>NW_026261522.1:0-600000 GCF_024610245.1 Lodderomyces pseudojiufengensis | reverse complement strand
CAATTAGTGGATATGTATCACCCAAAATTTTATCATTACCGTTCATAAAATCGAAAATAGATAAAGAATTAAATGAAACAGTGCTCAAAATTGAAAAAGAAATAATGAAAAACAGTGATGATTTGAAACAATTTGATTCATTACCTGGTAACGGATTACCTGTGGAAGAAGTTGAATCAGAATTGGTCAAACTTCAAAAATTGAAACATTCAGATTGGAATAATGGTAGAGTAAGTGGTGCAGTTTATCATGGAGGTGATCAATTATTAAAATTACAATCAGACGCTTACCATCAGTATAGTGTAGCAAATCAATTGCATCCAGACGTATTTCCAGGAGTAAGAAAGATGGAGGCAGAAGTAGTAGCAATGGTTTTAGATATATTCAATGCACCAGAAACTGGTTGTGGTTCAACGACATCAGGTGGTACAGAGTCTTTGCTATTGACAGGATTATCGGCTAGAGAATATGGAAGAAAGTATAAAGGTATAACGAAACCGGAGGTCATAGCACCAATCACAATCCATGCAGGTATTGAAAAAGCATGCTATTACTTTGGGATGAAATTGCATAAAGTCGACTTAGATCCAAATACATATCAAGTAGACCTAAAAAAAGTTAAAAGACTCATCAACAGTAATACTGTATTGCTTTGTGGATCAGCGCCAAATTATCCTCATGGTATCATTGATGACATCGAGGGAATATCTAAGTTGGCTGTGAAGTACAACATTCCATTACATGTTGATGCTTGTTTAGGTTCATTTATTGTTTCGTTTTTAGAATCTTCAAAAGTTCATGGTGATAAAAAATTACCAATGTTTGATTTCAGGTTACCGGGAGTTACTTCAATTTCATGTGATACTCATAAATATGGATTTGCACCAAAGGGATCATCAATCATAATGTATAGAAATCCTAAATTAAGAGAGTGTCAATATTATATTTCAAGTGATTGGACAGGAGGTATGTACGGATCTCCAACACTCGCTGGCTCAAGACCAGGTGCATTAATGGTAGGTTGCTGGGCGACATTAGTAAATATTGGTAAGGATGGCTATAGAAAAAGTTGCTCTTCAATTGTTAAAGCTACTATGGAACTCAAAAGTCAAATAGAAAAAAACCCAATTCTATCTAATTATTTAGAGGTAATTGGTGATCCACTAGGATCAGTAATAGCTTTTAAAGTTAAGCAAAATCAACAGAAAAATTTATCGATTTACGAATTAGGGGACCTTTTAAGTAAAAAAGGATGGCATTTTGCAACATTACAAAACCCAGCTGCTTTACATTTTGCACTAACAAGATTAACTGTACCGGTTCTAGATGAATTGATTGAGGATCTTGTTACATCGACGGAAGAGGCTGTAAAATTGACCAAAGAAAAAGGCAGCAAATCAGGTGATACAGCTGCATTATACGGTATAGCTGGAAATGTACATACAGCTGGTTTGGCAGATAGAATTATTGTAGCCTTTTTAGATACTTTGTATAAAATTTAGAGCGAATAATTAGCTGAGATTTTTGAAATACTTTTTCCATATTTAACTTATAACTATCAATACTACTATTAAAGCTAATATAGTCAAAGCAACTAATAAAATACATGTCCATTTACCTTTTTTCTTTTGATATTCATTTGCTTTGGTTAATTCAGTTGACGCTTGTTGAGTATTACCATGTAATTGCAAAATATTGTCTTCTACGGTATTTAATTGCTCCCCTTGCTGATGCACCAATTGATTTAAATCTTTAAAGATTGTATTCACCTCCATTACACTTTCATGAACTTGTTCAATCTCTCTATTTCTTTCCTCCGTAAGCTGTAGATGATACTGCAACTCAGTTTGCTCGACCAATGATGGATCCATCTGTTCCTGTTCTTGTTCCTGTTCCCGCTCTTGCGTTAGTTGTAATTGCAGTTGTTGGTGACGGGATTCAGGGTCATGATCTTGCTGTTTGCTTATAGACTGAAATTTCGTGTTTATAGGAGTTATTTTCTTCTTTTCATTATAAATTTTTATCAATTTTTTGAATTTTTTGTCCAACTCATTAAACTCTCCAACTAATCTCTCTTTTATAACCACTTGTTTGTTCGTTACTTGCAATTTATTCTCATCGTATTCGTTGTTTTTATCATCAACTGATTTATTTATTAGATTTGATAGATTGGTAATTAAATGTTGTATGGCTTTATGTAGCTCCTCTATATTGGTTACCAACTTATCAACATTTGTTCTCAATTGTAAAGTATCTCTTTTTGAACCCAATTGTCTTCTTTGTTGATCAAATTGAGAAATTAGTGAGTTAAATGATTGTAACTGTCGTGACGTTTTGTCTATAATATTATCTAGTATATTAACATCATTGTCGACTGAAGTGTAACTTACATCAGATGAATTTTTTAGTAGCGGCTGTTTTTGAGCTTCAAGATCTATATTAGCGAATGACATTAATGTACGGATGAATTTGTATTAGAAAGTGAAATAGTAATATTTAGCTCGTAGGTTTTTAATTTGTGATTGGAATTGCCTTTAATTTTGATACAGACGAGAAATTTTGTTTATTTTGAAACAAGTATTCTTCTTCGTTAATGGAAAGAATAAAATATGAAATGCCAATTCTCTTGGATGAAGTTTGATTTCATATTTGAAAATGCTTATTCATGTACGTCTTGTTAGATTATACTTACCTCATTTTGATGAAATTTTTTTCTTTCATTTCAACTTTATGCATGGCTTGAACATTCTTTATGATATCTGATCTCAGATCGAGATCTCAAAAAGTCAATATAAATATGGGTAAAACTGCTGAAATGATGTCTCTTATATGATTATTGTTTAAAATTAAATGCATCTAAGATCAAATATATTGTTAATACTTGCATCACTTACGTGTGTGCTCAGCTCACCTACAACTCCTTACAATGATACAATTGAATTAGCTCAAGGTCCAGGAAATTTTAATGCAGACCAGGTGGAAGATATATTGATTGCTTTGCAAGACTTTAATGCTCATCAACATGGCACAGGATTTATAACTAGTGCAAGATCAAAACCAAGATCAGAGGACTTAAGTACTAGATCGGATTGGCCGTTGTTGGATAAAATTTTGACAATGATAGATAATTCTGGTATTGCAATCACTGTTATAGATTATGTTTTATTAAAACCAGAGTTACTAGACCTTACGATAAATACCACAATTTGGGTTATCAGATTAAGATTGATAAATTTGACTAATTTGTTGATTGCATTAAGAAAATCTGGATTAGTGATAGAAACTTTGACATTAAGCTTAAATGATCCAGATATCTTACCTGGATTAATTTCAATTACAAAAGAAGTTATAAAACAAGGTGGTCTCAAAGTGAATTTGTTTAATAAAAGAGAAGAAAAGACTGCTTTACTTCAAAATAACATAGACATTGAACAAGAAACTTCACCAACAAAGGATCTTATAACATTAAGTAAAAGAGAAAGTTATTTATTAGATCAATTGTTTTTGTCATTAAGAGAATCTGGTTTAGCTATAGCTGTAGTCCAACATATTTTAACATCACCTCAATTAGTATCTGCAAATGCACATTTTGTTGTTTCAATTTTACAATTGCATGCTTTGAATATTGTTGATTTAATAAATGCTTTGAAAGAATCTGGTTTACTTACATCTGTATTTAAAGATTTATTAGGTAATCCTCAAACGGTAAAGGATTTCGCTAAAGTTGTGATGGATAAGGTCAAAAAGGGTTTAATTCCTCAAAAATTGTTTGATCCTTAAATGAGATCAATTAATTGTTTGATAGTATACTTCAATCGGCAAAGAGTAATTTATATTATTAATAGTAACAGTTCAATTGAATATTTATCTCAATTTGCGTCTCTCTTAATTTTTTTTGCAGCCAAACACAAAATCAACTGAACGCGTCTAAGATAACGCACCACAAAAAAAAAAGAAAAACATTTAGACACGTCTTGTAAGTCTACTTTATTTCATTATTTTCAATCAATTTGTTAGTAGTGTTATAGTATTAGTCATTACATTATCATATCAAACCACCATCAAATAGTATGCTGTCAAGAGCAGCCAGACAAGAAAAGCTAAAGGCTTTAAAGGAAGCAAGAAGAACAGGAAGAAATGTTGGTTTAGATTCGGATGAAGACTCAAGTTTCAATAAAATTTATGATGAAGTTGATGATGAAACATTCAGAGAAGAAAAAAGGAAACAATTGGTAGAGGATGACTTTGTCGTGGATGATAATGGAGAAGGATATGTGGATAACGGAGCAGATGAATGGGATGATGCGTCAAGACCAAATTATTATTCAGATGAAGAGGAGGTTGAAACAAATAAGAAAAGAAAGAAGAAATCTAAAGATTCAAAACCAGCAAAAATAGCTAAAACTGCTCCAATTAATAACTTTTTCAAAGCTTCATCTGGCATTGAAAATAAAAAGAAAGTTGATACAAGTATTGATGACATTCTTGATGGTTTTGAAGACAATAAATCTAAAAAGACTAAAACTTTTTCAAAACAAACACCATCAGAGTCTAAGAAGAAAAAAATTGGCACTGCTTTTACATTTGCTACAGTTAAGAAAGAGAAAAAAACACCAAAATTTGATACTTTCAATGCCTCATCAGATTATACAATGGACTTTGATGATATTGATCAACCTTCTTCACCAATACGCACAACAACAGAAGTAGAACCAACATTGATCACGAATGAAACAAAGCAAGAGAAATTAACCCCAGAGATAGAGCAAGTGGAAGATAAATTGGAATCAAGTGATTCTGAAGACGATGTCATTTTTGCAAAAAGACCTAGAGCTACTGCTGTCAAAAGGGACTTGGATTCTAAAACAATTACATCTGTTAAAGCTATCAATTCATCTCCATTTAAACCAACATATGCAAAATTTGCTAATCATACTGATAAAATTGAACAAGAAAAAATAAGTGATGATACAGGACTGTTTAAAATGTTTTGGATGGATTATGCAGAACTTGAAAGTTCATTATTATTATTTGGTAAAATCCAAACAAAAGATGGTACTTTAGCTTCAGGAGTAGTTCAAGTTAATGGTGTTTGTAGGGAATTATTCATTTTACCAAAAGAAGGCAATACTGCGGAAGATGTAAGAGAAGAAATTACTCCAATATTTATGGAAAATTACAAGTTAGACTTATTGAAAGCTAAACCTGAAACTAAAAAATACGCTTTTGAATTGGCTGATATACCTAAGGAAACTGAATATTTGAAAGTTTTATTGCCATTTAATAGTATCACAAATAAACAAATATTACCAGCTGATACGGAAGGTTCAACTTTTTGTCATATATTTGGAAGTAATACAAACATGTTTGAGGAATTTGTGACCCAAAGACGAATAATGGGTCCTTGTTGGTTAGAAATTCAAGGTGGAGATTTTAATGCTATTAGAAATTCTACTCATTGTCAAGTTGAAGTTGCTATAAGTCTGCCTTTAAAAGTTTCTGTTATTTCAAAAAACACTCCACCAGCTCCTAATTTAACATGTACCTCAATTTCAATACAAACAGTGATGAACCCAAAACACAATAAGCAAGAAGTTGTTTCTGTTTCGTTGCTAACCTATTATGATTTACCACAAGATGCACCAATCCGCGAGGATCTACAACCAAATGATGTTTTGACTTTAGCGAGACCAGTTGGATCTGTTTCATTCCCACCTGGATTAAATCAATTAGCACAGAAAGATAATTTTCAATTAAAATTGTGTCCCAATGAAAAAGTATTATTAAATGCTTTAGCTGCTAAAATTAAAACTTTGGACCCTGATATTTTTATTGGTCATAGATTGGAAAATATATCTTTGGATGTTTTAGTTCATAGAATGCATGATAATCAAGTGATGACTTGGTCAGCATTAGGGAGAAGAAATAGAAAGCAATGGCCTCATTTAATAAATAATAGCAAGAAAGGTTTTAATAATAACTTATTGATTCGAGAAGTATTTAGAGGTAGATTGTTATGTGATATTGGAAATGAAATGGGTCAATCTTTGACCATGAAATGTCAATCATGGGATTTACCAGAAATGTATGATGTGGTTTGTCACAAATCTCATTCTTCACTAGATATCAATTTTCAAAATTCTAAATATTCAGAAGATGCTACATTATTATATCTTGCTTTGAAAGAAAATGAATTCAATTGCAGAATTACTGGTGAAATTGCGTTTGCTATACAAATTCTTTCATTGTCTAAACAGTTAACAAACATTGCGGGAAATGCTTGGTCTCATACATTGAGTGGTACAAGAGCTGGTAGAAACGAATTCATTTTATTACACGAATTTAAGAAAAATAATTATATTATACCAGATAAAGCAGATGATATTCATAAAAATACAACTTACCAACAACAAGCCAAATTTGAAAATGCTGAAGAAGATGCTCAAACCGCTACATCAAATAAAAAACCTAAATATCAAGGTGGATTAGTTTTTGAACCGGAAAAAGGATTACATAAAAATTATGTGTTGGTTATGGATTTCAACTCATTATATCCAAGTATCATTCAAGAATATAATATTTGTTTTACAACAATCAACAGGGATCAATTCAATAGGACTCATGACGAAGATAAAGATATGCCGCTGTTACCAGAAAACGATTTAGATGCTGGTGTTTTACCAAGATTATTAAATACTTTGGTCTCTCGTCGTCGTGAGGTTAAAAAATTATTAAAGGATCCAAAAAATACTCCATTTGAAAAAGCTCAATTTGATATTAAACAACAGGCTTTGAAATTAACTGCAAATTCTATGTATGGTTGTTTAGGTTATGTTAATTCCAGATTTTATGCAAAACCTTTGGCGATGTTGGTCACGAATAAAGGAAGAGAAATTTTGATGGATACCAGACAGCTTGCTGAATCATCAAGTTTAAGAGTTGTTTATGGTGATACTGATTCTGTTATGATTGATACAGGTGCAAATAATTTAAAAGATGCTATTAAAATTGGTGAAGAATTTAAAACTCAAGTTAACGAAAGGTATAAATTATTAGAAATTGATATTGATAATGTATTTAAAAGATTGTTGCTTCATGCTAAAAAGAAATATGCAGCTATGAATGTATCTGTGAATAAATCAAATGAAGAAATTTCAACATTAGAAGTTAAAGGTTTAGATATGAGAAGAAGAGAATATTGTCAACTTTCAAAAGATATATCAACATTTGTATTAATGAAAATATTATCTGATTCTGATCCAGAAGAAGCTTTACTAGAAATATATACATATTTGGAAGAGATGAGGGATAAGATCAAATCAAATGAAATTGCAATTGACAAATTCAAAATAAATACGAAATTATCAAAAGATCCATCTAGTTATCCGAATGGTAAATCAATGCCACAAGTTCAAGTAGCATTAAGATTAAAACAACAAGGAAAAGTTATAAAAGCTGGCAGTGTTATAACTTATGTTATTACATCACCAACAGATGATGATGACAAATCAACAGTTGCAGAAAGAGCAAGGGCTATACAAGAAATGTATCAAAAAGATTTAAACTTGAAAGCAGATCCGTCTTATTATTTAGAAAAACAAATATTTGCACCAGTTGAAAGATTGTTAGAAAGAATTGAATCAATTGATATGATGAAAGTTGCAACTTCATTAGGTATTGACAGTAAAAGATATATTTTAAGAGTTAAAAACGGTGAAAGTTTGAATGGAGAAATTTTGCCAATAGAATCTAGTATATCTGATTCTGAAAGGTTTAGACAATCCAGTTATTTAGTATTAAGGTGTAAATGTGGTCATAATTTTAGATTTGGAGGTATTCAGGCATCAAAAGATTATACAGTGTCATTCAATGGTATTAAATGTAGTAAATGTGAATATGTTTTTCCAATTTTGAAATTAACATCACAGTTGGAATTGGCAATAAGAAAACATATTGCTTTATATTATTCAGGATGGTTAACTTGTGATGATAACGCTTGTGGTGTAACTACGAGACAAATTTCAGTATATGGTAAAAAATGTATTGGTACATCGGGCAAAGCAGTAGATTGTAAAGGTATAATGAGATACCGTTATTCAGATAAAGCATTATACAATCAATTGCTTTATTTCAATTCAATATTTGATGTTGAGAAAACTAAAAATGGAAAGTTAAGACCAATAAAAGATGCTTTAGAAACAGAAAATGATGAATTATCAAAATTAGCTTCTGGTCAAGTTAATGCGTTGGCTGAACAAAACAAAGATATGTTTGGGTATTGTCAAGAAGTAATAAATAAGTATTTAAATGAATGTGGTCGTAGGTATGTCAATATGAGTTCAATTTTTGACTTCATGAGTGTATAACAGGGTATAGTATTTATAAATCAATTGCAAATGTAATTTAATTCAAAACTTCAACTTATCTCCTTTGCTTTTGAGCCAAGATTACCAGTTTTACTTGTACTTGTATTTTTTACTTTTTGTATTTGATTTGGTTAGGCAATATCGGATTTATAACAAAATGCTACTCCGGTGTTAAAAAAATTAGAATTGACAATACGTAATTGAAACAAAACGAATTTTACGAAATTCTTACAATGCTTGTTTGAATCTTATGGGTGCCAATGGTTGAGATAAGTTCTCTATGTCCAATCAATTGCAATAAGATGATGCAAATCTGATATAAAATTAGTCTTATCACTCATGTTGTCTGCTGGTTTTATGATTTTTCTATGTAAAAAAATTCTCTTTCCAAATAGTTCAATGACACAAATTCACCACAATATATTCTTTTCCCCAATTTCCATAAACATTGGAATTGCAAACATCTAACACCTTGATAATTACTGAAAAAGGGAGGCTTCTTCATGGTTTGGCCACATTCAAAGTAATTTAAATTATTCAATTCAAATCATATTCATACAAAAACGAACAGAGTACTTTCATTTGACAACTCCTGTACTATTAAACAAAACTACTCGAAGTCAAAAAGCTTACAATTGCATGAAAAATATAATAAAAGTTAGCCGAAACATTCAAATCATATAAATAATCAACATTAAAACCAAATAAGAGAAAGGTAACTAATACAATCGTTAAAAATGCCCCTACATATCACATCTGAATCATCTTACATTTCAAATGATTCACAAGAAAAAGATGATCCCAATAATTTAATAATTCCTGCAAAGCCGAATGATTATGAAGCTTTATTCAAGAGATTAGATATTGAATCGACAGGTCATATAACTTTTAAAGATTTTACAAAAGCAATGAAAAAATTAAATCATCCAATAAGTGAAAATCCTGTGTTACTACGAAAAGTTTTTAATTCATTTGATTCAAATAGTGATAAAGTAATAGATTTTAACGACTTCAAACGATATTTAAGCACAACTGATGATCAAATTTTGAAAGGGTTTAATAAAATTGACGAAGATAATGATGGGAAACTAAACAAAGCTGATTTTGTAAAATATTTAAAACATCATTTAAATTTGAATAATGCTAGTAAAGTCAATGTTGATTTGTTGTTTAAACAAATCGATTACAAAAATGACGGGTATATCACATATGATGAATTCAGAGAATTTTTAATTTTAATGCCAAGATTACATGGATCCAGAATCAGAACAGCTTTTGAATTTATTGTTGAAAATTTCGATGTCAGTTCGGATGGTGATGTTACTTTAATAAATCAATTTCTTAATGGATTTGGGTTTTTTATAGCTGGTGGTATGGCTGGTGTTGTTTCAAGAACTTGTACTGCACCATTTGATAGAATAAAAGTATTTTTAATTGCAAGAACCGATTTATCATCAACAATTTTACACTCAAAACAAGAGATTGCAAGGCAAATTGCATCAGGTGCTGAGAAATCAGTCATTGATAAATTGCGTGCCAAACTAGCACATGCTGAAGCGGAACACATCTTGTCACAAGGAACAGGGACAACATTGAAAGAGAAAACAATTAGATCTCCAATAGTTCAAGCTGCTAGAACTTTATGGTTACAGGGAGGACTCAAAGCATTCTACGTTGGTAATGGTTTGAATGTTGCTAAAGTCTTTCCTGAATCAGCAATAAAATTTGGATCATTTGAAGCTGCTAAAAGATTTTTTGCAAGAATAGAAGGTAAAGATGATGTTGCAAATATATCCAAATTATCAACATATTTTTCAGGTGGGATTGGAGGTGTTGTTTCACAAATGGCCGTGTACCCTATTGATACTTTAAAATTTAGACTTCAATGTTCAAATCTAGATAGTTCCTTGAAAGGGAATGCTTTATTAATACAGACGGCTAAAGATCTATTCAGAGAAGGTGGATTAAAGGTTTTTTATAGAGGTTGGTTTGCTGGTGTAAGTGGTATCTTCCCATATGCGGCATTAGACTTAGGTACTTTCTCCACTATCAAAACATGGTTGATCAAGAGAGAAGCCAAAAAATCGAAATTACCAGAAGATGAGGTCAAATTACCGAATTCAATAATACTAACCTTAGGAGCCTTTTCAGGTTCATTTGGTGCTACAGTAGTTTACCCGATTAATTTAATTAGAACAAGATTACAAGCTCAAGGTACTTATGCTCATCCTTATACTTATAATGGATTTTTTGATGTTTTGAAAAAAACAATTGCAAGAGAAGGTTATCCTGGTTTATTCAAAGGTTTAGTTCCAAATTTGGCAAAAGTTGCACCAGCTGTTTCAATTTCATATTTTGTTTATGACAAAATGGTAAACATAATGGGATTACAAAATGTAGTTTAGCCAATACAGTATATAGATGAGAACAAACAATTATTTATTCATTTATTATTCGTAATATTCATTTACTAAATCAAAATTAATCACATCCAAATCTAATTGAGCCAAAGGTTTTGTAAACTCTGAATTTACCATTTCATTTTGACCAAGTCGAATCCAATTTTCAGTTGATGCATAAATTGATTCATCTAAGTCAACAGTAATTTTGAAAAACAAATCATTATCAGGCATTGTTGATTGCATTGACATTCCGACTTCATATTGAATATCATCAGTTAATGTTTCCTTTTTCAATTCTTGAATAAACTTGAATAATACTGTTTGAAATTGAGTGTATATTTCAATCCACGTTAAATCCGGGATGTCAAGTTTTGCTGATGTATCTTCAACTTCCGTTGTTGGTTCCTTTAGCTCATTAATAGTCTTGTCCAAATTAATTAAGAATTGAGCAAATTTTATTGAATAACTTTTGATCACCTTATTACTTTTCGTATTATATATTAAACATGAAATCTTATTCAAACCATTTGTTTGCTTCTTTGAAATTATAAGATTGTTTATAATGTTTATAAGTAGATTGTCAATATATTTTTCTAAATGTGGATGTCTATTTTTTTTTATGATCAATTCAAATGCTTTGTATTCATCAAATATTAATGGATCATAAATTTTATTGTAAAATAATATCTGATTAAACCAAACAATTAAAAATTCTTTAAATACGAGTAAAAAGTTGTTGATTGTCAAAGGAATATTAGTCGTATCATCTTGATTTGTTTTCATAGCTTGTCAATTAGTGATTTCATTCTTAAATAGCTTATCGAATTACCCCATTAAATTAAAAAACAATTTTTGAAACGCGTTTCATCTTTGTAAAACAGTAATGAAATATACCCTGAATATATGACTACAATTCAAACTATCAGCGCTAAAGATATATCTAAGATCACTTCTGGTCAAGTAATTATAGATCTAAGGTCGATAGTCAAGGAATTAATTGAAAATGCAATTGACGCTAATGCAACACGAATAGTTATAAATTTCATTAATTATGGAGTTGATCTAATCGGAGTACTGGATAATGGGAAAGGTATAAATAAAGAAGATTTTGCTACTGTTTGTTTGAGAAGTCATACTTCAAAGATTAATGAATTTGAAGATTTATCAACTTTAACTACTTTGGGGTTTAGAGGTGAAGCATTAAATTCAATATGTGCATTATCTAATAAAGTCACAATCACTACTCAAACATTAGAGACATATCCTAAAAATTATACATTAAATTATGATCAACTTGGCCAATTAATAAAAGAAACTTCTAAAATTGGTGGAATGAGTAACAAATCAGGAACGTCGATAACAGTTGAAGAATTATTCAAGTGTTTACCAGTTAGATGGAAGAATTTTGTGAAAACTTCAAAAAGAGAATTTCATAAGACTATAAATTTTATAATAAACTATTTAATTATCTATCCAAATATCAAATTTGAAGTTACAAATAATAATAATGGAAAAAAGCAACTTGTTTTATCTTCCAAAGGTGGTGAAAATAACACAATTACTGAAACATTAATATCAATTTTTGGAAGTAATGGAAATACAAATTTACTTGATCTAGATTTGAAAATTAATGAAGATATGACTTTAAGTGGACATATTTCATCTTATTCTTTTGGTCTTGGAAGATCGACACCTGATAGACAATTTTTATACATAAACAAGAGACCTATTAATTTTAAAAAATTATCCATGTTAATAAATGAGGTTTATAAGTCTTTCAATCATGTTCAATTCCCAGTATATGTTATAAATATAGATATCAACCCTGAATTGATTGATGTTAATTTAATACCAGATAAAACAAATATCTTAATTCATAGAGAAGATCAGGTATTGGAATTGATAAGAGAAAAATTGGTTGAATTTTATGATACACGAGATAACGTAATTATACCTAAAAGTACTAGAAGTCTGGTTTCTGAGAGTTTGAAAATAATCGATGGAGATGAAGAAGGGGAAGAGAGTAAAGAAGAAGAGAAAGAGGAAGAAAGATTGACGGAAAAACTACAAAGTAGCCTATCGAAATATATACAGAAGGATTTAACTATCAAAAATGAGGAGGATCTAGTTGGTTCTCAAACTTTGATAGAAGAAGACGATTCCGAGAGTAATGCTGGAATGAAAGATAGGGAGATTGTTAATGAAATGGAAGAGAAAGAACCGAAAGTATCAGACGATCAAAATGCGGAGGAAACAGAATTGTCTCAAAAGGATGAAACTACTGAAACAGAAAAGAATAAAACATTATTTGTAGAGGACGACGAGGACGACGAGGTAGAAGTTGATGAACACGAAAATTCAGGTGACTTCAAAACAATCGATAATTCAGGAAAAGTTGAAACAAACATTATTGAAGACATGAATAAATCAACACAACCAATCGAAGATGAAGTAGTTGAAAATTCCTATATTGAAAATGAATCTTCACTGCCACAAACACAAGACTTTTCAGATCCTATAAATCAGAATGGCTCCACTCAATCGAATATTTACAATACTGACAACACAGAAGATGAACCTTTTATCAAATCACAATCAATATCATCTTTTAAATATGATGAGGAAGAAGATATTCTAGAATCAAATAACATAAAAGATCAGCATGGAGTGAACTTTTTCCCAGTTATAGAAACAATGGAAGATGAACCAATAAAAATGATAATTGATGATGAAGAATTTGAAGAAAGACCTACAAAAAGATTTAAACGTGATATTAATTTGTTTAGTAAAAAAATTATTGAATCATCTGAAAATATCTTATCAAATTTAACAACTATAAAACAATATGATCAAACATTTGAAAATTCACAAGAAACAAGTGTAAATAAAAATCTTGAAGATAAAGAAATTTATCATATATCAAAATCTGATTTTTTACAAATGAAACTTATTGGACAATTTAATTTAGGTTTTATATTAGTAAGTTATAATTCAAATTTATTTATAATTGATCAACATGCATCAGATGAAAAATATAATTTTGAAAAATTAATTCAAAATTATTCTATAAATTTTCAACCATTAATTAAACCACAAATTTTAGAATTAAATATAATTGATGAAATGTTAGTACAAGATCATGAATTTATATTTTTAAATAATGGATTTAAAATTAAAATTAATAATGATTTAAAACCAGGATCAAAAATTTCATTAATCTCATTACCAGTTTATAAAAATATAATGTTTGATATAAATGATTTTTATGAATTAATTACTTTAATTAATGAACAACCAAGTAATAAAAATATAAAATGTTCTAAAATTAGAAAAATTTTAGCAATGAAAGCCTGCAGAAGTAGTATAATGATTGGATCATCATTAAGAAGAGATAAAATGAAAGAAATCATTGGAAATTTGAGTAAATTAGATAAACCTTGGAATTGTCCTCATGGTAGACCTACTATGAGACATTTAATAGAATCTAATAATTGGCTGAGTAAGTATACGGATTACTGTATTTAAAGAATTAAATAGTTAATATACAACTTTAAGTCTATCTACTTCTCTTGACTTTTAAGTAATGCCATTGGTTCTTACATCGACGAAGACAAGATTAAAATATCAATCGTAGACATTTTTCCACTCATGTAAGAAGATCGATTCGAACAAATCAGACGAAGGTTTGAGATTGCTGTATACTTCGAGCCAACAGAATCAAAGGTTAGGCTTAGCCTTTGAATCTGCGAATTAATTTCGACTATCAATTTCTAGTAAATGATATATTTAAAACTAAATGAAAGGACATTTTTTGCATCAATAATATCAATACAGAATAATAAAAAGAAATAACAGAACTGTTTCAAAATTTTTTTTTTTCTTGTAAAACCCCATTACGATTACGATAAGATAAAAATATTCTAACAAAATAACATATACCAAGATTCAAGAGTTATATGCTCTTTAAACGACCTGTCACACAAATCAGTCTCAAGCATATTTCAAAACCAACTATATCAACTAGACAAACATCATATAATTCATTCGAGAAAACAATGACAGTACCTCCATCATCATCAATACCATCACCATCACAATCATCATCAGAGATACTACCTCAATCAAAAAAATTACAAGGACGTGAATTTTATAATTCAATAGGACAACCAAAAACCATAGTAGCACCAATGGTAGATCAATCAGAATTAGCATGGAGAATATTATCAAGAAGATATGGAGCAGAATTATGTTATACACCAATGTTTCATGCAAAATTATTTGTAACAAGTGAAAAATATAGACAAAATATGTGGGATTTTACAAAGGATGGAAATTTTGAAAATGATAGACCATTAATTGTACAATTTTGTGCAAATGATCCTGATTATTTATTACAAGCTTCTAAAATTATTGAAAATAATTGTGATGCTATTGATTTAAATTTAGGATGTCCTCAAGGTATTGCCAAAAAGGGGAAATATGGTGCTTTTTTAATGGATGATTGGGATTTAATTTATAAATTAATTAAAAATTTACATGATAATTTAAAAATTCCAGTTACTGCAAAAATTAGAATTTATGATGATTGGGAAAAATCTTTGGAATATGCAAAAATGGTATTAAAAGCAGGTGCACAATTTATAACTATTCATGGTAGAACAAGAGATATGAAAGGTCAACAAACTGGTTTAGCAAATTGGAAAATTTTAAAATATTTAAGAGATAATTTACCTAAAGATCAAGTATTTTTTGCAAATGGTAATATATTATATCCAATTGATTTAAAACGATGTATGAATGAAACTTTATGTGATGCAGTTATGTCAGCAGAAGGAAATTTATATAACCCGGGAGTATTTTGGACAAAAAATAATGATATAAATAAACAATTTCCAAGAGTTGATAAATTGCTTAGAGAATATTTTGAAATTGTTAAAAGTATAGATACTTTAGCATCAAGACATTCAATGAAAGCTCATTTTTTCAAAATAATGCATGAATTTTTAAATATTCATAAAGAATTAAGACCAATTATAGGTCAAACAAGTGTACATTCATCATATGATGATTGGGAAAAAATTGTAATACAAGTTGAAGAAATAATAAATAAAATTTATGAAAATCCAAATATTAAAGAAATTGATATAATAGAAGATAATAATAAAATTGAAGAATGGGGTGGATCATATAAAATAATACCTTATTGGAGATGTCAACCATATTTTAGAAAAGTTGATGGTGAAAAACAAAATACAAGATTATTAAAAATTGCTGGTGAAAATGATTTAGTTGTGACTTCTGATGAAGCAAAACAAAAAAAATTAAAAAGAGAATTAGAAGATGATAGTAATGATAATGTAGTTAGTAAGAAACAAGCTATACCGATTTGAGAGAATCAGTTTACATACGTATATAAAGTTATAGAAATGAGCATGTTTTCACTTGAGGTCTAGAGATACTATTAATGTAGAAAACAAGTCGATACTACATATTTTTGAAACGAAAATTGGTAGCTGAAAAATTGTATTTAATCACTATCTAGACTAACTCAATTATTTTTTTTCAAATGGTTCACTTAATTTATCACCTTCCCAACCTTTGAAACCAATACCATAACCCCAAGGATCATTAACATATCTTTTTGGATCTTTTTCACCTAATTGATCTAATTGTTTTAATTCATCTTTTGTTAATTGAGGTAATTTTGTAATATTTTTAATTCTTTCTAAATTTGAAGATCTTGGTATTATAATTCTACCTTCTAAAATATCATAAGCATTTATAATTTCATTTTCTGTTACATTATATTTTGAAGCTAAATCTTTAACGAGTGGTAATTTTAATAAAGGAGCTCCTGTACCTCCATAACCTGAATAACATTCAATTCTTATATTATTTTTTTCACTAAATTCAATTAAATCTTTTTGTTGACTTAATTGAGGATGAAATTCAATTTGATTTACAACTGGTGTAATTTTAATTTCTGGTAATAATTTTTTTAATCTATCTAATGAATAATTTGAAATTCCAATTGATTTTGTTTTATTGGTGGTTTCTAAAATTTTTTCTAAATTTTTATAAACTTCAATAAATTTTGTACCATTTACTGGATCATCATCATATTTTAAATTTCCATTTTCATCTTTTGGACCTGGTGGTTTACCATTTTCATCCCCACTAAGAGCAATTGGCCACTAAATTGGTTAGTAATCTAATAATTTTTAAAAACAATGTTATAATAATACATACATGTTGTAAAAATAAATCGACATAATCTAATCCTAAAGTTTCTAAAGATTGATTTAAAGATTTTTCAGGATTATGATAAAATGATGGCCAAACTTTTGTTGTTATAAAAATATCTTCTCTTTTAACTACTCCTTCTTCAAATAATTCTTTTAAAGCTTCACCAACATATTTTTCAGTTCCATAATACCAAGCAGTATCAATTAATCTAAACCCAGCTTTTACTGCTGTTTTAACTTGATCTTTTACTCCTGATGGATCTCCTGATGGTACAGTTCCTAATCCTAATGCTGGAATTTTTTTACCATTATTTAATGTAAAATAAACATCTGTTGCTTTAGTAACTTCTGGCATTTTGTTTGTTTTTGTTTGATTTGGTTTAATTTATAAAAAAAGTTGTTGATAGTAATTGTTGAAAGAAGGGATCACTTTGAGTCTTTATATATTGTTCAATTCGGAGTTGTTTAATGAAGCAGCAAACATTGATATATAATTTAGATTCATTATTATTTTCAAAAATGTATGTTTACTTAAATTTATTATAATTCAGTCTTTGCAGTAAACAAGCCGCATTTTTACTTACTACGAAATCCGTATGAAAGCAATATTAAAGAAATCGCAAATTGTCTCAGATTTAATGATCATATTACAAGTAGAATTATACAATATATAAGATCATTCATTGACTAGACTGTATAAAACTGAATTTTAAATATTTTGTAATACTTATAATGGTTACCACAGTTTAAACACAATTTTAGTTCAACAAAGTTTGCTTATTTCGTTGCTATTTTCTTATAAATTTAAAATCGGGTCTTAGTTAGGGCATGCTTACGTATCTTTTTATCATTGACTACTTTTTCCCATTTCTTTGGCTTTCCTCTTGTATTGTACCGCCACATATAACTTGAAATGCATAGTCCCTTTTGTATAATCCGGGTTAACTCTTTCTAAATGATTGGAACTATTTTTAATAAACTTTTAGTTTGTAGTTCAAACAATATGAGTTAAAATAAGCTCTCAATTCTTTATGAGTAAGGAACTTAACACTTTATTCATTTTTTTTTTTATTTTTTTGACCATTCTTGTAACTTTCAAGCATTATTGAATTCATTTATACAAATAAATGATAACATATTTCTTTCCCTAAAAGAAAGTTGTAGTCACTCTTAGATTGAGGTTAACTTTAATAGTGATAAACTATAAAGCATATTATTTTGGTTTCCTTCAAACACTTTGCTAAAATAATGAGAACCAAAATTTAGATTTGACCATTTAATTATCTTTAAAACTGATTTTCATCAAAACCTTTGCCATCATAACACTCACCATAATAGATTTGATCCGTGTAGTTTTGGTCTATACTATGTCTGCAAAGTTTTTGATGATAATCCATTTTAGAATCCCTGATTAAGTACTTCCTCTTACTTCAAAATGCTTATTATATTGCTTTTCTTCTGCTACTTGTGCTTTGTATGAATCATGATTGATCAATCGATTATGGGAATATAAAAAATTCTTAAATTTCATGATATCTTTAGCTGAATTAAGTACTGGATCAGTTGGTGTATTGGCAAACACTCAGAATCAATATTGTCGTGGTTTTAAGTTGTTTCCTACATTTACTTGAAATGGTGATAAATTAGTGGATTAGTTGGGAGGCTTGTCAGGGACGAATTCAACTAATTTAGTTTTGTATAACCAGTCTTTACCAGTATATTCAACAAAAACTTTTAGTAATTGAATCATTTTCATTTAAAGCTTTTATTGATTATACTGATAAAGACTGGTTATACATGAAATTTATTCCTTGCTTTATAGCCATTTGTTTATACAAACAGTTTCCACCAATGGGATTGTCTAGGTGCTTATTCAGCAATTGGCTTGATGAAAACAACTTGTACAAACAAATGGCTAAAACAATGAATAAGAGATTTTTATCTTTCAACATTTGTATTGGCAAACACTCAGAATCAATATTGTCGTGGTTTTAAGTTGTTTCCTACATTTACTTGAAATGGTGATAAATTAGTGGATTAGTTGGGAGGCTTGTCAGGGACGAATTCAACTAATTTAGTTTTGTATAACCAGTCTTTACCAGTATATTCAACAAAAACTTTTAGTAATTGAATCATTTTCATTTAAAGCTTTTATTGATTATACTGATAAAGACTGGTTATACATGAAATTTATTCCTTGCTTTATAGCCATTTGTTTATACAAACAGTTTCCACCAATGGGATTGTCTAGGTGCTTATTCAGCAATTGGCTTGATGAAAACAACTTGTACAAACAAATGGCTAAAACAATGAATAAGAGATTTTTATCTTTCAACATTTGAGATAATAGCTTTTTCCTAGAAAACAAACGATATGGTACTGCTTTGGTAATTAAGTCAACAACATTATCTCCCAAATCTAACATGAATAACTTCTTAATATTGGAATTATAAAGCATTCATCTGGAACAGAGATGGATTATCTCAAGTATTGCAAAAAGTTTATTTAAAAAATTCAGGACATCGCTTGATTCCATAAAAACATTCAAATTATCGATTTACTTGCATAAACCATTTTTTCATTAGCCTTTTATAAAATTTATCAAGTAGCTTTCAATTGCACTTTGAAAAGACACTCTTTTGAACAATGACAATTTTTATGATCTTTGGTAGTACCTTAGAATGACGAATCTCTTATACTTCTGTCATGTTAACTCTGAATATTTTGAGTATGCTAAGTTTTAAAAATGGCCTATTAATAAAACTATAATTTGTGTTAAAGCTGTACTTAATGTATAATTGTATAGAATCCATGATATTGAGTTAAAGTAACAATTACCCTGTTGATTTTTTTACAAACTATTTGATGATGAATTCAACCATTAGTTTTATGTATTTATTAATGAATACATAAATTTCATTTGTTCGTTTAAGTAATTAAAATAAAATTTAGAAAGGGGGGAGAGATTTAACTAAATGAAAAATTACGCGTATTTATTTAAATTATTAATTAAAAAGTCGCGATCTAAAATAATAAAATCTAGATTTATTATATTAATCTAGTAAGGTAATGTATATAATGTATAGTATGTAATGTACTTAATTTAATAATATACAATAGACTCTTAATCTATTATTGGTCTAGGCTTATTTAAATAATGTAGATACTTGAATAACATAGCTATGTATCTGTTTTCAATACTAGTCTCAGCACTTGTCCAATTCAGTATTTCTATATCTGGAAAACTGAAACCGTATAATTAGATATTCCTTCTCTCTAATCCTTATTATAATCCTATTTGATTGGACCTGACTAGATTTTAAAGTTTATTAGCACTTGGTAGTTACTTCCAGTATTTTTTTCTATTAAACAATTTGGTAGCATTTTGAAGTTTTTGTTTATTTCTTTTTTTTCAATTTCAAAAATTCGAGTATTTTTTTTTAATTAATTAGGTAAAATCATCAACAAATTTATACAACCAATAGTTTTCAATAAGGTACTACTACAAGTTTCTAACTACAACTAATCGCCTTAAGTTATCAACCCATCACAATCAGTTAGAAGCAAAAACTATTTCATTCACTTAATCCTTAGTTTTACAACAACATTCTTTTATCTAACATTTAATTAATTTTAGTTTTAATTTTTATTTTATTTTTTTATTTCGCCAAGGGACGAAAGTTATCTAATTTAATAAAAAATTTAAACCTTACTTATTTTAACTTATTATCAACATCAAAATTCTAAAAGATTAGAAAAAATCAACCAACTAACTTGTCATTCATTTTATTCACCTATTTATTAACTTTAAAATCAATATCATTCAACCAAACCATTCTTCATACTCACATACCTAACAACTTTCCTTCATAAAGACTCTTCATCAATATAAACAATCAATATAAACTATGTTTTCAATAACGAACATTTGGTCAAATGATCACAAATACAGATTTTCACTAATACTACTACTACTAATTAATTTAAATTTTATAAATGCAATATATTATCCACCAGCTCAATTATCAGGTTGTTATTCTTCTATATCAAATACAAATAGTCAATCACAAGGAGATTATAATTTCCAATCTTCAGGTTATTGTACTCATAATTCTTGTCCAAATAGTATGTATGTTGCTATAAAGGGAGAAGAATGTATATGTTTAGATAAATTACCAAATTCAAATTCCAAAATTTCAAATTCAAATTGTAATACTCCTTGTACTGGTTATGGACAAGAAATGTGTGGTGGTTCAAATTCTTATTCAGTTTTCATTGGAGTTAATAATGATAATTCAAATTCTAATAACAATGATGATAATGAATCTTCTTCATCAGCAAGTAATTCTGGTTCATCTACTTCAGGTAGTAATAGTGGTAATGCTGCTGCTGCTTCACAATCATCAACATCTTCATCATCACCTAACAACAGTCCATCACAATCAACATCAAATCGTGAAACTACTACTGAAACACCTAATCAATCAACTAATCAAACTCCAGAAAGAGTTACAAGTACAGTAACATCAAGTAATGGAGATGGATCAGTAATTTATAGAACAATAACTCAAACTGATTCATCAATTGAAACTCATATTTCAACAACTTCAACAAATTCAGAAACTCAATCACAATCATCTTCAACATCAAATTCAAGTGATTCAAGTGATAATAGTGACGACAGTAACAATGAAAATCATAAAAAATCAGTAGCTCCAATTATTGGAGGTGTAGTTGGAGGAGTAGTTGGAGCAGCATTAATTGGATTATTAGCATTTTTCATTATTCGTAAAAGAAATTCATATGATGATGATGATTATGATGATGAAGAAGAATTTTATGATGATAAAAATAATAATTTAAATAATGGTTTAGGTGGTAGTGGTGGATCATTTAATAATAAAAATTCATCAAGAAAAAATTCAAAAAGAAATAATGGAAATACCAACGGAAATAATAAAGTATCACCATTAGATATGCCAATGGTTAATCCTTTTCAACATCCAAATGATGATTTAGTTTCATCATCAACAACAACAACAACACAAGGTAAAAGAAATTCAATATTTGGTTTAGGTAGATCAAAAACTCAAGGAGGAGGATTTATTGATCCAAGATTAAATCCAATAATGATGGGTAGAAGAAGATTAAGTGAAGGTTCATTAGTTGATGAAGCTGATTATTCAAGAAAAGTTTTACAAGTTGCAAATCCTGAATAAATAAATTTATCGGGCTGACTTTTTATTTACTTTGTTTGGTTTGATATTTTTTTTTCACTTTTTCTTCTGGAGTTATTATTAGGATTTATTATTGGGGCGTTATTTCAAAAAATTTAAGAAACAATTTCTTTATTTACTTTTTTTATTTATTTCAATTCCTTCTTATACCATTGAATAATCATAATTCTTTTTAAAAAAAAAGTTTATTAGTTTAGTTTTTGATTGGTTTTTTTGTTAAGTAATATATATTATTAATTTATGTTTATATCTATATTTTTTGTCTTTATTACAGCAGTGTAGAAGATCTAACGACAAGTTTGTGATTCAGTATAGATATGAAGTAGATGTAAAAAAAAAACAAAGAAATAACTATGTGGACACATACAAACCTATATCAGATTTTAATCTCATGTTATCATTTGTAAAAACTCACCTCGAGTATAGAAATGTAGATCATTCTTACGAATTCAAAGATAATGAAGATTTGTAGTTTTCAGAGCTATTCAAAAATTGACAATCAAAATCTGCAACAAAATTAGATAAAATTAATTAGACTGCTACTTAATCTAGTTAAACTATAGAAATTTTGTATATAGTAATGAAATGAATTGAATTGAAATAATAGCATTAATAATTTGTAGAATTGAAATGAATTGAAACGGTTAGCATTAATACCGGCTTAATGTTGAGATGATATATTAGTAATATCTTCTAGTTCTTTTCTTTCTGAAGTAGTATTTTCTTTAGCTGCAGCTTTTTTGGACAATTTTTCTTGCTTAATTTTATCCCATCTTTTAACGAGTTCTTCATGAGTTACAATCACAGATTTGAAAGGGGTTTCATTTTTGAGGTTTGAACTTTGAGATGAAGTATTAGTAATTTTCCCAAGTTCTTTTCTTTCTGAAGTTGTATTTTCGTTAGTTGTAGCATTGGTTGCCAATTCTTTTTTTAAAATTTCATCTCTTTCCCTGATAAGATTAGCATATTGTAAAACCAAAAAATTGGTATGAAACCCAAATTTGAAATTCTTTTTTGACATTTTCTTCTTTAATCTTTTAATTTCAAGGTTTATTATTGTCAATTTTAATACATGATTTTCTTCCATTTCTTTATCTTTGTTTTCAAGCAGAACTTGTTGGTTTTCAAATTCGTCAATATTCAATAATGTTTCACTACTCGATTTGTTCATAACATCTTCTTGTATGTTATCTGTAAGTTTTTTAATGGTTGGATCATTATTATCGTCGTTAGTGTCATCCATTTTTTTGTGTTCCGTAATTGACTTTAGTTGGTGGCACAAAATTTGGCAACCCTTTTCTTAAATTCTATTTTTATTTTTTATTTATCAGAAACTAATAACACATAGAAGTTATTAAATCTATTACATATTCATAATAATTTATACAATCATCAGATACCAGATCTAAACTTTTACAATCATTATTTAAATTTATATTATACAATATTCATACAAATGACGAATTATGAAAGGGTATGTTTACAATAAGTTATATTCCAAAGTGTGTTCTTAATACTAACAATTTCCGAAAGGTAAGTACGAATGAAGATAATTTTAACCTTACATCTAATTCACAATCATCATCAAATATACTACTACAAGATGAAGAAGTTGATTCAAATAATACTACAATAACTCAAGAACCAACATTATCATCATCAACTTTTTCAAGTCCGAATACTTCTTCTTCTTCTACATCAGCAAACAATACAACAACCCATAATGATTTAGAATCACAATCACCACCAAGATTAACTCCAAAACAAAGAATAATTAGAATTATAAATCATTTATTTCCAATAAAACAAACTTATGAAAGATTAAATAATGGTATACAAACAGGTAGAATGCAACATAATTCACCAGGTAGATTTATTGGACAAGGTACAGATGGAGTTTTCCAAAATTTAATGGCAAAACCAGAAACTTTATCAATGATTCAACAACAAGAAAGAGATTTATTTCCACCAACTTATGAAGAAGCTTCACAAGATTCAAGTCCTGAATATTGGGAATCAACAATGATTTCTCCAATGTATGAAGATGAAGTATTTGTTCAAGGTTTACCAGTAGGAAATATAGCAAATTTCATATGGAATTCATTAGTTACTATAGCTTTTCAATTTATTGGATTTATATTATGTTATTTATTACATACTTCTCATGCTGCAAAACAAGGTAGTAGATTAGGTTTTGGTATAAATCTTATTATGTATGGTTGGAATATTTTACCAATTTATATTGGTTCACCTAAAAAAATCCCCAAGAAATATATTATAAATGATTATAATGAATTTGAAAATATTGATAAAAATTTTAAATTTGAAAATGAAAATTTAAAAATTGATAATTATTCACCTCTGGGATTTTTTATACAAGATTCTGGAGCTAATAATAATAATGATAGTACTGGTAATGATGATAATTATACTACTGCTCCTTATATAGCTTATGGTTTAATTTCATTTGGTTTGTTTATTATAATAAAAAGTATTGTTGATTTTTATAAAATTAAACAATTAGAAAAATCAATTTTAAATCCAAATGGTGGTGGTAATATTGTGAATCAAAGTGTTACAAGTCAAGTTGAAAGTCCGAATTTTGAAGAAACTAATAATGAATCACAACAACAACTGCAACCACCACAACAACAACAACAACAATCACGACAAAATATAGATGAACTGGAAGATGATCCAACGGAAATGAGATAAGATGATTTTTAATTTATATTATTTACATTATTATTATTTATAATACATATTAATTAGATTAATTCTATTATTAAAACAAATTTAAATTTAATTCTAACTTTTTCTATATCCCCATCATCATGATCACCTCCTTATCTTATCAAAATACTTTAATTCAATAATACTAACATTTTTTCATAAATCGTAAATACAATACCACCACTTAATACTAATCTTCCTAATCTAGGTGTAGCACCTTTCCAAAAAGTTAATAACCCTTCTTGTTTAAAAATTTTTATAAAACAATCTAATGTAGATTTATATTGATCTTTTGAACCTAATGCTTGCATTCTTGTTTTTACAGTATCAATAGGCATTGTAGTATATACAGTAATAACTCCAGCAAATGCACCAACTAAAAAAGTAGCTGATGAACTTAATGGTTTATTTGGTGGTGTACCAGTAGCTTGTTGAATCATTGTTTTTATAGCATTATATGAACCTAATCTAACTGCTTGATTTGCAGCTTGTCTTAAACTAACAGGTACAACTCCCAGGTAAATACCTTTAAATCCCATATCTTTAATTAATTTTATTGTACCACTAACTAAACCATTTTGATACTTGGGGTGTTTACTTTGTTTATCATCAATTAATCCAGTTTTTATAGCTTCAAAAGGTGTTACAGCAACAATACTTTCTAATAATCCAGCTCCTAAACCAGCAATAACACCTCTTGGACCACTTAATTTCCCATTTTTATCACTCAATAAATTTTTTATATAATCAAATCCTAAGAATCTAACTGATGCCTTTACAGTATTTCCTACAACAAAAGCAGGACATCCAACATATAAACTTGATATACCTTGAGTTTTCGCAATATTATATATTAATTTAATTGGATTTTTTGATGTTTTTGTTGATGAATTTTTATCTATTAATTGTAATCTTGTTTTGGCAAATTCAAATGGATATGTTATTACTCCTTCAACTGCTCCTGCTGTACCTCCTGCTATAAATGATTTGAAAGGATCAACTTTCTAAATAGTTAGAAATGTTAGTAATTTCAGTTTGAAAAATGAAACAGTTTTTGCTTGTAAGTTGACTCTCCAAGATCTTACATACTTGATCTTTTGGCATGTTCTTATTCTTCAATTGTGTGTTTCAGATATTCATATATTTACTCCATATTTCGAATTTGAAAAATGTGAAAAAAAAAAATTATGGAATTGATTTTGTGTAACTAGCGAATTTTACGAATTACTCACAATACTTTATATGGACCTTGATAAGATTAAAGAGATTATGAAATATCAATAAATCAATTTAATAATACAATAATACAATCTTATTTTTTTATATATACTCTATCGATAATAATACATTTGTCCCCTTCGTTTTTTTTATTTAGTTTTTATAGTAACCATGAAAGTTCCTTTTAATGGATCATAATCATAATCAACTTTATCATTAATAATTAATTCAGGTGAAGGAGGTTTATAATTCGGATTTCTAATTTGAATTTTATTTACAAATATTTCATCATATTGATAAATTTCAGGAACTCCTAAATCAATTCCACCTGGTAATACACTTGATGGAGCAGGAGTTCTAAAAGTTTTTGGAACTGTTGAAAGATCTGGTGCTGTATTACCTCTTGCTATATGAGCTGCATTTCTTCTTGATGATCCAAAACCTCTTGAACTACTTGTATTTGCTGTAGTTGAAGATGTTATATTTGGTGTATTTATTGTTGAACCAAAATTATTTCCTCCATTTATAAAACTACCTGCACTATTGACTATGTTACCACCACCACCAACACCACCATTCAAATTAATTTGTATATCTTCATTATAATTATGTCTTCTTTTTCTTCTACTATCCCTTTCCATTTCTTTATCTTTTCTTTCAACTTCCAATTCAGTTAATTTTATTAATTGTGGACTAAATTCATTTACATTTGTTGGATTTCTTAATATTGAAAAAAAATCATCAACAACTTGATAATCTTTTGAAACTAATCTTAATGGAGGTAATAAATGATTACGTATATTATCATCTGTTATTGGAGTACCATCAAAATTAAAACCAGATAAAATTAATGCTTTATGATACATTTGACATTGTTCTCTTATACTATGAGCTATAGCAGTACTGTATTCACCAGGTAAAAATAATTCATCACACATAATTGTTGCAAATTCTTCAGGATCATTTTCATTTGAATTTAAAATATCCCATTCAAATTGATCAATTAATTGAGTATTATTTATTACTATATCAATTTTAATAGGTATTCTTATTTCTCCAGTTGTTTTATTTGGTTTTTGTTGAAATTCTTGGATTTGTTCTTTTATTGAATTAACTATTGTTGGATAATGTAATTTTGATATAAATTTATAATCTTGTAATAATTGGTTTGTGAATTCTTCAACTGATATTATTTCTTCATTTAAATCCCATAAAAATGTATCACGTAATTTGAATTGATCTCTTTCTTGATCAAATTCTAATCTTATCGGTACATAATTTCTACCTTTTAAATTTTGTAAAGATACTTTTTCATTAATTTCTCGATCTGTATAATCTCGTCCTGGTATTATTAATTTTGTACTTGTATTAGTTACACCATTTCCATATCCTTGATATCCTTCTCCCCATATACTATTATTTTGTTGATTTTTAGAACTTAATTGAATTGATCCCATTCTTAATTGTTTTACTTGATTATAATGTTGTAAATCTTTAGCTAAATTTTCTATTGAAGTTTTCATATCATGATTTTGTTTTGATGAATTCGCTAAAAAATCTCCATCTTTTTTTATAATAGTTTCATATACTTTTGTATCTAATGGTACTGGTTTACCTTCACTAGTTAATTTTGATGACCATTGATTAAAACTTTTTATTTGTGTCATGGGTATTTTATTTGCTAATTCTTGTGAAGTACTAGAAGCTAAAGAAAGTGGTACACTCAAACTAGAATTAATTTTTTGAGCTTGATTTATGGATGAGTTTCTTATAATTTCTGGTTGTTGTTGATTATATAGATGAGTATGAGGATTTACTCCAGCTGATTGACCACCTACTACTGGAGTGACTCCATTGAAAGGTAATGGATTATTATTCACTTGATCCGCTGTGAATTGATGACTTGGATTCGATAATGTTCCTGGCCCACCCGTAGCCGAAGCTCTGTTTGGTAAATTATTAACAGGTAAACTTCCAGGTAAACCGCCAACTTGAGGATGCATATTATGTGGTGACATTTGATTAGGTACATCTTGTCTATAAATAGCTTCATTCTGACCACCTTGCTGTTGTTGTGGTTGACCCATTTGAGACGGTAATGGTGGCAGATTTTGAGGAAAATTATCTAGTTGTTGTCTATAAGAGCCTTGTGATAAATTATGAAGTCCTTGACTGTTTGCTAGAAATTGTTGTCTTTGATCGTTAGGATTATCCATGAAGGATTGTTGTTGTTGTGTTGGTAGTGGTTGTTGCTGCTGTTGCTGTTGTTGTGAAAATTGTTGTTGATGTGGTGCCTGAGGTGTATTCATACCTTTATTTTGGTTGTTTAATTGTTGCTGTTGATGCTGTTGCCTCAAAATCATTTGTTTTATCATTTCTTGAACTTGAGGATTACCTCTCATATTTTGCAATTGTTGTGGAGTCAAGGAAGCCAAAAACTGAGGGGTTATTTGTATTCCACCATGCTGCTGTTGTGGTTGTGGTTGTTGTTGCTGTTGTTGATGCTGTTGTTGCTGTGGGAGTTGTTGTGTTTGGAATTGATTTGGTTGTGAAAATGATGGTGTTTGTTGTGATTGTTGAGAAGGTAGATTTGAATCATTTGAAGATAATGGTTGAAAATCAGAGTGTTGACTATCCATTGCAGCTAATTATTGAAGCTTATGAGCTGTCGAAATGATAGTTGCTTCTGTTACCTCTTATAGTCGCTTATTGTATAACAACTAAGGTTTTTAATGTAAATAGAATTTCTTGCAAATTTAAAAATAAATTTAGAATTCCATCAAATATTGCGACAATACATTTTATGACAAACAATAATTTTACATGCACTACTGATTTGAAAAATCACCTAATTATGAGATAGTAGTCAAGTTAACTTTCAATTAGTTTATACATATGACTAACTAACCCAATGCTATAATAACCTATACTATTCAATGTTTAAATATTTTTCACGATCTTGTAATAATTGTTTCAAATTTACTCAAAGACGACTATTATCAAATCCTATTCCTACCACCACATCAGCTGCGATAAGACCAAAGAACATTCCTAAAAAGAAAATAGGAGCTCAAAAACTACGAAGAGCTGATCCAAAGTTTCAAAATGAATCAACAAGTTATATCTTATCACTATTGAATGAAAATAATCGAGATGATGAAAAGACTAAGACTTTGGAGAGCCATTTGTCTATTGTGACTTCCGTAACAGTTGGTGATTCAATTAATTTTGATAAATTCATAGATGAATCCGAAAAAAAATATAACATCGAGGTAATAGTACCTGAAGAAGTCATGAATATAACAATCTCACCAACTAGTAATTTAATGGTTCTATCAAATGGAACATTAGTTGGTTGGAATTTAACCGAAGAAGAAATTGTTAAAAGATATTTACCAAATTTTATAAATTCAATTATATCAAAATTCAATGAATATGAAAGTGAAGAAATTGACTGGATAGAATTGAAACAATTACCTGAACAACCTTTACACAATGGAAATAGTTATCTACATGGGGAAATCTTGGTTGTCCAGGGGCTAAATTTGAACAAGAGATTATTGGATATGGCAGCATTTGCAATCGGGTTAAGTAGATCAACTAGATTATCCATCTTAGAAAACCAATTAGAAGAATTTTTGACACTAACAAGAAACAATTCAGAAATTTTGTCTCAAGGTAAAAGAATTACAAGTACGGAACATGAACTATTAAGAATCACAGGAAGATTGTTTTTATTAAGAGGTAAACTTAACTTGTATTCGGAATTAATAGATACGCCAGATCTTTATTGGAGTGAACCAGATTTAGAAAAAATTTATAATTCAGTTAGTAAAATACTTGATATAAATTCTAGAATTTCAATTATGAATAGAAAATTAGATTATGCAACAGAGGAACAAAGAGCATTCTTGAGTGTATTAAATGAAAAAAAGTCTACAAGATTAGAATGGATTATTATTTTATTGATTATGATTGAAGTTGGATTTGAATGTTTCCATTTTTATGAAAAATATGAAGAAAGAAATAGTAACTCTGAGAAATAGTAAAATTGAATAAATCGATATTCATTAGAAAGGATTTCTTCTACAATTGAGTGAATTTACTATAGCTGTGATTGATCTTCCAAACTAAGCACAGAGATACATGAAACTGCGAAAAGTAAACTATGCGATTACTAATAAGCATGAAGACTTCTATGAGAATAACTCAAAATACAATCCCTCGTTAATAGCACCGTTTCGTAAAAATTTTCTTCGACCTTACTCCCATGTATCAATGACTTATTTGTGAAACAAGCTTGTTTAATAATATGGTAGCGAAATATTAAGGGGTTTTGAAATACGGAAAATTTTTAGACCAAACAAAATGTCAGTATAGCTTCATGAACACGCCAGGTTTACTCGAGCAAATGGTAAACACCATATTCGTATAACTGAACATGGATTTCAAATTAATAAGAGCTACATTTCAGCTTCTAATTGGGTATGAAATGCGTAATAAAATTATGATTGATTTTTCAGTTAAAATCTAGTAAAACTAAATCTATTGAAATAACATTAAAATATTAATTTAAAAACAGACTTCTACATCACCTTATGTACTTTAACTCAAAATACCTTGTGGCGTTAAAACCAATAAACGCGAAGGCAAAAGCTAATTCGAAAGCAATGTCACCACCAAATTCACCAATTTGTTTTGCAACAACACCTGAATACCAAGTTTGATTCATACCAATAACAACACCAGCGACACCACAACAGAAACCAAAAGTTCCAGCTAAACCAATTGGATAAGCCTGTTTATCAAGATATCTCTCATATGGATAAGCTCTGAAATTACCCTTGTGCCATATTAAATGTGAACTTAACATTAATGATTCATAAATGGCTAAATAATAAGAAATTAAATTCATGAAATTTTCCATAACTGATTCGAATTTATAATAAGCTGGAATACAAATAGCTAAAGTTGCACCATTACCAGCGATAGTCCAAGCAACTCTTGGAATTCTAGCTAATGGGCTCCAGAAATTTTGAGCACTTAATGACATTGAATACATGTTTGGAATGTTATTGGCAACTGTTGATAAAGCTAAGATTACACAACAGAATTGACCAAACCCATGTAATGAATCCTCGACTAAGATGGCATAGACTAAACCACCAACTGAATTAGTTTCGTATAGTTCAGCCCATCTTGCATCACTTTTAATACCAGTTGCACATGCAGCTCCTAAAATTAAAATGAAAACTAATGGTAAAAATAAACCCAAAAAGATTGAAAAAAAGATCTTTGTTAAATTAGCATTTCTTGGTTGATAAACTGTATAATCTGAAGCATAAGTAGTCCAACCAGTAGCAAAACCGAAAATTGTTCCACCAAAACTCAAAACATTACCTGCAGTAGTTTGACCACCTTCAAATCCAGCACTATGAAATTTACCACTCATTGCAAATCTAACGATGATAACGATAAAAACAATTAAATTTGGAATCCAAGACCATTTTTCATAAATATGGATTACATGATAACCAAAAAATGTAACAACAATAGTACATAAAACTAAAATTAAACAACCAGCCCATGGAGGTAAAGCACCATTATTAACTATATGTAACAATTGAGCAGATGCCATAATATTCACAGCACCCCAACCAACACAAGCAATAACATTAATAAAACTAAAAATTCTACATGTAATATCACCAATTAAAAACCTTGATAAGACCATCTGTCTCAAACCAGAAGCAGGACCAAAACATGAAAAATAGGCAACGGTAAAAGCACCTAAAGCAGTGAAAAATATACAGACTAAAACAGCTTGACCAAAAGCTAATTGGAAAACAGTAATACCTAAAGCACCTAATGAAAAAGTTGCAATAACTAAATTTGCAGATAACCACATAGTAGCAGCATCCCATAAAGAATCTTCTGTTTTTTCCTCATCAGTTACCATATCAATACCTTTGGTTTCGGCTCTTAACTTTGTAGCCCATCTATCAATGAAATTTACTTTTGTATGATAAACTTCAGCATCTGAAGTAGATCCAGTGCTTGGATGATCTATATCATCATATGAATAAGCTTTTTCACCACTTATGGCAATATTTTTTTCATCACTCATATTTTGCAACTATATTAATTTATTATTATAATATTTGATGTAGATTAGAATTAATGTCCCTGTGTTACTTATATAAGCTCTTAATGAAACTTCCCTTTATTATTATGTATTTAAGATGGAGATGGATAAAGTATATTTACTTGTCTAATGAGATGTTAAGTAAATATATAGCAGATGATTTGGACTGGTATATGTTTGGGTAGATGAAATTTTAATTTAAAAGGTGAAAAATAATCAAAACAGGGTTTTCGATTTGATTTTATACCTTTCGATATGTATATAAGATAAAAAGGATGGGGTATATATTGATAAATGGAATTTTTCAATCAGTAAAACAAAGAGATAAACGAAAATAAATTTAGAAAGATCTTCAAAATTTTTCAGATAATTGTTAAGTTTATTACATTGATTATGATAAGAGGATCTCTTTAAAAATACGTACATTAAAATTAAAAAATTTCCTCTCTTCTCTATTATTGTACGTAAAGAAGGCTACAAACCAAGTTTTAATCCATTTGACATATTTTTAACAATCTTAGATATCGTTTCTTTTTACAAATTTTTCAATCTACATCCTTAACTCAATATTAAAATTAAAGGATATGGGCGTTCATTTTAGACGTTCAATGTGTTAAAAATAGGTCTTTGCCTTAATAAATGTAATGTAATTTACCTTGCATTTAAGATAAGTCTGAGATGACATTTCTTTATCTACTGATTGTAATGCCTTGTTCCATCGGAACTAACTAATTCGTTTCTACTTACGGTTTATAACGGTTTTTTTATCAAGACCGCCCAATTTGAAGCTGGAATCTATAGAACAACCTTAACTGACATCAGTTTACTCATTAGTCACATAATATGTTGACTACTTCGTAGGGTTCAATCATAGGAACAAAAAATTGAAGGTTTTTATAAAAAAAAATAATATTCGGAAAATTGGAAAAAATTGCCGTAGATGAAATTGGCAATAGCACAAAAAGAGAAGAATAATGCGCTAGACTTAAGTGTTCTATCGAACAATATTCATAAGCTCAGTAAGCTAATCTTAACTGAGTCAATTAGAAACTAATTGTTGTAAATGTCTTGTGCTTTAAATTTCTTTGATTTTACATACGAAGTACTTCAATATCTCTTGCATATTCCATTCTCTTGATTAAGTCGGAATGTTCTGCAAATTATTTTGGATTTGAAAGAACAATATCTTATGATGAATGATTACCGAACCATTTACGAGCCTGGCTTATGAAAGTGATATAACCTTTTATTTTAATATAATATGTCTACTACATAATTCATTTGAACTAAATGTTAAGTCTATGATGATTTGACATTTTTTACAAAGTGAAACTCGTATCTATTGAAACAAAAAATTCAATAAATTCTTGGCGCTCGTTTCAAAAATTCAATCTTAGATCTTAATAATTCAAAATCAAGATTCATCAAAAATTACTCAGATGGATCTTGCTACAATAGTTTCTTCCATTCCGTTGGTATTAATAGGAGATTGTTGAGATTAATTGAAACACAACTTTTTGTTTTTTAACGGCTTCCTCCTTAATTGATGTTATAAAATTCATTCGATTTCTTATCATTTTACAAAGCCTGCTTTGGTCTTCGAGCAATTTTGTCTTTGAAATTAAATACTTTGAAATTCCCAAAATTTTCAAGTCTTCCTTCGGGCTGCATGATTAACTCAGACTCTAATTAAGTTCGTCGGTACATACCTCGATTACCTAAGTTTTCTGGATTTTGCCAAGTGAATGAATCTCATTTCGGTTTAACCAAGTGAATAGGGTAAAAGAAATAAAACTCAGCTAACCCCTACTTGCCTGAATTAAGCAAATTCAGCGGATTACGTATCGTTAAATTTTAGATACTAGGGAACCCTGAGGGTAGTGTATGTATCGGATTTTTATGTATTTTGAAACAATATCTAAGGCTGATGGTATTTCAACTAACAAGTCTTCTTTTATTTTCGCAACTAATTGTTTTTTGAAATCCTTAAATACCAGGACCACTCTTTGATCACAATTTCGGAGTGAAAAGTCAGTTCCTTTGTATAAAGTTGTGATTCATGTTTTGATGGTAATAAATGTCTTAATAGAACAATACTGACTTTGCAGATCAATTTTTAAGTATTCTATCCTTGAGCTTTGTCGTCGTATTGTATCACTGAGTCAAAACTGATAATTTCATTGAATATGATGATTCATAGCTTGATTCCCTAGTTAGATAATTTTCAAACTGTAGTCCGTACATTGGTTCCTGAATGTTAATATGAGAGAGTTAAAGTAAAGAAACTATACCCTCGTTAGAATTAAAGTCTGAAAAGTGAATTATAGTTTGAAGCCCCATTATTTGCATGCTATCTTAAGTCTTTAATTTTAATCAAAATGGTTCAAAGTTGATACTTACCAAAATTGTTTCATTTATCACTTGAAAATTTAAGAGTTGAGCCAAGACTTATTATAAAATTAGGTTTTGTGACTTGTTTCAGATTTAGATTATTTTTTAATTATAGGTCACCAAGGAGTTGAAATGAAATTAATTCTCGAGATTAGTAACAATTACTAATTCTTTCTCCAAGATCAGGAAAAATGACACGGAATAGAAAAGGTATTCATGTAGTAAGAACTCACTCAAGATTATCCAATGATGAAATGTTCATGGTACAAGCTTCAATATCTGCCAGCGTCGCAACCAAAGTTGAAAAACAAGGAAAAATAGAATCAGTCACCACTACCAACAAATGTAATCAATCTGTATCAAATCTAGAATCCAGTGCTTTGAACACCACAACAGCTACCTCAAATCAGAAATTACTCACATCAAATCAAAAATCAACTACCTTAAACTCAAAAGTAGAAACTTCAGGAACAAAATCAGTCACTGTGAATGTGGATGTAAATATTCAAAAATCGGGTGTAGGAAAATCAACCAAGAAATTGAAACCTAAATCAATTCAAAAGAGATCAAAATCAGAAGACATCAAAGATCCATCTGCATTAATCCTAGCCAGAGCAAATGATTTGAATGACAATAACACTGGGTTGATCAGCAAATTGTCAATTTTGCTAGCTTTAATGGAAACTTTTCAAAGTAGAAAAAAGAATAAAATTATTAGTTGGCACGAAACTACTGTTAGGTATTTTGATATCAAAAAGAAATGGGATGAAGCCGGTAAAGAATTTGTCAAATCAATTATTGAAATTAAATAATGGTTATTTAGGTATATTTACAAAATGTTCTTCATACTTTCTTAGTTTACCTTCTAGTCCGAATAATTTCAATGCATGTAAAGTCTTGTCCTTTAGTTCATTTGGAATACTGTAGTCATTTTCTTTTAAAAACTCATCAAAAAACGGTAACAACCAAATAACTCTACCCGGATCGTTTGACTCTATTGCGGCGGTGAACATGATTGAAAAGAGCTCATTATCGAATATTTTACCTTCCACTAAATTATCTTCAATATAGTTCAATTGAATATTTGATCGATCCTTCGAATGTAATACTATTTTGTTAAACAACAAATCCAAATATTCAAACAATTTCATATCTACACTTAGCCTCATGATATCATACAATGATCTTCTTGATATAGTTAATAATAAGGTTTTATCAAAATTGAAACTTGGAATATAAGTAGGTAATTTATATTTTGATTTTGATAATAAAGGTGATTTAATGACCATTATTTCACCAGCTATTTTATCTAATTTCAAAAAAGATAGCAATTCTATGAACGTGACACTATCTTTTCTTAAAGCTTGATAAAATAGTAGTGACTTTAAAATTTCCGGATAGGCAGTGATGATATGTAGGAAATGATCAGCCATTAATTGTGGGAATTTGGAATCAAAATTTGAATTTGGAGTTGCCAATACCGTTGGTTGATGTTTATATTGAAACAAAGATAAATAAACAATTTTTTGAAAGCTTAGTAAATTCAATTCACCGAGTTTGTCTAATAAATAAGCAAAAGTTTTTAAAGTAGGAATATGATTATGAGTGGATGTGAAGACTTGAACAATTTTCAAAGCTAATGTTAAATGAGAAAGCTGATCATCGCTGATTTTGTACTCTTTAAATATTACATCTAAGTTTTCGATAATTTTGGTATCATCAAATGTGTTCAGTTTAAACTTGGGTACTTTTAAAGTTTTTATTGTAGGATCAATTTTATCATCATTCAAAAATTGGGACGATTTATAATAGTTAAAGTATTTTCTATAATTTTCCAAGGACAACCAATCATCTGAATTCAGTTTGTAATTCATATTTTTCAAAACTATTTTGCTGCTGTTGTTTTGCTTTGCCAAAGTATTAGAAACTAACTCCACAAGCATTGCACAAATAAGCATTATCGTATTTCTAGTTTCCGTGTTATTGAAAGACAAAGAGTTTTTGTTTGATAGCTGACATATCTCAGTATACTTCAAATATGTTTCAAATTTTTCATCATCACGAAACAATGCATTGCTTATTTCCTCGCTTTTTATAATCTTTAACAAATTAGATTTATGTTGTTCGTATTGCTTGGACAATTCTGTAACATTCTCGTATTCTTTTACTCGTCGCTCTGTTCTCTTAAGGACTTTTGTAACTAGCTTCACAGCTTCCGAATTTGGAATTTTGTTCAATGAAATCGTGGCCGATCTATATTGCAAGTGAGTTGTTTGTTGATGTCGTAGTCGAGTTATTGCTTTTCTAAACATTTCATTTGTCTGCTATTGTTATATTTCCCCCGTTGGCACTATGATCATGATTTTGAATCTTGCAGTGATGTTACTCGAATCTGGCTTACAAGTTTTCAGATTTAGATTTTATTAAAACATTACACAAAATTCGAATTTTTTTATTTTTTCAACATTTTTCATAAATCCATTTTCATTCTTGATCACACATAGAAACAAGTCTCCATCTCAAAAAATGAAGTTATCAGCTATAATCACTGCTTTAACTACCTCAATTGCATGCATATCAGGCTATGAAACAACTGGTAAAGAAACTGTTGATATTTTAACTGACTATAGGATCAAAGAAACTCCCGAAGTTACTCAAAAAGATGTTGCTAATTGGGTTAATGGTGATGAAATTACACTTCAATATACTGTAAATAATAATGAACCAGAAGAAATCACAGTCATTGGAGTTACTGGATCTTTCACTAATCCAGTTACAAACCAAATTGTTACAAATTTGACTCAAGGTAGAGTTGGACCAGTTGTTATTCCACCTGGTAAATCAGAAATTTTTGAACAAACTATTTCTGTTGATTTGATTCCAAACAATTATGAGTTAATTCCACAAGTGTTTATTGCTCATGAGGAATTAATTAAAGTTTTACCATGTCGTGGTCAATTAGCTTCAGTAATTGATAAAACAATTTCATTTTTTGATCCAAGATTAATCTTTTTGGAAATTGTTTTATTAGCTTCATTTATTGCTTTAGCTTACTTAGGTTATGAGATTTGGGGAAAATCTTATTTCAAGGGTACTGCTCCTGTAAAAGCTGTTAAAGTTAAAAAGACTGGTGTTTCACCTGCTCCTGTTGGATCTGCATCTACTGGTGCAACCACTTACGATATTAATTGGATTCCAGAAGGACATATAAAGCAAAAAAAAACAAAAAAAGTGGCCTGAAACCTTCATCGTATGCTGTATAATTAAATAGTCCAATTTATGCATCGAGTTTTTATTCGTATTAATCAAAATTGTATACGGCTATGTTTTGTATTGTTGTAGTGTCGTGAGTAAACATATATATTTAAGACAAGACTTGCTTTTGTACCATTATTATTCTATATTCGTTATTACGGTTTTTAATTGTTGCAAGTTATTCATACCAAATAATCACCAAAATTATACTCAATTATATATATATGATACTAAATTAACAAGTTTCTATGATATTGATATAATAAAATTCATACTACGCATACACAAGGAAATGAGATTGTACCTCAAAGACAAACCAAGAACTTTTATAGTCACAACATCAACACATGCATTAATTATCAGACATCCTTCCCCAACTTATAAACATAGAAGTATACGAGGTCTAATTCAAGGACATAAATCCAAGTATAACGAACATGAAACTAAAGTTTTAGTTGAGTTTGTGAAGAAGGAGTACATAGATTTAAGTTCATATCGAGATGTAACACCAAAACGAAATAAATTAATTGCATTTCTTGGTTTACTAAGTTTGAAAAACAAAGTATTCTTGGGATTTATAAATAGAGATGAACTTGTCGCTTCTCCCACAATTGAGGATCAAATTTACAAAATCACAGGTACTGAATTCCATTGTTTGAATAATGATGAGTATGATTACATATATGATAAAGATTATGATGAATCGAGTTATCAAGATAGTGAAAGAATTAAATTCCCAGCAGCTTCAGTAAGGAAGCTACTATCTAGTGGAGCATTTTTTTATTCAAGACAATTTGACATAACATCTACAATTCAAGAAAGAGGAGTAGGAAATTTTGAGTTCAAATTAGTGGCTGATGTGTCATATTTCACAAGATTCCTGTGGAATAACTTTATGATGAGTGAGTTACTCGAATTTAGAAATAGGTTGACAGCCAATGAACAAATTCAAATTGACAAATCTGGATTTTTGATTATAATAGCGAGAGGTTATGCTAAAACTGTCAACACTTATATCGGAGAAAACGAAGCACTAATGACGTTAATTTCAAAACAAAGTTGTGCAAAACAAGGGCCTATTTTTGGCGATTGGGGTTGTGATGGAGATGGAAGCGTTGCCAATTATGTTGAGTCTGAATTAATTATATATACAGAGAAATTTTGTTTATCTTACATTATTGCGAGAGGAAATGTCCCGATGTATTGGGAATTAAGTGTCAACTCGACTAGCAAAAGTTTGATAGCAGGAAGCGGAAAACGAATCATTTTTCCAAGATCATTTGAAGCTTCACAAGAAGCTTTTACGAGACATATCGAAAGTTTATCTAACCAATACGGTGATGTGCATATTATCAACGAACTATCAGATAAATCATATAAAGGTGTTCTAAACGCATCATTTGAGGAACAAATAAAGTACTACTTGAAGAACAAAGACACATCTAATTCGGATTATAAATTAAAGTATACACATCTTCCCATACCGCATTCAAGAATAAGAAAAGTGGGTTATACTGCACAAAACCCATCAGATATTGTTAATGAATTTTCATCATCTGCGGTCAGCTTTGGTGCATTGTTTTTTGATAGACCCTCAATGAGTTTCATTGGTAAACAATTGGGTATATTTCGAATCAACTCTTTCGATAGTTTAAGTAAAGCCAATTTTTTATCGAAAATTATAAGTCAAGAGATAATTGAATTAGCTTTTGGTGATATTGGAATTGAATTAGAAAGAGAATTGTACACTAAGCATGCTAAATTATGGCAAGAAAATGATTACGTACTTACAAAGTTAACGTTGAATTTTGTTTCAACTACGGATAAACTACAAACAAGTAATGTTTCTCATGCTGCTTCAGTTAAATCACATATCACCAAGAAATATTTGAATGGAGTAGTGGATACAACGAAACCAAACGAACTAGCATTATTAAAACTTTTGGGTCGACTACAAGATCAAACTCCCATTAATTTGCACAATCCTCTTCATGATTATATTGCAAAAGAATTAAGTAAGCATAAAAGTCAATTTACAACACAATCAGAGTTAACTGTCTTTGCATCAACTTTCAATCTCAATGGTGAATTATATGATGGAACAATTGAGGATTGGATATACCCAAAAGGTAGTAGAAACAAAGTATACGATTTGGTATTTATTGGACTACAAGAAATAGTTGAATTGAAACCTGGTCAAATGATCAATACTGACTCTAGAAACAAAACTCAATGGGAAAGAAAAATATTAGAGTATTTGTTAAAGCGAGATAAATATTTAGTCATGTGGAGTGGTCAATTAGGTGGATTAGTGCTATTTTTTTTCGTTAAGGAATCACAGATGAAATATATATCGAATGCTGAATTCTCATTCAAAAAAACTGGTCTTGGAGGAGTTGCTGCTAATAAAGGAGGGGTGGCAGTTAGTTTTACATTCTCTGATACATCGATGTGTTTTGTATCTTCTCATTTTGCAGCTGGTTTAACAAACAATGAAGAAAGGCACCATAATTATAAAACTTTAATAAAAGGAATTCAATTTTCCAAAAATAGAAGAATACCAAATCATGATTGTGTTATATGGTTAGGGGATTTAAATTACAGATTATCACCAATACAAAATGATCAAGTTCAATCGTTAATTGCTCAAAAATCATATAATAAATTATTTGAGTTTGATCAATTAAATCAACAAATGGCTAGTGGTGAAGCGTTTCCATTTTTCACAGAACAAGAGATTTCATTTCCTCCAACCTACAAATTCGATAACGGCACCAAAGTATATGATACAAGTGAAAAACAAAGAATTCCAGCATGGACTGATCGTATATTATATCTATCAAGGAAAAATCTAATGAAACCAATCGAGTATAATTATTGCGAAGATCTAGTGTTTTCTGATCATAGACCAGTGTATGCTATATTTCAAATAACTGTTCAATTAATAAATCAATCCATTAAAAAACAAATTTCAAATCAATTATATGATAATTTTAAAATCAAACATGGTGGATTACAAGATATTTCTTCTATTTCATATGACCTTGATAAAAAAAGTATTGATTTTGATAATGAAAATTTACCACCTCCAAGTTCAGATAAATATAAATGGTGGTTGGATGGGGGTAAACCAGCAAAAGTAAGTATTGCAAGTTTGAATGATGATCCAGATTTGGTTATTAATCCATTTCATCCAATAAATCCTTTCGCCCCAACCAATGAACCTGAATTTGTATCTAGTAAAGATTTGGAAGGTATGTTGAATTAGCTTTATAGATCTATATAATAATGCAAAAGCAGTAATTTAATTAATATTCTGATTTTTCTAAGTTAATGTATGATTCTAAATTCCAGATAAAACACTGTGTATCTTTTATTTCGATTCTTTCGTTATGGAAGCGGAGCTATTGTCGACTGTACCTGTTTTATTCAGGGAGCTATTGTCAACTGCATCTGGCTTATTTATGCTTTCTGCCTCTTTTAAAATGGAATCTAATTTGGCTTCAAAAGCATCTAAAGCATTTTCTAGTTTGGTGGCTTGTTGCTCGGCAGCAGCTATTTGTTTGTATGTATCCCCAATGTCTACTGGTTGTTCTTGAGTCATGCTTTGATTTGGGATGTGGATGACTTGTGGATGATTTCGAGTATAAATGAATAATATTTCTTAGCAATTCCACGCGTCGAATTTTTTATATTTACTATGTTGTAGCTATTGAGAAAGAGTGAAAACAGACAAATCACTGAAAATGGAGAGAAGTTAAGGAATTCGGGATGCTCAAGATACGTTGAACCGTCTCAAAAGTTCAAATTCATCAATTAGCTAATACTACAAGAGTGCAAATTCTTTTTAAAGATATACCGTTACTTTTATAATTACACTAAATTTGAGATCAAATAAAAATAATTGCAACTATTTATATATCTTTATTCCTCTTTAAACCATTAAGAATTGAAATTAATGAAAGGAAAGAGGCTTGTGAAACATCGGTATTTATACCAACACCCCATCTACTAATCTTATTATTAACCAAGACTTCAATATAAGTTGCTGCTCTTGCATTCGAATCTTCGCCTAATGAATGTTCGTGATAATGCTTAACATCAATTTCAATACCTAAATGTTTTGCTAATGCATCATTAAATGCTGATAATTGACCATTACCTTGTCCTTTAATGTTTGATGTTTTACCATCAATTAAAATCTCAGCTTCAATTTGTTTTATACCCTTCTCTGGTGTGGTAATCGAGTAATCAACTAATTTATAATATTGATCTTCTGATTCTTTCTCGTCCTCGTCATAATCAATAAAGTATTCTTGTTTGAATAAGTCACATAATTCTTGATTTGTTAATTCTTGACCTTTGATTTCTGCACGATCTTGCACTATTTTTGAAAATGCAATTTGTAAACCTCTTGGTAAATCTAACTCCAAATTACGTAAAATAACCCAAGCGGATCCACCTTTACCTGATTGTGAATTGACACGAATGATGGCTTCATAAGTTCTACCAATATCTTCGGGATCCAATGGTAAATATGGTAATTGCCAATGTACATTTTTCTTGCCTTCTGATTTCTTGATTTTCTCACTGTGTGCAGCAAATCCCTTTTTGATAGCGTCTTGATGAGATCCACTAAATGCACATACAACTAATGAACCACCATATGGAGCTCTAGCATGTACAGGTATTTTATTACATTTTTCAACAATGTCGATAACGGATGTAATGTCTGAAAAATCTAAATGTGGAGATACACCTTGAGTATATAAATTTAAAGCTAAAGTAACTAAATCCACGTTACCTGTACGTTCCCCGTTTCCAAATAGACAACCTTCAACTCGATCAGCACCGGCTAATTGACCCAATTCTGCTGCTGCAACACTACATCCTCGATCATTGTGTGGGTGTAAAGATATACAAATTTTCTCCCTCTCACTTATATGAGTAGCAAAATATTCTATTTGATCAGCATAAATATTTGGAGTTGCCATTTCTACCGTTGCTGGTAAATTAAAAATTATTGGTTTTGATTCACTTGGTCCCCAAGCTTCTTTCACAGCTTCACATACTTCTACGGCATAATCTAAATCAGTATCTGAAAATGTCTCTGGCGAAAACTCAAAATCCCAATCTGTTCCAGCAGTTGATTTATCATCTTTTGTTAATTGTCTTACTAATTTTGTACATTTTACAGCTAAATTTTTACTTTCCTCTTTACTTAATCCAAATACAACATTTCTAAAACAATCAGATGTTGCTAAATATATATGCACTGTGGCTCTCTTGGCTCCTTTCAAAGACTCGACAGTTCTTTTAATCAATTCTTCACGACATGGTGATAAGACTTGTATACTAACATCCTCAGGAGCTGTTTTCACAGCAAATTGTGTGAAATCAAAATCTATTTGCGATGCTGATGGAAAACTCACTTCTATCTCTTTAAATCCAATATCACATAATTTTTTGAAATATTCTTTCTTCTCAGCAATAGACATTGGATCTGGAAGGGACTGGTTACCATCTCTTAAATCTGTGGATAACCATCTTGGAGCTTTATCTAGTGATCTGTTTGGCCATTGACGATTTGGTAAATTCACTTGTGGAAATTTCTTATACTTCGTTGACGGATCTTTTAACATAGGCATTTTAAAACTATTTTTTGACTTGAAAAATGCTGAATAAATAAAAGTAAAAGTAAGTGATAAATGAAACAAATGGTGACTCAAAATAATTTTTTCAATTCTTATATGGAATGAAAAATTCGGACTTTTTTGTGTCATAATTTTTAATTAGATGATCTCCACATAATCTGATGTTCTGACTTTATCAGGGTATTTGCAACACAAGATGCACCATACTAATCCAGCTGAATTTAGATCGCATCTTATGTATTTTGACTGATGATTCAAATATTTCAACAACTGTCGGTGTGGTATCTCTCACTGGATAGTCCAAAACTTTCTATTTGTTTCACTTCAGGAAGTGCAATAAATGAAATAAAATTTCTAAAGTTGACAATTTAAATTCGAGATTTCTCCAGTCAAAATGGTGTCCTTGTTCGATGAAAGGGTTTCGAATGAAAGAATGAAACTCAATTACTTCAAATTTAATCCAAGAAGTAGTGATATGTTTGGTAGTGTACTGATGTAGTTTTTTATAGTTCTTCGTAAAAACTTTACTGAGTTTCAAAATAATTTTTCACTTTATGAATAGCTAAATATGCTTTAAGTCCAATCTCCAGATTAAGAATGAAGTATGTAACTTACTTTTAACTAAAAAGAGTTGAAAAATAACTACAAAATGATTAGATTATTACATGCGTTATCGTCATGATCACGGCCACTTTTACAATGTCTTCGGCTGTGATTTGAAATCAACCAACACCTACATGATTTGTTATTTGATTCCAATCTTTATAAAGATGATGAACTTTTTACTAACTCGAAAAAAACAGTCAAACAGTAATATCATTATATAAAAAATTTCAAAAAATAGTCAAACAGTGATATAAATATATTAAAATTTTAAACGAAACTAACTATATATCATTACAAACCGAAAACTAAAGAAAATAAAATTTTGTAAAACATTATTGAAACAATCAAAATGAAACGTGTGAACACATGTAAGCAAATGGTATCCTATTTTTTTTTTGAACTAAAATGAAAAGATAAAAGCTTGTTGAATCAAACTAAAAGAAATAAGCCAATGCAATAACAGCTAATGCAACGATTGGTTGTTTATTTGAAACACCTGAAGCTTCATATGTAGAAATGGCATGAGTAGCAATGTCAGATGATGATGAAACTAAAATACTTGTAGATTTTGGTGCAACTGGTGAAGTTTCTTGAGGAGCAACTGAAACAGCTTCAATTGATTTCTTAGGTGCAACAGTTTCTTGAGTTATATTAGTAGTGACAGTGGTTTCTTCAGCTTCACTAGATGAACCTGGAGTAGGAGCAACTTTTTTAGTTTCAGCAGCACTTGAAGTTGGAACAACTTTTTCAGTTTCAGCAGCAATTGAAGTTGTTGATTCGACTTCTGAAGTTTTAACTGGAATAGTACTTTCATAAACTTGACCACTAGTAATTGTTGTAGTAATGATTTCTCCACTTGAAACAATATAAGATGATGAAACTCCTTTAGCACCAATAGTAGTAATGAGTATTTCCCCAGTAGCAGTAGTTGTAAATACTTCCAGACTACTTGCAGTAACTTTAATGACTTCTGATGATGGAGCAGCAGGAGTTGAAGATGATGATGATTCAGTCAATTCACAATAGGTGGTATAAATTGTAGTTCCTTCAGTAATTGTTGTTAATCCCGTTGTTATTGTTGATACTGTTGAGCCTTCACCAGTGGTTGTAATTACAGTTTTACTGATTTCTGGAATTGAAACTGATGATGATGATGATTCAGTTGGTAAAATTGAAGTTGAGACATCTTCTGTTGAACTTTCTGGAACACTTGAAACTGGAATAGAAGCTGATTCAGTTGGTGTAGTCTCTGGACACACTGTTGTATAAGTTGTTGAACCTTCAGTAATAGTTGTTAAAGATACAAATGAACTAGAAATAGTTGAGCTTGAACTTGAACTTGGTTTACCATGGCTTTTAGTTGATGAAGATGAAGTTACACTTGAAGGTAAAATACTTGATGATGGAATTTCAACTGATGATGCTGAGCTTGATGGAATTTCAACAGATGAAGCAGAAGTGGATGGGATTTCAACAGATGAAGCAGAACTTGATGGAATTTCAACAGATGAAGCTGAGCTTGATGGAATTTCAACAGATGAAGCTGAGCTTGATGGAATTTCAACTGATGAAGCTGAACTTGATGGAATTTCAACAGAAGGAGCTGAGCTTGATGGAATTTCAACTGATGAAGCAGAACTAGATGGAATTTCAACTGATGAAGCAGAACTAGATGGAATTTCAACAGATGAAGCTGAAGTAGATGAAATTACAACTGATGAGAATGAGCTTGATGGAGTGTAAATTGATGAGCTTGATGATGGTGGAATTTCGACAGATGAACTTGATGATGGTGGAACTTCGACAGATGAACTTGATGATGGTGGAACATAAATTGATGAACTTGATGGAACTTCAATTGATGAGCTTGATGATGGTGGAACTTCAATTGATGAACTTGATGATGGTGGAACTTCAACAGATGAACTTGATGAAACTTTTGTTGATGAAGTTGAAGTTAAAGGACAATAAGTTGTAAAAACAGTCGTATCTGACGTCACAGTTGTAATTCCCGTAGTATGAGTGATTTCTGAACATTTATTTTCAGAACAAGATGTAATTGTAACATAAGTTGTTTGAATATCAGTTGTTGTAGTAGCTGATGATTGTTTTGGAGTTGAAATTGATGAAGAACTTGATAAAGGAGGTGGAATAGATGATGAAGTAGTTGTAGTTAATGGAGTTGAAGTTGATGAAGAACTTGATGGGATTGGTGGAACAAATGATGAAGTAGTTAATGGAGTTGAACTTGATAAAGAACTTGATGAAACAGGTGGAACATATGATGAAGTAGTTAATGGTGTTGAACTAGATGAGGAACTTGATGGGATTGGTGGAACAAATGATGAAGTAGTTAATGGAGTTGAACTTGATGAAGAACTTGGTAAAATTGAAGTAGTATCCCAATCAGTAGTTGGTGGTTTATGATGTGTTTTACTATATGTGGTAGTATCACAATCAGTAGTTGGTGGTTTTTGATGAGTTTTACTAAAAGTAGTAGTATCACAATCAGTTGTTGGGAATTTATTATGTGTTTTGCTTGTAGTAGTAGTATCACAATCAGTTGTTGGAAATTTATTATGTGTTTTACCAGTAGTAGTAGTAGTATCACAATCAGTAGTTGGAAATTTATATTGTGGTGTAGTAGTAGTAGTATCACAATCAATATCATTACCTCCCCAACCTTTACCAAAAGTAGCTGAAGCTATTGATAATAAAGTAGCAGTTGATAAAATACCAGAAACCTTCATGATGATTCAGTTAAATTAATTTATGAATAAGCGAGTGAATAAAGAATTTATCTGATGAAGTATTTGAATAAAAACTTTAAAATAAATTTTTGATGAAAAACTTTAGGAAATTAATGTTATATTTATAGACAAACTTTTTATTACTTTAATGTACATGATTCTAATTTATGTAATAATTTTAACTCTACTTCTTCGTGTGTTTTCTATATAATTTTCTCAATCAATTAATTAAAAATTTGTTTCATGTTTAAATTCTAGAATCAAATTTCCATATAAATTATTAAAAAACTTTTATAATAATTTTGCAACTGAAATATTATAACTATGTTTTTGTGTCAACTTAATATAAATTTTAGGCCCTCAAACATATTTGATAAATTTAAACCCTTGATCATGTACGACATTAATTAATTTGAATATTTTTGTATCATACATACAAATGTTATCTCGTCTAATTCAATTCATGTGATCTATAAAACTTTGAAGGATAATTGAACGACTGTAGTTGTAAATACAAACTTCTTGAAGGAGGAAGCAACATGAAATTATCTCCAATGATAATTTCAAAATGTAAGATATTGAAACTATTGACTTTGACCTTTAACTATGATGATTATCGTCAAAACTAGTATTAATATTGATTAAAAAGATTTGCCTTGATACGCGTGATTGATTCAACATTTTAAATTATAGGATTTATGCATGAAGAATAAATACTTTCAGTAAATCATATTTGAAACTTCAGAAAATCCCTGATCTTTATTGTTCCGATCCGTATTGAATAAGTTTGTTGAGTTTGAATGAATATTTTGATTCTATCCATGCTAAAGATGTTATGGGATGGTGTGCTGTTAACAAACATATCTGAAAAGCTACTTGTCCATTACTTTACGAGCACTCGGGTATATGCAAAATCATAATGTCTCGGCAAATTGTTGAGAACCGACAATAGAATTAGATGTTTCATAAGTTAGTAAAATTTGTATTTTGATTTTTGTTGACGAGATAAAAAAAATATTTTTAACTTCATTACACTACTAATAGTTTAAACTAGATAAAAACGTTCAATTGTAATTCTCACGCCAAATGCCGAAACTATCTACCGTATAATTTGCTTTGTTATATATCTACTTGACTTAACAACAATTATTGCTAAAAATAGAAGCCAGATGGGGTAGTTGTTGTGCTTGTTTTGGTAGATATTCCAACCTGAAACAAAATTAAATTTATTGTCTCTTTCTCAGATACAGGACGACATTTAAGCAAGGGTCCTACGAAAGATTAATTAAAATTCATTTTTGTGCATTGACTTATGCCATACTTACCTTCCATCGATTGTACACCCACTTCACCTTGTAGTAACCTATTCAATGTAGTTACCTTTTCAATAAATTGTCATTCTAATCCACCTTTAAGATATGGTTCTACTTATTTTACGATCTCATTTAATGATTTGAAACAATAAAAATATGATGTTTCAGGATTTAAATTAAATTTCTTTTTGTTTAAAAAATAATTTATTATTTTAATTTTCAAGTTTCAGATGAAATATAATAAATTATTATTTAATGATACTAATAATAATGATAGTAAACTATATCCCGCTTTTTCAATTAAACTTCGAGCAATTTACCTTTATCTTGACTGAATTAAGAAGTTATAATAATATTATCATATATTTACAATTATAGAGATAGTAGTAAAAGAAGAACTATTAGGATGTATGACACGGTCTTTACGACTTTTGCAAACTTTGGCAGTTCTATGCATTAATTTTTATTCAAGGAACTAAAAATTAGGCCAACAAATTTCATGAATTGCTTTATTTTCAACTCTCAATTTGGAAAAATACTAAACAATTCAGGGTTTATGCAATTTTATCTACGTAAGTTAATAATTTGTTGAATGAATGAGGAAGGTAAATTTATTAATTGGTAAAAGTCAATTGAACCTGAAATTGATTAGTCCACGATTTCCCATATTATTATTTATTTTTTTTTTTGAGTAATGTAAGGAGAATTGCATAATAACTATTATTCTCCCATTTTTCTCCTGATTAACGAATTTTTTTAACAATAACAAATCAGTTTAGGATCTGACGAAAATTGAAATTATTTGATTGTTTGTATTCACTTTGTTATTCACAAAATCATTTTAGTTCTCGTCTAATTTAAAAAACGGATAATAAAAAATTTTATTAAACAATGTAAGAGAAGGAAAAACAATTAGACGAAAATCTAAATAATCTAGATAATCTTTATTCTTTCACGTCTATTTCATTTTACGAATATATTAGACGAGGCTAAGGCAACTAACCATTTTATACGGCAATTTGATCTAAACTTAATCGAATAAAAAATTTAAAAATATTCACGTAATCTCGTGTTGACATGGCTTCACATATTAATGCTAGATTTAATTATGCGACATTCAATCTGTTTAAAAATCATATGAAGAAGTCAATTTAAAAATTCATCGGCTTCATCATATGATACTGAAAAAGGTGTACTGAAAGTTTATAATAGAAGAACTAGATGTAAGGATGCAAAAATAGGGGCAATCTACTTTTTATAACAATCAATAAACGTTGCTGAGAATCTGGATGTGGTATGTCTTTGTTTATTTGTTTATTATTCGTATTCGTATTTTCTTTTATACTAAAAAAACGTTGACTTGATAAACAAGAGATTAATAGAAAGATTTAAATCTACATTTTGTTTCGAAACAATGAAACTTGATTGCAGTATATTGTTTAGAAATATACAATAAGCTAAAGTGAAAAAGATTATATTTAAAAATTTTGCAATTGATTAAAAAAGGAATTAGAAAAGGAAATTGTTTTCCGGTAATTTTTAGCAAAGTTTCAAATTCTTTTGAAGTTAATTTTATAAAGATCAACCCAATTCAGTAAAAGTTTATCTTTATTTGGTAAGGATCTTGATAAAATTTTAATTTTTTTAAATTTATAATGTATTGCTTCTCCTCGAGATTTTATAAAAGCAAATGTTTTTGACCAAAATATAAACTTTTAATTATTTCAATTCTTAATTCATTTAATAAATGATTCCCCACAAAAATTTTAATTTTATCATACAACCCCTGAATTTGAAAATTTGATTGGTATTGAAACTATTTCTTTGAATTGAACTCAACATTAATCAGAATGTTATCGGGGGTAATCTTAACATGGGAGCTTGAAAGATTAATAAAACAAATATCACGAGATCCATCTTTGATCATCAAGGACTTTGGACTTGAAGATTCTTCCTTTGGTTTATTATTTTCTCTTAATAAAGTTATATTATTAAGATTAAGACTTTTAACTTCTGAAGGCATTGTGAACTTATCTTGATTAAGGAAGTTTGTAATTCTTGATATGAAAAAGTGTTGGTTGTAAAAGTTGAAATTATTTACAACCAAAATTTGAAAGATAAACTGAAACTTATATGCAGTACTGTATTTTTTATCATGAAGATTTAAATCCCCAATTATTTAACAATAGTTTCTATTTATTTGTCAGTTCCTGCTGAATTTTTAAACAATACAATACCATGTTATATTAAACATAATTGTGTCTCATTAATAAAGTTAAAATCGCGTAAATAGTGTTTGAAAAAGATTCAGTACAGAAAAGCAGCTGAGAAGTAAGTTGTTAAGAGGAGCAAAGAAAAGAATATGCAGTTTCAGTTTTTCTCCAGATAGATTTGTAAAAGTTGAACTATATAATCAAATGTTTAGAAACGAGGAGATGATTCCAGTCTTATATCTCTAGTTTTGTCAGCACTTTCAACTGATAGTACAGTATATTGAAGTAGAAATCATCAAAGATGAACGATCATCAAATCAAGTGATCTTCTAGGAAACATATTTCTCATTTTAGTCTTTGACTAAGTAAGTCTTAATTTAAAATTTTCAATGTTATGTAACTACTACAATCTATTACAACATTCTTTGTCTCTTCACTAAGAATTCAGTAAAAATAATTTGTGTCTTTGTGTTTCGAAATCATTTTGGCTGCAAAATACTTGTTTCAAATTTTAATATTTTCTTGCAGCCTAAAACGACTTTTAAGCCTCTAAAATGCCGATCTAAATTAAATGTTACTTACGTGTCGATCTTCGACTTTCCAATAATTGGACTAGAGGCTTGTTGCTGAAACATCAGAATTAAAATTTTAAGAGCGTTGAAAAAGAAGGAAAATTTAATGGGTATAAAATTTATTAAAACTGAAGAACTGAAAAACAAATAATAGTAGAAAAGTTAACATAAATAGTCTCCTATTAAGTACATCTTTAAAAAATTGTAGTAGCTATCTCTCATTTATGAATTTACAATTAAATAATATTTGAACATATATTACAATTACGAAAATTTGATTAGTTTAGGATAATGAATTGGTTGATGATGATGATGATTGAAATGTTTGGTTGAATTGTTTGGTAAGTAAAAACCGAAATATTTAATGAAGCATTAGATTATCAATACTTCATTGAAAATTATATTTGGATTGTTAGATGAATAAGTTATGCTAGGGAACCATAATGCAATGAAGGAAATTATTAAAATTTAATTTTGAAAAATTAAATAATCGAAAATAAATTAATTTAAATTACCGAAAAAATTATTACTCTAATTTGTTGAAGTGGTGATGAATGAGTTGATGATATTCTATTTGAGTAAAATTAAATGGTGATTGATGATGTTTGATGATGTTAATGATAATGGATTAGCTAAACAATTTAAAAGAAGTAAGCTAATGGGATTAAAGCTAAAGCTAAGTAAGCAGCACCATTTGATGAAGCTGAACCAGCATAAGTTGAAACAGCAGCAGAAGCTGGACCTGATGATTGAGCAGCAACAGTAGAACCGTGAGTTGAAGTTGGAGCTGGAGCTGGAGCTGGGGCTGGAGTACCAGTAGTAGCGTGAGTAACATGAGTTTCTGGAGCACCTGGAGCACCTGATTCAGCAGCAACGGTTTTGTAAACAACAGTAGTGATAGTTGAAGCACCTGAAGTATAAACTGAAGTTGAAGCAATAACAGATTCACCATGATGAGCACCTGATTCAACAGCAACGGTTTTGTGAACAACAGTGGTAATAGTTGAAGCACCTGAGGTATAAACTGAGGTTGAAGCAATGACTGTTTTACCTGGTTTTCCTGATTCAGTAGCAGCAGTTTCACCATGACCAGCTGGTTTAGTAGTAGTAGCACCAGCTTCATGACCTTCTTCAGTTAATGGACAGTATGTAATGAATGAAGTGACAACACCTTCGAAAGTTTTAGTGGTCCATGAAGCAGTAGCTTCGTAAGTGGTATGAGCACCATGAGAATCAGTAGTAGTAATAGCTTTGGTTGATGGTGGTGGAGCAACTGATGATAATGGACAATAAGTAGTGTAAACAGTTTCAACACCTTCAACAGTAGTAGTTCCAACTGATTCAGTACCTGGAACAGTGGTTAAGTGACATTTATCTTCATGACATGAAGTAATGGTGACAACGTGAGTAGCAATGGCAGTAACTGTAGATAAAATTGGAGTTGATGAAGTCCAAACAGATTCAGAACCATCTGATAAAGTTGAAGTACCTGTAGTAGTTGAACATGAGACAGTTTCAGTTTCAATAATAGTTGAGTGAATAGTTTCAATTGGACCAGTTGGAGCACCTGATGAAATATCAGTATCATTCAAATCAACAACTTCGAAAGCACTTGATTGAACAAAAGTACCATTTAATTCTTTTAATGATTCAGCAAAATCTTCAGCTTCATCTCTTTTAACTAATGGAGTTGATTTCATTAATCTTTTTCTAATACCAGCAGTTGAATTTGAAGCTGGAATTTCTTGAGCAGCAACTTGATATAATGGAGCACCTGAAGTACCATATAAAAATCTAGCTGGAATATTAATGACATTACCAGCTTCAACAATATCAGTGAAATATCTAACTAAATCAACTAATGAGTAGTAGAATAAAACATCATAATCTTCTGGTGAAGTATATTCAAAAATTGGTTGAGGTAATGAAGCTGGAATAGTAAATGGACATACACCGGTATCTAAATCAACAACTGCAACTGGAGCACCATCAACTAAACAAGCAACATCGACAGCTAAAACGCTTGATGATAATAAAGCTAATGAACTAGCTAAAATATTTGTGAATCTCATAATATATTATTTGAAAATGTAGTTGTAAAGGTTTTCTTAAGCGAATGTAAATGGTTTGAGTTGATTAGATTCCTGAAATAAAATAAGAAACAAAAAAAAACAAATAGAAGGGATATATACTTTTTTGAAACATAAGGGATATCATACTGGTTATATAGAATTTGAAACCAAAATTTTGCAATTAAAATTTTAAATTGTGTGTTTTGGAAATAAAAGAAAAAAAGTAGAGAATAATCAAATTACAATTCTTACAAAAACAATAATACAATAAAAATGAAATATTCAACACAAAATTTAAATTTAACTTAGTCTTTTAAGTATTTAACCATCAATTTTAGTTCTTGATGCGTAATTGTTTAAGCATATAAAGAAAGTAAAACAAACTATAGACTTTTTTTTTAAGATTAAAATTACAGTTTTTCAAAAGAATCTAAAAATTTTACATGTTTTGTTTCAATATAATTAAAGTATGAATTGAGATTTGTGTAAAATATCAATGAAAATTGCGGTTGTATAAGTTCAATTTTTGAGTGTATCTACTTTGTAATTACAATAAAAATTCAAAATTAAGTAGAAGATGTTAAATACGACGTAATATTTCATAAATTAAGATGTAATTATTCACCAGCTTTTGTACATGGAATGTTAAATTTTACACAATTAAATAATTGGAATTAGTAAATCAAATTTAAACAATAGAGGTTTGTATATTTATGAAAACAAACCAACAAAATTTTGAAGATCGCCAATACTTGTTTAATATTAATTTAACTACATTGGTTATCGAAGAAACTCATATAATATTGTCTATGAATAATAAAGAACAATAGAATTTTCAATTACAATAAAATGATAATTTTCCACGCATTTAATGAATTCCGATTCGATGAATTTACAGGGGTGAAAACCCACATGGTGAAATTTTCACTTGAAAGATTGAGATCACCCATTAACGATCTGTATATCTTTATTTGCTTAAATACATTGGAAGTGTAAACAATGAATGGTATGAAGACATGAGAGTGAAGTCCATATGTAACTCAAACCTCTAATAAGAAAAACATCAAAATCGTGTTTAGTAACAGAAAAGCTTATCTCTATCCTTTCACAGCTTTTGTAATATATCATGATGATGAAATGGAACTGAAATTCATTCCACTATGTTGTAATTCTACTAATAAAAATTTAAAGTTTTAAGATTTTTCAACTAAGACGCGCATTTTAAAATTAGATCTTAAATTAAAACTATAAAAAGTTTAATAAATTGTACTATATTGAACACATCCTTGTTGGAACAATAACAAAACCAAGAAATCAAAAAGGTATCATTTGACTACAATTATAGCTGAAAGTGTTTGTTTTTAAACCAAAAAGGATCAATTCGTTGAAAGAAACTGATGAACATATCGCAAGTTTGATAAAAAGATTAAATTACTATATTTAAAATATTCATAATACAATATGAAATTAATTAAAAGAAGGCTTAGATATTCGAAGTTAATAAGTACGTAGTACAAATTAATAAGATTATGAATTTATTTAATGAAATTTGTCTCATAATATGCCATTATCAATTTGATTATGTGATTTCTAAATTCAAACAAATTAAAAACATATTTTATTGTTAAAATTTGTACTCAGAAAGTAAAGATTGTGTATGATGCATAAAATAATGATTTACAGTGCATGAGATTTACAATTAAAAACTCGAATCAAACAAAATTAAGGAGAAGAAGTACTTAAGACATACGAATGGAAAGATGATTGCTGTTGATCATATCAGTAAACAAAATATAGATAAAGACAAGTTTTATAGCGAAAACGTTTGATATTTTCTTAAAAGATGTTGTAATCAAGTACTAAATTAATTTGTTGTTACATTCGAATTCATTTTAGGTATTAGTTATTACCAATTTGATCAATTTTAACCAGCAAAAATATCTAAATTTAATTCAAAAACTCAAAAAAAAAAGTTGGTATTGCACACAAAAATAATGTTTGTACAAAAACGTTTAAGGATAAAAAATAGAATAAATATATCAATACTAAAAAATAGAAGGATACATTTTCAAATCATGGATAGATCCTGGTCACCCTCAAAATTTAACATGCTTTTGGTGTTGTCTGGCAAAGAAAGCTTGATAATTTGGGGCTGATTGTTTAGGAATTGGCAAAACGCATAATGGTGTACCAGTTTATTGTTGCTAGATTGTTTAAATTTTGGAAATCTCTCTTGAAACTCAATCTTGACTCCGACTAGTTTATTGTTCTGGATTTTATCAGGCTTGTTATGTCGTATCTAAGATCTATTCCAGTTATTGTTTTTCAAGTTGATTTACAATAATCAATCCACTATAAAGATCCACTATTGAGATCAAACAAGCATAGTAATTCGTACAATCTGAAAACTGATAAGCTCCGAAAATCTTTTTGACTTTAATTTTTAATACGAGGTATTGTACAAAGCAACAAATCAACTATACAGCAACGTGCATCAAAACGATTTCTGTATGTGGATACACCACATAAATATATTTTTCGTAAAACTAATCAGAATAATCAAAGTTATTGAATAAGTATCAACATAAAAGTTCAAGAGCAATAGCTAATGACACTGCTTCCTTCTAGTTTGTAAAGGTTGGGTAACAATAAAATAATAAATCGAGATTTACTTGATTAAGATCATAGAACAATAATTAAGAAATTAATCAAACCTACTTTTGGATAAATTTGATCCATATTTTGAAAAGAAAAATCTCAAATTCTTACGTACTTTTTACTCATTGCATTTCATATTGTTTTTATCTTAAAAATATGCCACAAACATAATAAATTTATTGCTTTATGCTCAACAATTGTCATAACCATTATCGGTTCTAAGTTTCATATTAATAGTAGACTAATACAACAAATTTTAAACAATAGAATACAAGTTAATTTAATTATGAACTCTTGTTCTTGAACAGAGTTAACTTTTTTTCTTTTCCTTCTATTTCTCCTCCCCCTTTTTTTAGTCATAGAATAGAAATTTCCATTGATAAGCCAATTGGTATTCTTTCATCTGTTCATAGTTGTTTATAACCAACAACCAATGGTTGCAACTCCTCTGCAAGGTATTGAAAAAAGGAGATAGATCCCAAACGTAACGAAATAATGTATCAATAATGCTAATCTAACCATGTAAATCAAAACTGTGGTTTGAAAGATCAATTAAGTTAATAATTAGATCCAGATACGAAATCTTTTCAAAATACCAAATCGAGCTTAAATTAGATCAAATCAATCAATCTGAGTCAATAGATAGATAGTCCACATCATAGTTTTTTATTTCTTTTCTTTTGCTTAATACGCAAATCGTTGCATTCCCATGCAATAGATCAACGCGAAATTTGAATAATAAAAAACTAAAGCGGTTATCTTAGAATTTCACATTAATTTGTAAATCTATATGCATGTCTATGACTATAAGAAAGTTGAAGATCAGCAATACATTTTATTAAATATTAATTGGCAACAACTCACGTCCCCGTTCCAACGTGCTCTAATTCATTTTTACGCATACGCAAATCTCATTTGAAAATATATTGAAAGTTATGAGTATTGGTCAAAGTGTAGAATAGATTGCGATGACTAGGCAAGATAGCAATAAGATACTAGTTTTCACTGTTTGTATCCCTATTATATCGAAGTACTTGGGTTTATATCTTCAATTTGAAAAGCAATAGTATCAATTTGAGTCAGAAACTATTGATTCTCTGAATTGATGTATAAAATTATCTTTCACCTTTCAGACATTTTAAACGATCGTTTTATCATAAAAGCGCTACGAATGGATTACGTCCGGATGTCTGCGGTATAGCTTCGAATGATATCGATCTTCTGATATTGAATTGGCTCAAAATTTCACTTTTTGAACAACCTGAGAATTTCAAGTTTTTTTTAAAGCAAAATTACACCTTACAATTGTAATTTAGGTTATAAGACTAGCCCGGTTAAGCACCAAATTAATAGAGTTTAAAATTCCATTCCTAACCAAATTCCATGTTTGGAACTTGAAATTTCATTTCGTCTAATTATCTAAGCACTAAATTTAAAATTTAAAACAATAGAACAAAAAAGTATAAAAAATTATTTGTTCCTGACACAAAGAGCGTGTTGGATAAATGAAAAAATTACAAAATTGAGTTAAATTATTATTATTGTCCTTAAAATTGGTACTATCTTAATGATCCGAATACGGATAAATTAAGTACTTGACGAGAGATGAAACACTCAACATGAAGCTAACTTCAGCTATGTAAAGAATTAATTACGTTGTTCCCCTGAGTTTTCAAAAATCTTCTTTTCTTCAAACTACATATGATATGTTCTCAATTTAGATTATGCGCCTAATTCATGCTTATTTAAGGATGATTTAGATTAAATAAAATCTTAATTTAATGTTGCATCGTCTAATATAAGATCAACTGTTATCAAAATTCAATTAATAAGAAGACATATCAATTCTCTCTTTTTTTTTGAAATAAAATTCATACTTATTTTATGATTCTCTTATAAGATAGAGCGGTATCTACGAATAAAAATAAATATGATTTTCAATCGATGGAACCTGATAAGTAAATTGTTGGAAAAACTCTCATGCCTTGAATGAATTAATGAATTATCAAAACTTCACCTCCGTAACTCAACTTTTTCTTTTTTTTTGAAACCCATACCGCCATAAAATATAGATTTATTTGAATATTGCATAACTCTACAAGTTGTCGTAGAGAATTCATATGAACTCATCAAATCCACTAAAGTATCAGTAGTGGTTGATGATTTTGAACTATTTTGGAGGTGTTTTCATAATTTTAATTGCAACAAATTTAAAAGTTTATCGTAAAATTTGCAACAAAAAATAAACCAAAATTTCATTATATTTTATAAAATTATGAGTATTAAGATATTTTTTCAAATTTTGAAATGGTTCTACGATAATTACAAGCAAAACGAAACCCTGAAAATTCAAGATGTAGAACTAAAGGTTACCATAAAACAATATTGTAAACATCTAATTGTCTCGAGCATAGGCTAACGCAGTTTATTTTACTTAAATTTCAAGAGGCATTCGGTGGAAAACTCAAGTTGAATATTGTTTCAAATTCAAAGTTCAAAAGACTTGATTATACGGTATGAAAATTGCTTAAGAATTAGAATTACAATTCGAAAAATTTCTAGAGTCTAATAACATATCTAATCCAATGAAAAAAGTATTATATTATTTCACAAGCACAGTATTATTTGATAGTTTATTCTATGTAATAATTTATTCTATTTTAGGATTAAAATCAGCTAGTTTATTATCATCTTTTTTACTTTGATCAATATCCCAATCATCAACTCCACTCCAATCAACTTGAATTTTTCTATGTTTAGACATATCTGTATTTTTTAAAAATTTAGATTTTTCAGATTGCCATTCTTTTTGAACATCTTCAAAAGCTTTATCCCAAACTTTATCATAAACTTTTTTAATTTTAGCTTCTTCTTGTTGTCTAACTTCTTCTAATGCCATCCATTCCATATGTTTTAAATCATCTGAACTTGGTTCATAAATATGCCATATAACATAATGAGGTAATCCAACAACTGAATATCCCATTCTTTTACTTAATTTACCAAATGCTTCAGTTTCTGCATGTTTTTCAAATGAAAAAGCTGGGAAATGAGAACCTGTTCTAAATACTTTTGCTTTTGTTAAAATTGATACACCTCCTATACCATCCAATTCCATTTCAACTTCAGGATCACCATATGGATCTCTTAAATAAGCTAGATGAGGTCTCCAAGTTTGATATTCAACATAACCTTCAACTATACATGCGTCTTCATCTAATGAATCAGCTAATTGTAAACCACCATCTGATTCTTGCCATGAATTTAAATCATAAGGTTGTTGATTACCTAACCAATCAGGTAATGGTCTCCATACATTTGGTACTATAACATCTTTATCATGATGCATTAAATCTTCCAATATAGTTGGTGGAACAGTTTCAACATCTGCATCTCTCCAATAAACATAAGAATGATGAGGTTTTATAGCAACACTCCATAACCAATTTCTTGCTCTTGCCATTAATTTTCTTCTTGGACCTTGTGCAGCAAAACCATGTCTATCACTAAAACCTTGACCAATAACTTGACCAAAATCTTTTTCAAATATTTCAATTTCTCCAAATTTTAATTTTGAATCAGATTGAATTTCATTTAATTGTTTTAATAATTCTCCCATTGTATCATCTTTGGAATCACTTACTAAAAATGCTAAATCTATAAGATTATGAGGATATGTTAATTTTTTCATATGACCAAAAAACATTGGTAAATGAGCTGCTGCATCTCTTAATGGTACACAGAATAGAACTCTTTCATCATATTGCCAACCATTAGCTGTACCACTTGAATCTGCTAAATCAAAAAATGTTACATTGTCTATTCCTGATAGATTTGGAGTATATAGTTTTGGTGAAAGACCATTAAATATGAAAAATAAAGATAGTACAATTAAAAATGTTAAAATTAAAATGAAATTTTTGAATTTATGAAATAGATTTTGTAGTATGTGTAATATATTTGAAGATGATGCTATGAATGGTGATGATGATTTGGATCTGAAATTTTTATTAAATTTATCATCATCTTCTTGATACTCGTATGGAGTGACTTGAATTGAATGTATTGTAGGTGTCGGTGATTTTGAAGACATTTTGAATTATATTGTGTTTGTTGATGATGAATTTATTTATAGGTATTATGCAAAAAGTTTTTGGTCAACTCAACTTAAAAATTATTTATTTACCACAATTCCAAATTATTGACTCAAGATTCTTCCGTTTGATCTAAGAATGATTGTTTGTGGTATTGTAAATGTTAGAAAAATAGTAGATATTCGTATTGATCCTCGAAGTAATCATATGAATGTGAATGGGATGATTGTTTATGAAATGTATCCAATTTGGATTAAAGCTTGTTGGAATTGATCTATCTTTGGGAGTATCGACTTGATGTTGAATGATGTTGTTGATGGCGATGATTAGTGTTTATTAATGAATCGATGACTAGTGTATATTAATGAATCAATTCAATTCGTATGGATCTTACTAAAAATATTATATTTTTAAATAGGCTAAAGAATTTTTCTTTTTTTCTTTTTTATTATTATTGTATTCTTTTCTCTCAATTTTTACGTGTAATAATTTATTGATTATTATTTTTGTACTGTATTGATTTTGATGTATTATATAAAGGTTCATAACCGTTTATAACAGTTTTTTTTATTATCAATATATTTGAAAATGATATATACGAAAGGAAAGAGTACAATTCAAATATACGATAACATATGATTTATGATTTCTAAGCAATTATGTCATTATAATACAGATACAACAGATGTACCATCTTGGAATCTGGTTCTAAATACACGATTAGCATTAGTAAACATACCTTCTTTTAATGAAACAACTATAAATTGGGAACCTTTAAATCTTGTTTTTATTAAATGACCTATATTTTGAGTATGTGATAAATCTAATGCAGCATCAACTTCATCTAAAATATACATAGGAGCTGGATTAAATTGTAATAGAGCCATAATTAATGATAATGCAATTAATGATCTTTGACCTCCGGATAATTCAACCAAACTATTTTTCCAAACTGGACCTAATTTAACTTTTACTTCCAATCCCTTGGTAACATCCATCATGTCTACTGGTACTAATTTAGCAAATGAACCAGGCAACAAATCAGCAAATATTTGACCAAAATCTTCAGAAACTTTTTGATATGTTGCATTCAAAGCTTTTCTAATCTCTCCATTTAACTTTTCAATAGTTGTTTCGATTTTATTTTTATCTTTTTCAATAGTTTTAATTTTTAATTTTAATGCTGATTCTCTTTTTTCATTCTCCTCAATCATACTCATTATATTTACATTAACTTTTCGTCTTATACTTTGAAATTTATCTTCTAATTGATTTAAATGATCTTTTGCTTCTTCAAATGTTGTGTTGTTGTGATCTGATATTTCCCTTTCTACTGCTCTCATATCTAAAACCCATTCATGTTCACTCATCAATTCGTCTAATCTTGTTTTCAAATTGGTTGTAGCATTGTTAGCTTTATCTAGTTCAAATTGAATGGATTTTATCTTGATTTTAATACTTTCTGATTTTTTGTTTTTTGATGAAATGATTTTAATTAATTCATTCATTTCTTCATCTAAACCTGCCAAACTTGTTTTCTCCTCCTCAACTTGATCTTTTACAATGATGAGTTCTCTTTCCAACCCTGAATACGTTTGTTGATCTTGTTCTTCCTTTTTATTCAACTCTTCTATTAACTTAGTGGTGGCCTCGATATTATGTGTGGTCTCCTTAAATTCGTTTTTCTGTTGATCTATTTCCCATTGTAAAACTTGAAAATTTTCAACTTCAAGAGCCACTTGTTCTTCACTTTTTTCAACGTTTGACTTTAATTTTGAGACTTCTGATTTCAACTCATTAATTTTTGTGGATTTATCGCTACTGAATTCTTTAATATCTTTTTCTATTTGCTTGATTTCTTCTTCATAACTCTCACAATTTTTCTTATTTGTCTCAATTTCATTTTTCAATGCTTCAATTTCTTTCGTTCTTTGTTCATTCAATTTTAATATAGATGATGCTTGATTGGATTCTAATTTTCTTTCCTGTATAGACAATTCGTACTTATCCATTTCTATTTCTTTTCTCATACCAGCAGTAGCTTTCATTGTGTTTTCCCAACTTGTTATTTCATTTTGCAAATATTTCAATTCTTCTTCAATACCATTCAACTTTTTAAGCACTTTATTATAGTCACGTAATATTAAAAGAATTGATGAATTAAATCTTCTAGAGCCACCAGATACATTACCTTCTGGATCATACGTATCACCTTCTATAGTTATGGATCTTGTTCTGATTTGAGGATCGAAAGTTACCTTTTTGGCTGCATCTGGATCCGCACATATAAATGTAGTTCCAAATACATATTGCATTGCTTTCTGTATTTTTGGATCATATTCAACTAAATTTATAGCCAATTCTACTTTATTTGGGGCTATATTATGTGCACGTTCAATTACCGCAGTTCCTACGACATTTGGATTTATCTTATCTAAAGGAATCATGGTAACTCTTTTTCTTAACCTTCCTCTTTCCAATAATTGAGAGGCAACATCAGCTGTATCAACAACAACATTATATAATCTACCACCAGCACAAGTTTGTAAGGCTATTGCTTTATCATATGAGGATTCAGGAAGATCGAATAACTGTGCAACAACACCTTTCACCAAAGTATCATCAAAATTATTATAAGGATGTTCATAATGAAAATCTAGACCTCTTAAACTTTGCTTCATATTGCTCAATTCATTTAGTAAAGCATTCTGTTGTTGCTTTAATCGTGATTCTTTGTCCCGGAGTTCGGTCACGTTTTGAGGATTCGAACCTAAAGCTTCATCAAGATTCTTTTGTTTCATGGAGATGGAATTTTTTAAATTGGTGATATTTTTCATAAAGCCATCGTATTCCTTTTTAGCATTTGAGAGTTTAGGTTTATCAGAATCAAGACCACTTTGTAAATGATCTATTTTCATTTTATGCTGAGATATCAAATTTTTAGATGTGCTTAACTTATTTTTAACTTCATTCAATTGGGAAACATAACCGCTTGACGCGTTACCTTTAGTTGACAAACCTGTACTTAAACCAGTCAATAATTCTTCTTTTCTCTCGAATTGTTCTTTTAGTTTCTCAACCTCTTTCTTTTGACTTTCAAGTTTTTTTTCGTGATTCACAAGTGTTTGCTCACCTTCTTTCAACTGTGTTTCTAATTGTGCCTGTTTTTTCCGTAGCAGCTCCAATTTGTCGGTTTCATTTAAAATCTCTTCCTTCGTCAAACTTCTACTCGTTTTCAATCTTTCTATTTCATTCGATAATTTATTTTCTTGCTTTTCTAACTCACCCAACTTACCATCTTTATTCAAATTTTTATCTCTTGCTTCTTTCACTTGTTTCAAATCTTCGTTTAAATTATTAATTTCATGACTCAACTTATCAATTTCTAAATGTAATTGAGCAATTTTTTGTTCATGAACACTCACATATTCTGAATTATTGTTAAACAGTTGTGATAATTGGAAATATTCAATTGCTGTAACAAACCTTCTATGTTTTTCCAAGGCAGTTTCTGTGTTTTTGAACTCAACATATACACGTTTGTCATTTCTGAACTTTTCAAATTTAGGTTCGATTTCTTCCAACAATAAGGTTTTAATTTCTGCTAATTTTTGATCTTTCTTAACCATAATCTTTTTTGCTTTAATTTTTTTTTCTTCAAAAGTTCTGGTCCCAGCTGCTTCCTCAATTAATGATAAAATTTCAGTGGCCCTCATATTCAAGACTTTTGTAATTTTTCCTTGCATAATTAAAAAGTTTGGATTATTTATATTTAATTGAACACTCTGAAATAAACTTAATACAGTATTTTGTTGAGCTTTATGACCATTGATTAAATATTTAGAAGTTCCACCTAGTATTATCTGTCTAGTTACACTTATTGTTGTACATTTTTCAAACCCAATAGGTGATTTAGTTAGTTCAGAATTATCAAATACTATCGTCACACTTGCTTTCGTTACTCCTGCTTGACCTCTCTTGTAAATTAAATCCTGTAAATTTGAAGCTCTGACTGTTTGCATAGATGATATACCCAATACAAAACATATTGCATCTAAAATATTTGATTTACCTGAACCATTTAATCCAGTTATAGCATTAAACAGTGAGTCCCATCCAGATATTACTGTACGCGTTGCATATGATTTAAATCCATCAATGATTAGCTCGTCAACTTTCATTAATGTTAAAGGATGATGTTATATGTGAATTTTGAATTTATTCAATTTGGTTGTAAACATGCCAAAAATATTGTTTACATTTAGTTGTTAGTAAATAGAATTGTTTGATTTTGTGTCCATGCTTTTCTCGTTGCGCGTTTTAGTGCGGCGTATTTTGCAAAAAATAAATCTCATCATTGTGAATACTGAAACTAGTTGCAAAATAATCATTTGTATCTTCAAAGATGTTAAGATATGAAAAAATACCGAGAGGTGTGATACTACGAAATAGGAAGTTACATATAAATTGTATACGGCACAAGCAAAAGCAAATCGAAACCGATTTTCAAGGTTTAAGATCATTAATCAAAAACAACCAACAACCTTCACAACTCAAAAAATCAAGTTCAAAATCCAATGTAATAGATAGATCATTTTTAAATAATTTAGTTGATAAAGAAAGCATTAGAACTGAGAAAGAAGTTGATTCAAAGACAGATCTATCAAAATTATCAGCTTTGATTAAATCTAAAAAAAGAGTTTTCGATATTGAGCAACCGGATTTTGATCTCGATAGACCAAACAAACAGATATTACAAGAGATCAAAAAGAAAGCAGAAAAATCAAATATACTAAGATATGAAGAACCATCAAAAGAGTGGAAAAAGGAAATTTCAAAGTTCGATGAGCTTAAAACTTTCTTTGATCAACTACCTGGAAATTTGAAAGTCAATGGAAGATTAGTAAATAATCCCATTAAAGTTGGAGATTTAGTAACAATGGGAACAGATAGCTTGAGATTATATATAGTGGCTGGAGTACCAAAATCGTTTAATTCAAGAATTGCTACTTTTCTTTCTGATAAAGGTGAGATAGTGTTTGCAAGTTTTTCAAATATTGGATATAGAATACCTGGAGCAATACCCGAAAAATACTCATCAGCTATAGAACGGTTTGTCAAACTTGAACACAAGATTTTAAACACTCCACCTATTGGTATTCCCGATGCCAAATTTTCAAAATCAAATAAATCCTTACCAAAAGAAATACAACCAAAGACAAAAGATGATGAAAAATTGAATGATGAGATGATAGAAAACGCGGAAGCAGATTACGAACCCAGCAATTTAATTGTTGCTCAAGCTTCATCTCAATTGTTGACCAACTCAAACGTTCAAACTTTTATAATTCCAAACTCAGCTAGAGAATTATATTTTGAGGCTTTGACCGAAATATCAACAACAGCTTTTAAAATGGTACATGAAATGAATCAAAAATTGGAAGGATTACATAGAATATTACAGGATGATGTTACAGGAGAAATAAATGCACCAAGATCAATATCCATATTTGAAATAATGAATAAGTTACGATCAAAAAGTTCTACAGCTCAAAATTTAAAACAAGGTAACCAAAGCCAACTTGGTCCGAAACCATCTCAAATGATTGATTACGATTCTCAAAATTATCCAGCTACTGAGTATTTAGCAATCTTGTTTGCTTTAAAGAAACAAAGCAGATTATGGACGTTACAAAAGAATAAAGTATCTTACTCTCCCACAAAACTTATCATATGGCCACTAGCTCAAGTTGCACATGAAGATGAAATTATCAGTGATTTAAATGGTGAGGGAAGTGATTATTTCGCAAATTATTGTGTTGATATTATAATTCGGAAAAATAAATTGGAAAAACCAAAAAATTATGAACATGTGGTCAAAATGTTAAAACAATATGTAAATGGGAAATACGAGAATGATCCAAAAGTTTCAACTGTTTTTGTTTCATTATTGAGAAAAATTGATAAATTTTTAATTGAAAATGGTGTTGTAGTGAATGAAAATCAGTACAAATCTGAATTTTCATTTGCAAAAGCTTATGATTTATTGACTAAATTGAATGAAAATAAAATTGAGAATCCTAATAGATGGTCGAATGAAGCAGAACTTCCAGGTGAAGAAATTTCAATGAAAGCAGACATAAAGAGAAACTATTACAATTTTGTTGATGAAACATTCGAATCAGGAAATAAAAATAACACCAATTCAAGCCTGATAGAGTCTAACTTTTATCAACGAGATCCACTTGAAAAAATCCGAGTTGATATGAAAAATGTTCCAATCTATTGTATTGATGATCCTACTGCTCATGAGATTGATGATGGAATTTCATTACATGAAGAAGATGATAAATACGTGATTTCAATTCATATTGCAGAACCAAGTTCTTTTATCAAACCAGATTCTACTATCAGTTCAATTGCATTTGGTTTATCTTCAACTGCTTACTTACCGGACGATGTTTTTCCCATGTTGCCTCAAACAATTTCCAAAATTGCAGGTCTAGGGGTTACTGGTCAAGACACAAGAACATTTGTAGTTCAATACAAATTGAATAAGAAATCTATTGATGATTTTGTTATCCAGAAAGCTCAAAATCCAAATTTTCAACCTAGTAAAAAATTACTAGATGATATCAACTTGCAAATATACAAAAACTATGATGTCAAATTTGCTCTTGTCAATAAATTCAGACAAGGATTCACATATGAGGCCGTAAATAAATTACTCAATGATAAGGACAAATTGAAAGATCTCATTAAATCAAATGGTAAATCTAAAGATTCAGATTTTGATAACTTATATAAACTAGAACAAATTTCTTCTTTACTTTGGTCAATAAGAAGTTCAAATAATGCATATTCCAACAATCAAAATAATAAATTATTAGTAGGAGAACAAGATTCAAATTCAAATTCAAAAACAGCTGATTATGAAATAATTTTACCAAATTCAAATCAATCAATTAAAATTTCATCATCTTCATCAAATGATGAATCCAATAGATCAACGGTTTTAGTTACTGAAAATATGATTCTTGCAAATCATTTAACAGCAAGATTTGCAAAAGATAAAGATATTAAAATATTATATAGATCATTAGATCCTAAATTTTCACCAGAATTAATTAAAGAATATAAAGAACTAATAACTTCAAATTCAAACAGTGTTAGTCAAGAAACTATATTAAATTTCTATTCATTTTTATCAAGAAGTTTAATTGATGATAATCCAAATAAACATTTTTTAATGGGTTTAGATATGTATACTAATATAACATCACCATTAAGAAGATATACAGATATGATAAATCAATGGAAATTTCAAGATTATTTTTTAGGTAAAAAGCAAACAATTCCAGATAAATCAATACCTGGAATAATTTCTTACCTAAATGCTCAAAATGATATTATAAGAAATTTACAAAAAAAATCAATTACATTTTATCAATTATTATTTTTAAAATTATATAATGATAAATTTGGTAATTTAGCAAAAAATTTAAATTTAAAATTAAAATTAAAAACAAATCCTAAGAGAGGATCAGTTGTTTCAGTTACAATTGAAAATTTTACAAATGTAAATTCTAATGTTGAAGTTAGTCTTTCTTTATTAGAAGATGTTAAAAAGGGAAATTTAAAAGTTGGTGAAAATTTTGATAATTCAAGATTAAATTTGAAAAAAATTGATATTATTGAAAATGAATTAATTTTTGAATATAAATAATAGTGGTTTGTCCTAATTTTTAATGACGGTTACGAATATTAAATATAGAAAAATTAGCTTGTACATAGATAAACAAAATGTAATATCGATAACAAATACAGGATATATGGATTTTACAAATACTTGGAAAAGAGTCGATCAAATCAATCTCATACTTTATAAGTAAACTTTTATTAAATATCCAAAATTACCCCAAAACACAACTATATATAATTAAGCCCATTTACCAATTAATGCCATCGCAAAAGCACCTAAAGTTAAATAAAAAAATGCAACCAAGATTTTATTTATCAGTTTATTTTCAAAATCTCCTGAATACATAAAATCATAAGCCATTAATTCTGCAATTGAATTATAAATTAATATACCAGCACAAGCAGCATCGAAAACACCTGTTGTTATTAATGCGGTCCTTGAACCAGGTGGATAAGATTCTCTAACTATTAAACCAATACCACATGCAAATGGTGTTGTAAAACTATAAGCTAATGACATAACCCAAGGAATATATTTTTTACCCTGGGGCCATGGAGTTGTTGCAAATCTTGTACCTAATCCTAATCCTTCAAACATTTGATGAAAACATATTGCAATATATAAAGTTATAAATTCATCTCCTGCAATAGCTAAAGATAATCCAACAAATATTGAATGTAATACTATACCACATTCTAATACTATACAATTTAAAATTTGTTGATATAATGATTCTAAATTCTTGAGGTTTCTTGGATTATTATTATTTTGACTATCGTTTCTTTCATTTTCTTGTTTATAATTTATTGACGATTGTGATGATGATTCTGTTATTGAATTAGAATTTGATCTTTCTTCATCATGATTAATGTTGGTGGTACTAGTGGTAGTTAATGCTTCGAGATCTCGAGTCATACTTATATGACTTTCTTTTAGCTCTTGAATTTGAAATGTATTAGTATTATTATCATTGTTTATCTCTTCCGATGATGTTGATATTGATGTTTTAGTTGTATCTTCAATATTTCCCATTTTATTAAAATCTCTTTTAGCTTTTTCATTTAATTTATGATGAGCAATAACATCAAAAAAGAATATTAAAAATAATGCAATTAAAGCAATACCTTCAGCAAAAGGATAATCAACAAATGGAGAACCAAGACAAATATTTGTTAAATTTCTTGATGATTCAGCCATTAAATGTATAAATCCAGTTGCAATTATTACACCACTACCAAAAAATTTTATAGCTTGAAAACACCAACCAGGTATTCTAAAATATTTATTATGTTTTGCAATTAATGGAGCAAATGATCCTATTGCTGATACAACAAATAATACAGGAACTGCTGTTATTCTTGCAATAAAATATTTTCCATTATATGGATTTGAATCTAAACATAAATCATCATCCCTTATAAATATAAGATTTTCTAGTATTTCATGATTATTATTCATATTATATTCTTCAGTTTCTCAATATATATATGTGTATAGGATGGTGTTCATAAATGATTTATGGTAATGATATAGTGTTTCTACTTTAATGTGAATGTTCTTTCTTTAATTTATAAGCTATTTATGAGTTCATCTGTTGACTAATATAAATATGAAAAAATTGTAATATAAGATCCTTTTTTGATATATTATTTTGCAAATTAATGTATGTTTTTTTTAATACAAATGATAATCGTTTTATAATAAAATAATTGAAAAATATACAAAAGAAATTAATATAAAGTGAATATTCTTGGCTTTTTATATTATTGTCTTTGATCAACGATTTGAATTGAAAATGAATGTTCATTAACTATCAAAGTAATCTGTAATCAATTGTTTGAAGCATTGTAGATAACTATAGTGGTTTTAATATATGAATTAACATTAAAAAACAACTTCCAAGGTTGAAAAGAATTTAATGCGATGTTTCATGAATGGATGCAAAAGAAAAAAAAAAATTAAAAAGAATAAATCTGTAGGGTTAAGTTAAATACATTAATCGAATAAGTATCAACGTTTGAATTAAAAAACGAATCTTTACGGTTTTAAAACATTGTACATATAAGAACAAAGTAAGGTTTGTACCAAATCAAGTCTAGCCCACTAGACTAAACGAAAATTGAAGATGAAATTGGATCAACAATGTTTCCGTGCAACTTAGTTTCAGATTTATGATATTCTTTCTTCCAAGGATAGTTCTTTATTCTTTGAAATGAACATTTGTGTATTCTTGGTTTAGCCTATTACCGGGGAAAAATTAACTAATATTATCAATTATTGAATGACAATTTTTTTCTTCACTTTTTATATGGGCTGGTTTTATGTCAAAAATTAAAGTTACGTACGAATGGACATAATTACGCGACACCTAAATTTTGTGTAATGAATCAAGCACGTAATAACTTCAAAAATAAACAATCGTAAATATTTTATGTAATCTACTTACCTTGTAATTTTTATCATTGATCAATCCCAAAAATGATTATATAACATGCTGGATACAGAAGAAATAGAAAGTAATTATTTCTTACATTTGGAAAATACACAGAAGAAACAAACACTCAAGGAGACTGAGCCTCCTAAGGAGGAAGAAATTTTAGTATATCCTTCATATTCATTACAAAATTCATTTTTATCAACTATTGATCATTTACCTTGTGATATAGTTCGATCATTATGGTTAATACAATCGATAAATATTAAGATAAATACATATAGAGATGAATTAAGTGAAATATTAACAAATTATAGAGAAACTAATGAAATACTGGATGATAATTTATCAAAAGTTTATAATTTAAAACAAATTATAATACAATTATCAAATGAATCAATTCAAGAATCACAAACATTAAATAATCAATTAGTAACTCATAAATTATATTTACATGATGAAATAAAGCAATTGAATTTAATTAAAGATAAAAAAACGAAAGTAAAAGACGTGAATAATTTTAAAAAATATAATTCGTTAAGAAATCAATTAAGACAACATTATATGGAAAATCCATTAAAATCTCAAATTGAAGCAATAAATGAAGATAAAGAAGATGAAAATAAGATTAAAAAAGTTACAACAACTACTAAATCTGGTTTAAAATTAATTTTAAAATTACCAAAACAAGATAAAATTACAAAACCTATAATTAATGGGGAAAATACATTGATTAAAAAAGGGCGTACTAAATTAAAAACTATTATAAAACCAAAATTAGAAGGAAATGAAGCAAAAAAGCAACAAATAAAACCAATTAAAAAAATTAAATCTGAAGCTCAAATTGTGGAAGAACAAAAAGAAAATATTATAGAACCTCAGTTAGGTGTTTCAGAATTGGAACAAACTTATTGTTTTTGTCATCAACCATCATTTGGAGATATGATATCTTGTGATAATGAAAAATCATGTCCAAATGGTGAATGGTTTCATTATAAATGTGTTGGATTATTAAATAAAGTTGAAGCTTTAAAATATACAACTGGAAAATTACCTTGGTATTGTTCAAATTTTTGTAGAGAAATTGGTGAAAAAGAAAGAGCTAAAAAATTAGAAATACAAAAACGGAAAAGAAAACGTAAATGGTAAATAAAGTGTTGAAATACAAGATTTTACAATATTTATATTCTATACAGTTAATAAATCTAGCATTCCATTTATTTCATTAGCTTCTTTACATTTTTTAATTTCTTCATTTATCTTTTGTAATAAATCATTAAAACATTCTTCTAATATAATACTTTTATTAATTAAATTTCCATACATTTCAATTATTATAGCTAAATAATCAACAATTAAATTAAAAGATCTTATATCTTCTATATTTTTTATAAACCATTGTAATATTGGTAGTAATGAAATTTCATCTTTTTCATATAATGAAATTCTTATTTTACCTCTTTTCTTTAATTCATTTAATATTGTTATTGTTTGTTCTTTTGGTAAACCAGAAGCAAATGCTGAATCTAATGCTTCTGACCATTTAAATGAATTTAAATATTTTTCAAATTGTTTTAATTTTTTTGTATTTGGTCCACTTGTATTATTTATAATTTCATATTCTTCTTCTCCTTTATAATCTCTTCCATTCATCATTCTTTGATATGAATTTGAAGTTTCTTGTTTTATACCTTGTTTTATTTTTGGTTCAGTTTGTTTTGTTCTTATTGATATTAATCCTGAAGTTAATCCAGTTACAAAATGTTTATAAGTATCAGGAGATACAGCACATGATAATACTCCACCTGAACTAAATTTCCAACCAAATTTAACTTCCCAATTAGTTGTATTATAATCAAATATTTTAACATGACCATCTAATGATCCAATCATTAAACCCTTTTCCTTTGTATCGAATAAACAAGTTGTTGTTTTTGTAAAATTATTTAATTGATGAATTTGTGAATTTCTTGTTAAATCCCATATTTTAACATTTGAACCACCAGAACTTACTACTGTAGATTGATTTATAGCTAAAACATCTTCAACTGGATTTTCTTGATTAAATGATGTTACTACACCTTGAGGATCTCTTATATCAAATAATCTTACTATTCCATCATAACAACCAGTAAGCACTAAATTTGGATCTCCAGGTATAAAATTTATACTTCTTATATAATCTTTATGTTGTGATTCATCAAATTGTAAAATGGGACCCTTTGAAGTTTGTGATATATCCCATAATCTTAATATTCTATCATCTGATCCAGTTAATAATTGTGAACCAATAGTTGGATGAAATTTTGAAACATGAGTTGGATGACTTGAAGGATTTATTGAAACTAATAAATTTCTTGGTTGATAACTATCATATATTGAAACTAAACCAGTAGCATCAGATGCAACCAAAAGTTTACCATCAAATCTAAAATTTGATGAATATACTATATCTTTAAATCTTGAAAAAGTTTTTATAATTTGTCTTGTTTTTGATGAAAAAATTTGAATTCTTGTTGATGATGTTATTGCAAAATCTTGTGGTGATACAGGGTTAAATTCAATATGATTTATTGGATGATTTTCTTTTATTAATTGTGGATTTATATAACTTCTCCAATATCTTTGTTCAGGTGTTGTTTGGGACGCTAGCGTTGGATTTCGTACTTGTGGGATTCCTGCTCTTGCTGATGACATTGGTAAAGGTCGTAATAGATTGGAATAAGGGTAGGTATATAGCTAAAGTCAGCTTTGTTTAATTCTAATAATTTTGATGCTTCATTACTGTTTGTATGAATCAAGTGATGTAGACTCTTCTCATTTGAAAAATTATATTACACAAAACTTGTAGGTCATGTGACTGTTCTTTCTTTGGTGGTTTTTTGTGACAAAATTTCTGTGTCTACATATTTAACGACATTATATCTTGATCTTTTTAAAACTTTTAGGCTAAATCGTTTTAATCCTTAAAGTATATTCACTTCATATCATCATTGTTTTCAACAACTTTACTACAAGACGGTACTTTACTGCTTTTAAACTCTTGTCATCAACTTGTTTTTGAATTTAGACAGTCTTTATTTATCTTTAAAAACTGGCGAATGCAATGACAAGTTGATATCCTTAAAAACTGATAATCATCTGAGATTAAATTTTGAAACATGGTCAACTAAATTTGAATCGATTAAAAGTAATCGGTTTTGTATGAATAAACTACTAATCCAGGATTCAATGAGATTATCAAGATCACAGATATATTCAATGCTACACTTTTCAAGATATGGCTAGGTACAAAACATTATGCAAATGAAAGAAGTCTATTCATGTTGTTATGGAAAACATTATTCAATCAAACGAAGTTGACTTATCTCAATTTATACCTTGTCCGCTATCACAGCCCAACAAATGGTTGTGTTTAAAGACTCACATAGTGTATTACATTAACTTATCAAAGTAGTCAATGAGAACCATAAACAGTCAACTATAAGTACTGGTACTTAACAAGAAGAAAATCTACCTGTAATTTAAGAAACTGCTGTAGCCCTCTTCCTCTTCCTGAATCTCAAAATCTTATACATCGATTAAGCAAATCGAAGTCGAAAATGAATTTTCAGCAGATTGATTTTACCAATAATAGAGGATTTATCAAGTAAAAGATGAAATGATAAGTCCACAGCGGGATCTCAACAAAGAACCACCAATTACTAAAACTCTTAGTCAGCATCAAACATTGACAACAGGGTATTGAAAAAAAAGACAAACTGCACGAAAATTCAGAATGAGTTCTTATTTACTATAATTAACTGGGTAAAAGGATTCCATGAGTGATGTCAAACGGATACTCACTCGTTAAGAACAAATTAATTCCACGGAAAACTTTACTTCTATTTAATTTCTTATCAAATAATATCAATACAAAATAATATAAAAAGTCGAGAAAGTGTTTTATTGACACAAAATTATGAAAATCCGGGGTAATAGTGTTTGTATATATATTTTTGTTTAAAGAATAAATTGATGTAAATTTTTCAACATAAACGTTTTGTTGTTACTGAATACAAGAATTGTTTATCAATTGGATATTCATATGTATCAATTATTACATCATCATGACAAAAAAAGAGCCAGCTGAAGAGTTTGGCCAACAAATTTATCATTTATTTGTCCTTTAAAACGGAGAAATTATGATGTCAGCCTAATACTACAAAATTGAAGCGTTCAGAGGTGTGAATAGAAGCAAGTCGTGGTGAGTGTTTTAATTGACTGCATTCAGTCCGAGTCAGAACAAATAGCGACTAGAACGATGACACTTTTCATTGAACTATAATTTTAGTAGTGCCTTGAAGAATAATAATAATAAATATCGACGAATATCCAGGGACATAAAATATTGCTAAAATATTTCTTTTATTTCTGAATTAATTTTTTCAAAAAGAAAACTTGTCGGACTTTTTTTTTCATTCAATAATAATTGTTTTAAGTCATCTCATTTATTTTCCAATCTTAGTTTTAAATAAAACTCCGAAGTTCTTTGTTTGTATTTTGTGATAGCTTTGTCTTTGTATGACAGATCTCAATGAAGCATTTACTAAAATAAACTAAAAACAAAATTTAGTTTTTATCTATTTTAAAACTTTAAAAAAGCCCCCACAATTCAAACAAGAATAATAACACAAAATTGAAATTTAGATCTTCGGAGTTTTTTTTTTTTTTTTTTACAATTTATTTATTTTTTTAAATTTATTTAGCTCTGTATCAAATATTATATCTTTCATTTGGATCAAATTAGAAGGTTATACCATTCTAACACTTAACATTGTATGGTCTCATTCCGTTTGGATGTTGTCAAAATAGAGCATCGCAGAGCAACCTCTACTGATTAGTCAATAGACTTTTCAAGTATTCAAATTCTATTTTCTTCACCAACCCCACTGACACTGACTCTCTCTATTAAATTTAAAGTATTTGACATGTTTATTTAGTTCGATCATTTAAAAACAAGAAAAAGTTTGAAATTCTGGACTAACTTCTTGTTCTTGATGATATTTGCAGAAAGGGTTAATTTTTATTTCTACATTTTTGAAGATTAAATACGAATACAAAAAGATATAACCAATCGTTTCATTCTAAACCCCACAAAAATTACATTTGAATATAGAAAGGAAAAAAAAAAAAGAAGAAGTTGATTATCATTGCATTAGTTTGTTTTCACAAAGTAGTTATGTAAATTTGTTGAGCAAAGATAAAGTTAAAGCTCATAAAGAATCAGTCCTTTATCTGATAATCATAGTATCTTGAATTGATACTAATTCGAAGAAGTCATACTGATACAGTTTCCATGGAAGAACATCAACCGAACATTTTATGCTTGATCAACATTTAATTAATTTACTTGAGGAATCTGATGACAGGTTTTTGAAACACAATCCGTACTTGAGTAATAAAAATATTAATTTAGATTAGTTTCTTAATTCTGTATGGTAATTTATAAAATTTTGTGATCGCTTAATTTGAGTTATTATACATGTTTATTTATTCATTTACTTATTTTATTACATTAACACAAACTTATCATATCATATTTCGAAACACAAGTAAATTAATGTAAAAGAAAATTTTATATTATAATCTCACTCAACAAAATCTCCTAGTAATTGTACAAAAACTGCTTTGAATTGTAATATAAATAGTTGTCTAAATTATCCAAATTTCTTTAACTCATTGATAACCTTTTCTTTTTTTTTCAACTCAGTTAAATATTAAATCAATCGATACATTAAGTTACATTATTTAGTTAATATCGTTAAAAGATTTTAATTATCATATCGCATCATTTATAATATCATCAAAATCATTATCAAACTTTAATAATTCATAAATTTGGTTAGAAGATTACACAGTAATTGAAAACTTCATCTCATAACTAGATTATATTTGAGAATACAAATTTGTGGAGTTGACTAGTCATTCAAAATATATTCCTTTTATTCCCCTTTGGTTAAAATTCAACTCTCCATACGTTTTATTAACAAACTTAGTTATTCATACAAAACAGTATTTGAAACTTTACTCAACAAACTGTCATTAGTACTACTAAATTTAAGTTACTTTACATAACCCTATCAATTTAAAACACCACATTAAATTTTACGAGAACAAACAAAACATATAAAAAGTCGAGAAAATAATGCCAGAATCAACAACAAAACATTCTCATCTTTCAATAGATCATGAAGATATGCAAAAACCACCACAAGGATTTTATGAAAGATCAAAACATAAAACTTTTTTAAATGATTTTACAAATTATCAAAAATTATATAATCAATCAATACAAGATCCAAATGAATTTTTTAGTAATCAAGCTAAACAAAATTTAGATTGGTTTAAACCTTTTGATTTAGCAAGATATCCTAAAAATCCTCAAGATGATTTTAAAAATGGTGATTTACCTGCTTGGTTTATAAATGGAGAAATTAATGCTTGTTATAATGCAGTTGATAGATGGGCTTTTAAAAATCCAAATAAACCAGCTATTATATTTGAAGCTGATGAAATAAATCAAGGTAGAATTATAACTTATGGAGAATTATTAAAAGAAGTTAGTAAAATGTCACAAGCTTTAATTAAATTAGGTGTTAAAAAGGGTGATTCAGTAGCTGTTTATTTACCAATGATTCCTGAAGCTATTATTACTTTATTGGCTATAGTTAGAATTGGTGCTATACATTCTGTTGTATTTGCAGGATTTTCAAGTGCTTCATTAAGAGATAGAATCTTGGATGCTAATTCACAAGTTGTTATAACTGCAGATGAATCAAAAAGAGGTGGTAAAACTGTTGAAACTAAAAAAATTGTCGATGATGCTTTAAAAGAATGTCCAAATGTTAGAAATGTTATTGTTTTTAAAAGAACTGGTAATACTCATGTTCCTTTTACAAAGGGAAGAGATTTATGGTGGCATGAAGAAATGAATAAATATGGTTCATATTTCCCAGCAACTCCAGTTAATTCTGAAGATCCTTTATTTTTATTATATACTTCAGGTTCAACTGGTAAACCAAAAGGTGTTCAACATACAACTGCTGGTTATTTATTAGGTGCTTTATTGACTACTAAATATGTATTTGATGTTCATGAAGATGATATTTTATTTACTGCTGGAGATATTGGTTGGATTACTGGTCATACTTATTGTGTTTATGGTCCTTTATTAAATGGTGCAACAACAGTTGTATTTGAAGGTACTCCAGCTCATCCTAATTTTTCAAGATATTGGGAAATTGTTGATAAATATAAAGTTAATCAATTTTATGTTGCTCCAACTGCTTTAAGATTATTAAAAAGAGCTGGTACAAAATATGTTGAAAATTATGATTTAAGTTCTTTAAGAGTTTTAGGATCTGTTGGTGAACCTATTGCAGCAGAAGTTTGGCATTGGTATAATGATAATATAGGTAGAGGTAAAGCTCATATTGTTGATACTTATTGGCAAACAGAAAGTGGATCACATTTATTAACTCCTTTAGCTGGTATAACTCCAACAAAACCTGGTTCAGCTTCATTACCATTTTTTGGTGTAGAACCCAAAATTTTAGATCCAACTTCTGGTGAAGAATTAAAGGGAAATGATGTTGAAGGTGTTTTAGCTATAAAATCTGCATGGCCATCAATTACAAGAGGTATTTATAACGATTATGGTAGATTTATTGATACTTATTTAAAACCATATCCAAATCATTATTTCACAGGTGATGGAGCAGCAAGAGATTTAGATGGATTTTATTGGATCTTGGGAAGAGTAGATGATGTTGTTAATGTAAGTGGTCATAGATTATCAACTGCAGAAATTGAAGCTGCTTTAATTGAACATCCATTAGTTGCTGAAAGTGCTGTAGTTGGTTATGCTGATGATTTAACTGGACAAGCAGTTGCTGCTTATGTTTCATTAAAGAAGAAAAATGGTAATGGATCGAGTAATGGACATTCAAATGGAACAAGTAATGGACATCATCACCTTAATGGTGATGCATCATTAGATGATTTAGATGCTATTAAAAAGGAATTAATTTTAACAGTAAGAAAAGAAATTGGACCATTTGCAGCTCCAAAATTAATTTTATTAATTGATGATTTACCCAAAACAAGATCTGGTAAAATTATGAGAAGAATTTTAAGAAAAGTTTTAGCAGGTGAAGAAGATCAATTAGGTGATATAAGTACCTTATCAAATCCTCAAGTTGTTGAACAAATCATCAAAGTTGTTCATGAAGCATTTAAAAAATAAATAAATTTTTTGAAAATATTAGATACTACTCTTAAATTGATTAAATTATATTTATAGGTTTGATTTGTAATATAAATTAAAAACAATAATATTTAATTGTCTGCTCTAACTTGTGTATGATTTTGATAGACTAAAATTTATTTGTTGCAAATACATAACTATTATGTAATTCTCTATCAAAGATTATTCAGACTGAAAAATAAAAGTTGCAAATATTTAATCAAACCAATAAATCAATTTCAATTACAAATCACAAGATACAAAACGCCAGAATAAGATTCATCAACCTTCCCCGAAGATCAACTCATAGTAATGAAGAAGAAAGTAATACTACTAAAAAATCCATCAGCACCAAAAGATCCATATAATGATCAATTCGAATCAAAAACTTCTTACAAGCCAAATTTTATACCATTATTAACTCATACTCATTCACCGAATAAACAAACAACTCAAAACTTTCTTATTTCAACATTTTTAGAGTTTTCGATATTTATAATAACAAGTCAAAGAGCAGTAGAAATGTTAGGTGAATGTATATCAGATTTAAAACCAAATATTAAATCTAAGATATTTGAAAAAATTGGTTATACTGTTGGACCAGCAACTTTTAAAATGTTAAAAGATATTGGATTCCAAGATGTAAGAGGTGGAATTGAAGCAGGTAATGGATTAAAATTATCTGAAATTATTATTAATGAAGTTTCAACAACTTCCAAAATTTTATTTTTAACTGGAGAAATTAGAAAAGATATTATACCAAAGCAACTTACTCAAGCTAGTTTTAAAAATTTTAAAGAATATGCGATGTATAAAACTGAAGAAAGAAACGATATTGTTATAAATTTTGAAAATCAAATATTTGAAAGTTTTGGTTGGATTATATTTTTCAGTCCTCAAGGAACAAAAGATATAATTGAATATTTGAAAGGATCCAAAAGTGATATTCTTAAAAATTGGAAATTAGCAAGTATTGGTCCTACTACTGAAGAATATTTAATAAATGAACATGGTTTAATTCCTCAAGTTGTTGCTAAAAAACCTGATGCTTCAAATTTAATTGATGGCATACTAATGTATGATGAAGAAAATTCACAATAATGACAATGACATGTTAAAACTGTAATGATGGATTATGGTGAAAATAATTCTTAATGATAATGATATTTATTTAATTATTTATTTTAATAGACAGTATTATTTAATTTACGATTAATTTTAAATGCAACTTACTTTTATTTTTCATAAATGAATACTATACACCTTACCTAATGTAGACAACTGCACACCTCCTTAATTTAAAAACCTGGTGATCTTTCTCTTGATGGGGATCTACTATATCTACCTCTATCTTCTCCTCTACTTTCTCTACGATAATCACCTCTTCCTTCATATGAACTTCTTTCTCTACCAGCTCCACCTGATCTATAACCACCTTCACTACCTCCACGACTTCCTCTATAATCTCCATATCCACCTCTACTACTTCCTCTATATCCACCTCTTGATCCATATCCATCATCATATCCACCATATCCTCCTCTTCCATAACCACCTCTACCACCGTATCCTCCACGATATCCACCTCTACCACCTCCATATCCGCCGTATCCATCATCATAACCTCCACCGTATCCACCTCTATAACCACCTCTTGGAGGACCATAACCTCCTGAATGACCATAACCATATCCACCTCTTCCTCTAAAACCACCTCTTGGTCTAGTTTGATAAGGATCAGATCTTGCTACTTGAACAACTAATCCATCACCAATTGTAAAAGGTAATTTTTGACCATCCAAATCTAAAGCTCTTTCACAACTTTCAGCATCTTTATATTCTACAAAAGCATATTTTTCTCCATCATCTGTTCTTGGTGGTGGAATATCTAATCTTACTAAATCTCCATATCTTTATGATTGACTGTTAGTTGAATGATTCTTTTATTGTTGAAATGGAATTTTGATTTTGATACATTGATTCTAATTCTTATTCTAATTCGTATCATCTTTTTTTTTCTATTGATTCTGATTTTCAAATTATTGATTCTTTGATTGATTCTTTGATTGATTCATTATTTTTTTTAGTCTATTGATCTTATTGCAGTAGTTCATAAAATAATGAGAAGTGAGTACATAAAAAATTTACATGAAAATGATCTTTGAAACTGGGCTCAATGAGAAATGAAATTATATGAAATGAACTAAAATGAAGTAAAGTGAAGTGAAGTGATACGTTCACAGTGAAATGAAAATAAAAATATGATTATGATAAAAATATGATTATGAAAATAATACTGAAATTGGAAATGGAAGAAATGAACAAAATGAAGTTCTGAAAATGAATGAAATGAACTGAAAATACAAAAATTCTTTGGCCGAATTATTGAGTTTTTGATCATGAATGTTAGATTTTATCAGAAATTGAAAGATTGGAATGAAATATTCTCCTAAAAAAGAAAAGTTAAAACAAAACAATTGAAAATGAAATTATTTGATTGTCTTGATTTTGAACTTTAAGATTGAGTCATAGTATTTAAGCAGACATGAAGTCTTGAATTGAGTATATGAGTGCTAAATGGCTAAAGTGATTGGAATACCGGAACATGGATCAATAAAAGATGCTTAATTGCTATTGAATTTGAAATGTTTCAATCAGTATAGTACCGCGTAATTGCAGATGATGCAAATCACTAGATCAATAACACGAATGTCATGAGTTAAATGAATCAGATTTTAATAAACGCAATGATCGTTATTATTTCAAATCTTTCAATTGAATCAATTTGCTTGAATCTTGATGTATAAATGAATGAATGAATGAATGAATGAATCTAATCTAATTTGAAGTTCGATTTGAATGAGGTACATACTTTTCAAACTCTGGTGCCAAATCAGCAGCCTTTGAGTCTCTAGAAAACCCAGTGACATATAATGTATTTTTAGGCATAGTTTGTTATGATTTTAAGGTTGTTTGGTTGTAGAAAACTTGAAAATTTAATTTTTTGTATGACCGAATTTTGTTCACTTTGATTTCAATGTCTCAAAAGTATATTATTTACTATTGACACTACTTGAGTATATTTTGGTAGCGTTCCCGATAGTGTCCAAAAATATGAAGTCATAAAATTCAAGTTTACGATATCAAATTCATTTTGCTTAATTTGGAAATAGATTAAGTATTGCGTGACTATTACATAATTGTCTCATACAATATTATGTAAGCGACAGAAAAAAAAAAAAAAATAAAAATAAAATCCCAACAATTTATTTTAAAGTTTAAAATCTTTATTATTTGTTGAGTGTTTCAAATTCAATACAATTAAAACAATAAAAAACAATAACAGCACATACTTTATTAAAATGTTTTGTGATAGTGTTCGATTGATTGATGATTGATTTCTTGAATGATATCTTCATCAGCCATTAGAACTATCAATTGTTGAACAAACCTTCAATGAAAAATTGAGTGAATATCGAGATAAAATACCAAACAAAACCAAGAACCCCTTAACTGAAAAGAAAGAGGGTTCCTGATTTTACTGACTCTATTCACTAAGATTGTAAGTGTAAGCAATGCATTTCAATTGATCAAATAAAATGAAAATGGTTTCATTGAATACCCTTATTATTATAGTTATTTTTTTATGACCCTTAAAATATGCAAAAACCTTAAAACGTTTCATAAATTTTATGTGAAAAGAAAATTAGTTTTTTTGCAACTATGTATGACATCTATATACAACGAAAGCAATTAGGTAACAGAGTTTGTTTCTTTTCTTTTCTTTTCTTCCAATTTAACTTTAATTCTATTCTATTAAAACATAGCTTAATCAAGAAAATCAGCCATACAATTCAAAGTCTAAATGAAGTTTACAGAGCCCAAGGCGTTATTGTTCATGTGGTTGTTTAGTAGAAAATGCTGATAGGTTCTACTATTTTTTCCAGTTCAGCTCTAGCCTTTATTTACTAAATCAGTACTTAACGAATTAAGCTTTAACACTTGATTGAACCACATATTTCTTTATAAATCTTTAGTTACGTATCATTAATATTATTATTATAATTATTAAGTATTGAAAAAGAGATTTTTTTTTTTTTCCTCTTTCACGTACTTTACTTTTAATTAAAAATAACTTTCAATTAAATTTTTATCAAATTTATTTTACATTTTTATTTACAACCACTTTATAGATATTTGTTTGAACTTATTACTTCGTACTTTCATTCAACTACTTCGACTAAACAACCTATTGAAAAACACCTAGACTTATTATACATTCAATATTATATTTATATTATACAAGAAAGTAAACTATTCAATTATCAATACATTACTATAGATTCAAATTAGTATATCACTTAGGGTCCTTACTTTATTCAAGGTCTGTACAATAAAAGATCAGTTTAATAACATAGAAGTTTTCGCTCTTTCAACAAGTGAAACACCAAATCATGACTTTTGTTATTAATGAAAGTGTAAAGACTACTCATTATCCGTTAAATAATAACAATAATTCAAACTATAATCCGGATGAAGATGAAACTTCAAGGTTTTTGAATGATGATCATGATATATTGGATGAATTTTTAGATCAAAGAGTTTATGATTCTATTGGAACAAATACTCCATCAAATAATAATATTAAAATTAAATCTGAAAATGATGAAAATTTATTAAATTCTTTATATGCTTTAACAAATGATCATACTTTAAATAATGACTTAAATAATGGAAATTATCAACAATTTTTAGATCTAACCAATCATAATGGAATTTCACATAATAATAGTATCATAAATAACAACAACAATAACAACAGCAATAATAACACCGATGGATTGACACAATCAAATGATAACAATGGATCCCCTAATGATTACTTATTTTTAGATATTCCAGATCAAAATTTTTCCCATATACCAAATCAATCAAGTTACGATACAAAGTCAATCAACAATAATCAACCAATTACAAATGATCCTTCAATTCATACACCTAAATCGATCAATTCACCAGAGCATATCAATGGAAACTCTACTCAAAACAAAAATGAATCAATAAGTAATAATCATCAATTATCAGAATATGAATTTATTAGAGAAGAATTAGGTAAATTGAAATTCGGTTGTCATAGAATGAAAGCTGTTCCAAAATCAGTAGCTGTACCTGATCCATCATATTTAGATTTTTCAAATGAAACAATGTCCAAATTACCATATCAAATGAGTTTATCAAGTTTACCTAATTATTCAAGAGTCGAAACACAAATTAAATGTGATATAAACTTAAGTCCAGCTCCAAAGCAAAGCCTTTTATACGTTCCCCAAGATTTAATATCAAAAAATAAATTTTGTCTTTCAGAACCTGTTGAATCATTACATCCAAAATTAAAAGAAAATTTATTATATTTAGATGCTTATGTATTAACATCAGATTTGAAAAAATCTTGTAATATATGCTCAAGATGTATTAAAAGAGAACAGAAAAGAGCTTCACGTGGTAAAGCGGCAGGAGAAGCAGATGATGGGCAATTTACAAAACAAACAGGATCAATCAAAAATAATTCAAGCAGCTGGGCTGATGAAAAAATGATGAAAAAAGCTGTAATTTTCAATTGTAAAGAAATTGTATCATTCCCATCACCAAATGGGTTGAATAATGACTCAAAATCAGTTGAATTATCAGCTAGAATTATATGTTATTGTAGACATCATAAAGAACTGAATGGATTTAAAATTTTGGTTGTTATTAAAGATAATAAAGGTGAAGTAGTTGGTAAACAAATTTCATCACCAATAATGATTATGGATAGAAAGAAAAATATTCCATTAACGAAAGATTCATTACCAAATTCTGTTGCAGGTTCATCTTCGAATTTACACGGTCTTGGTGAAAGTTCAACTTCAAGCAACAATAGAAAGAAAAAATTATCAACATCCGATTCAAAAAATGATCAAAGATCTTCACATGATTTTACAAATCAATTATCACCAAATTCATTGGATGAATCAAATTCAGAAATACAAATCAATACAGATGTAGATTCTACAAGAAGTTTGAAAAGAAAAAAATTATCTGTTGACGATTCATATAATACTTCATCAAATCCAATGTATAATGGAAGTATCAATGGATATTCACCAATGAGTAATAGTGATACAAATACTTCTACGAACATTCATATGATGAAACAACCAATAAGTTTCAATCCATTATCTCCATTAAGTCAACAACATCATCAATCAATTCAATTGCAACCTTCTCATTCACAACAATCGACGAATCAAAAATTACCATCAATTCAAAGAATTATTCCAGCACAAGGTCCAATAAGAGGTGGTATAGAAATAACGTTATTAGGATTTAATTTCAAGCCTGGATTACTGGTTAAATTTGGTCCAAATTTAGCATTAGCAACTCATTGTTGGTCTGAAACTACTATTGTTACTTATTTACCACCGGCATCACAACCAGGACAAGTTTTAGTTAGCTTTGATGGTGATGAAACTGCAATGTTAGGTGGACCACAACAACAACAAATCTTTACATATACAGATGATACTGATAGACAATTAATTGAATTAGCTTTACAAATTGTTGGATTGAAAATGAATGGTAAATTAGAAGATGCTAAAAATATTGCAAAGAGAATAGTTGGAACAGATAATAATAATAATAATTCAAATGGTAGATCTGCTTCAACTAGTAGTAGTACATCAACATCTCCAAATAATACTGTTCATAATACAAATCAAATTCATGCTAATGAATGGTTTAACAGTGCTCATGAATCGTTAAAAAAATTAACAAGTTCAGGATTATCAACTCAAATTGTTTTAGTAAGATTATTATCATTAGTTGATTTACCAAATTGTCCAATAATTATACCAAATTGGCAATTAACAAATAAACAAGGTCAAACATTATTACATTTAGCTACTTTAAAGAATTATAATAAATTAATAAAATTTTTAGTAATTCATGGATGTAAAATTGATGTTCAAGATAATCAAGGATTAACTCCATTATTTTTGGCATCAATGTGTGGTCAAAGAAAATTAATTGAATTATTTATTGAATGTAAATCTAATTGGAATATGAAATTAAAAAATGATAAATATTTACAAGATTATTGTGATTTAAATGTTATTGATATTTTTAATAAATTAGAAGAACAACATGAAACTGAATTAAGTGAAATTGGTGATGAATCAATAGTTAAAAAAGCAAATTCTTATGATTCTTTGAATTCATTATTTGAAAATAGTTATGGTCGTCATGTATCTAAAATGGTTCATGAAAATGTTAATGATTCTAAAATTAGTAATGGAAAATTTGATGATAATCATAGTACTACGTTTAATGAAGGTGGTGTATCTTCTTCATTTAATGAAACTAGAAGTTATTCATCTGATTTTGCGGATTCAGAATTTGAATCTGAAGATGATTATGATGAAGAAGAAGCAGATTATTGTGATGATGAATTTAGTGAAAATGATTTAATTGATGAAGAAAATGTAAGTGAAAATGAAGATGAAGATGATAATACTACAACAGAATTAAATTCACAAACATTAGATATACCACAAAAGAAAACTTCTAATGGAATAGCCCCACCATCACCAGGTTTATGGCAAAAAGTTAAAAATGTATTTAATAAAGAAGAAGAAAGTGATTCTTTACCTAATTATGATGATTTATTCCCATTTGGTCCAGCTTCACAATTAACTGCAAAACCAAAATCTACAATAGAACAACAGTTAAATAAAACAAAATCATCCACACTTACATCAACGACATCATCATCAACAACTACTTCTACTTCAAGCTCATCAGCTCATACCAGCAACCTCAATGATCAAGTTAAAGAACAAGAAGATATGGATTCAGGAATTGCATCAGATTCTTCAGAAGATATGGTAATGACATATATAAATCATCCAAGAAAATCAGTTGAAAATGATAAAATGTTAGTATTTTTTTGGATTCCTTCATTAGTTATTATAATTGGATTATTTTTAATGATTTATGTATTTGGTTATAATTTTAAACAAATTGATTTTATAAAAGAATTTGTTAGAAATTCTTTAGGTAATGTTATGGTTGGTAATGATAGAATTGGTAAAGTTTTTAAAAGTGCTACTACTTCAGTAACAAAACGAAATGGGGTAGAGGTTTAGATGAGAAGAGTGATGAAACAACCAGTTCATCATTTAGATGTAATTTTATATTTTTTTAAACGTGTTTATTTATTTCTTATTATACTATTTTTAATATAAATTTAATATAAAGTTTCCAGACCATATTTCCCTTATCCCCTTACTTTTAATTCAAGTATATAATTCTTCTAATTTCATAACATCAAAGTTTTTAATTGCTTCATCAACACTAAAATTTGATTCTACTTGATGCCATCTTTCATGTAATCTACCATACATTAAAACTAATTTTGGTTCATCACCATCTGTATCATTGACAGTTTTTTTACCAAATAATCTACCTTTTTCATTATTCCAAGCTTGAAAATTGATTTTGTCCCAAATTTCAGGTTTATTATAACCTAATCTTTTTAATTTGGGGGAATTTAAAGGTTCTGGATCAATTATTGATGTATTTTTTGGTTTTGAAAAATATATTAATACTAATCTTTTATATTCTTTTTGATCATCTGGTGGTGCTACAACTCTATGAATTGAAGATTTAAAATATCCACCAGTTATAAATTCCATTGCATCTCCAATATTAACAATAAGTCCATTGGGGGTATGACCAACATAATTCCATTCACCAGTAAAATAATTTCTAATTTGTAATGATAAAATAGGTTGAGATGTTATAAATGTAAAACCACCACTATCTGAATGACCTCTTAACCAAGTATTTTCAGTTTTAATTTGATCTTCAGGATCCATTGCTTCATACATCATAAATCTTCCTGTTCCACCACCTGAATTTTGATAATCTCCATCAATAACTGAAAAATAATTTTCATAAAGAAATCCTTCAGGAATTTCTAATGCTAAATCAGTTAAATTACATATTTTTCTAAGGGTATCACCATGTAAAAATCTATAATATTCTGCAATTTCTTCCAAATATTCTTTAATAATTTCTGGATAATTATTTGCTTTAGTATCAAATAAACTTGAATGATTTAAATTATTTAAATTATAATGAGTTATAGAATCTTCAACTCCATTTCTCATTGACCAATATTGTTTTGGTTTAAAACCTGAACCATTTTCACCTCCTGAACTTTTTGTTCTATCTTCTAAATCAGATTTCCAAGCTCCTGCTAAATAATCTTTTTGTTCTTCAACTGGTAATTCTAAAAGTGATTGAGCTACGGATTTTAAAAATTCTATCTTGGATAGATCAAACCCATGATTTGTTACTGATATAAATCCATAAGTTGATAATGATTTCTCAATTTTTGAAGCTAATTCTTTTCTTACATTTAAATTTTCTGGTCCTTCTTTATATAATGATAAATCTAAATGTTCTAATTCAACTGGTTTTATATTTGTTTTTGATAATGGAGCTTCTTTGAATGGTCTTAAATTATATTTATTTGATCGAACTGGCATAATTAGGTATATTAGTTTAAACTAACTAAAATATGAAACTTAATAAACGTCATGTCTTTGTGTATATATATAATCTTATCATTATTTGGAACTCCTTAATTTTTAAGGTGTGGATTAATCCTTGATTAGACAATTGACATAATTCTTGCAGATAATTAATTTAATCCGATCTATCTTTAATAATTTCTGTGGCTGCAAAATATTAATTGCGGGACGGAAAATTAACGAGATTTAAAGAGATATCGACACTACACAAAAAGTTTATCATTATAAATGGTTAGATTTCATTGACTTTACTAAAAATTTTGTTTCAAAGTATCCTTTAGTTTTGATTCAAATTCCTCTTTACTTGTGTCTTTTGTCCATCTTAAATCATAAGCCGGATGATTCGGTTTTAAATAAGTTGGATCATATGAACCATCACCTAATCCAAAAATATTTTCTCTAAATGTTAAATTTTCAGTTTTTGGATAATCTTCCCAAACTAATCCTCTTTTTTGTAATTCTGGTATAATTAATTCAACTATTTCTTTAAAACTATCAGGCATAACAGCATAACAAAAATTGAAACCATCAATTGTAGAAATATCAACAAATTCTTCAATTTGATCTGCTATTTCTTGTGGTGTACCAACAAAAATTATACCTGAACCTCCAATAGCTAAATTTTCAGCAACATATCTTCTTGTCTTTTTTAAATTTGGTGGATCTCCTGGAAATGGTTTTGTCATCATTTCTGCCATTGATCTAACTGCATTTGATTCAACTTGATCTAATTCTTCTTCATAATCATATTTATCTAAATCAATACCAGTCCAACCACCAAATAATGCTTGAGTTCCATCTAAATCAGCATATTTTTTATAATGTTGTAATTTTGCAACAGCTTCTTCATGTGTTGGTGCAGTTATAAGTGTTGCTAATTGAACTAGTTTAACATCTTCACGTTTTCTACCATTTTTTTCTAATAAAGCTGTTAATTTATCAATTTTACTTTTTAATCCATGAGGATTTGATCCATTTATAAATATACTTTCAGCATTTCTTGCAGCAAATTCTAAACCTTTTGTACTTGCACCAGCTTGTAAAATTGCAGGAATTCTTTGATATGGATTAGGTTCACAAATAAAAGGTCCAGGAACTTTATAATGTTTTCCATCAAAATTAATTTCTCTTATTTTATTTGGATCAGTATAAATTCTTTTAGTTTTATCTAATTTAACTGCATCATCAGCCCATGATGATAAAAATAATTGATATATAACTTCTAAATATTCTTGTGTTTTTTCATATCTTTCATCATGGTCAGGTAATGGTTGACCATTTAATAAATTTTTACAAGCAGTATTTAAATAAGAACTTACAATATTCCAACCAATTCTTCCTTTTGTTAAATGATCTAATGTAGCTAATCTTCTTGCAAAATGATATGGTGCTTCACTTATAGTTGCAAAAGTAATTGCAAATGATAAATTTTTAGTAACTGCTGCCATTGCTGAAATATAAGCACTTGGTTCATTTATTGGCCATTGAGCACCACTTATTGCAACTGGTGCAATATTTGAATTATTTGGAGTTCCACCACTTTTATAAACATCATAAGGACCTAAAACATCAGCTAAAAATAATGCATTAAATTTCCCCTTTTCTAATAATTTAGCTAATTCAATCCAATAATCTAATGAATTATATAAATGAGCTTGATTTTCAGGTACAGCAAATGTATTACTTTGAAGAATTGGAGTTAACATTGCAAACGCATTGATAATCAATGGTTTCCTTTCCTTTTTTTGTCTTTTAACGGTCATTGTTGATATTTTGAGAATCTAAAGTGTATGGAATAGAACCATAGACAATTTGATCAAGGAATTGACAACTTCATGATATTTTGTATTGAAATGGTTATAGAAATTTTTTGAAAAATTGTGGCATCAATCAAATTTGTCAACATAATAAACCCGACCCTAAATTCTTTAAGTTCCCTTACATTTGAATCAAAATTATCAGATCTAATAAACCTTATCTTTTGTATCCCTATTCCTTTAGTATTGGTAAATTTATGCAAGTATGATTCAAGTATGATCTGATCCAATCTTCATGAGATTTAATCTTATCTAATTATTGGTCTCTTGAATTGTATGCAGAAAAATTAATTTTATTTTTTGGTTTTATCAGTTTCAATTTTCCATACATAATATAGTCTACCAAAATGTCAAAGGAAAGGTAACGTAATACAGATAGGATAACACTTGAGGTGTAAGAAAAATCTAACAATCAAAGGCCTCCTGTTTTAAGGAATTCGGTTGGATCTGGAGAGAATTTTCACACTCGCTCAGACAGTTTAATTAGTGAATCTGTATCTTTTGATATCAACACAAATATTTCATCAGCGGTCTTCAAATTATGGAGAATTCATAATGTTAAGAAAGTTTCAGGTAATAATCAAAAACAAAAGAAGCAGATCGAGGTCAATAATGTGTTGCATTTAAGAAGCGGAATGATTACTAGATATTCTTCCATAATTGCTGCAAAACCACAATTCAAATCTCCTTTAGCACCAGTTAATCCAGCATCAATAGATAATGTTCAACAATCCACATCAATACAAATGGCAAAACCCCAAATCAAATCTCCATTAGCACCAATTAATCCAGCATCTATAGATAATGTTCAACAATCCTCATCCAAGCAAATGACAAAATCAATTGAAATAGACCAAACTACTCCAGCAATGGAAGTTCGAAGATCTAAAAGAAATAAAATTGTTAAAACGTATACAGAAAGTAGTGATGAAGAAGATGATGAAACAATAATCAATGAAAATAAAGAAAATGTATCACCAAATCCATCAACCACAACTCATAATAACATTAAAAATAAAAGGAATATTTTTCATATAAACTATAATAATTCAAATACTCCAAAATATTTAGGAAAATTTAATAATTTAAAAATTAATAATAAATTAAAACGTCAATGTAAATATTGTCCAAAACAATATAATGATTTAAAAGGTTTTAATCGTCATTTTGAACGTAAACATTTGAAGAAAAAATAGTTTAATAATTCAAGTAGTTAAATAGCTTTAGTAATGAGTATAAATATGATGTCTGAAACTTAAATGTACCAATACTCTTCAGATTTACGAGAACCCTGGATTCAGAAGTTACTTTAAAGTAATTAATATAAAGTTTTACATTTATTACATATTGCATACATATGCAAATACTGAAACCTTATCGATTAAATTATGTCGATCTAACAACGGTTTCTGCATAAGGATGTGATATAAAGATATAAATTTCATAAGGTCTCCTTTCCAGAATATTTGGATCTCGATTTCAAAGAATTAGGGTGAAGCTTGCACCTAGTAAATTCAAGATTTGGCTCAAATCATATTTTTTGATTTGACATTAACAGGATAAAAATTTGACATTTCTTCTATCAAACTGAAAGGAGATATACTCTTTGTAGGGAAATAGCTCAAAAGTTGATCTGAAAAGCCGAATTTTGACTCAGATCAGTCTTACTTCACATTTGTTTTTATGTCTTCTTCTTTTGTATTATTAGCCATATTTTTAAACGGCATCGACTTTTTTATTTTAAATAGTCACAATATGAAACAAAGGAATTTTGTTTTATTTTGTACAACAAGATAACGGAATTTTATATTTATTTTCTGATGATGTTTTTAAGGATAAAGTTCTGAAACCCCATTCATTAAACTACTGAACTTTTCATCAGTATTAGCACTCTGTTACTACTAACAACATCTAATTCATTCAACAAAGCGGTGATTGTATTTGTCGGATCGGGTCTTATCTTTTTTTCTACGGGAATTTCAATTTGATTTACGATTTGCGAAATTAATTGTATTACAATATAAAGTCCTAAAATTTGCCTTCATTAAATTAATAGCCTATAATCGAGTCAATTACATATAATTACAGAAGCGTAATGGAAGAAGTGTAGTCACAAACATTATTTTGTAACCAATTTCTTAATTTTGATGTTTTAAATTCCGCTGGAGATAAGTCCCAAAGTAGTTAATCGAGGTCTTCTCTATTTCCTTTTTATACAGAGTATTATAAGAAAAATGTTACAACTTAAACAAACGAATCAACCTTGAAGCCTCTGAAGTCAAATAGTGATAGCTAAGTCCATGATAGTGTCAATCATTGAAGTAGTACTTTATTTCAAAGTATTGTTTACTCAAGGCAGAATATATGAGTCAAATCATTGATAAGCAGTGAAAAATACAAAAAGAAATATAATTAGACTGTAAATCATACATAGATAATAATAGATAATAAATCAGTATGAAGTAGTTGAAGTAAGACACGAGTGCAGTATAAAAAGGATGATTTGAATGAATTGGGTAAATCAGTCATAATTTCTTTCGACTAAAACCGTATGAAGTTTAAATGAGTCTAATGAATAAATTTTTCTACGAAGCACGGAGTTAAATTATCATTAGTTTGATAAATCCGCTCGCTTCACTATATAATATACGGCCATAGTAATAAATTTATTATTCAATTAGGATAAATATATTACATATTATAATACGTCTTTGTGTAACAATGTCTATAGTTAAGAGAATGTCTTATTTAACTTAAAAAAGTTTAATTCTTTAATGTAATTAGAATAAATATATTTTCATTTGCTTTTAATATTATACAATATCATTTTTCAAATATATTTTTACAACCAACTATTCAACTTTCTATCAAAGTACATTAGTTATTGATTCGATTAGCAAAATTATTGGAATTTGCTACAAGATATTTATTTTATCTCAAATATTTCATATATTAATTTATTTATTCATTTCTCATATTCATTAATTTTCATTGTTTAATCTCATTTTAAAATTTTATCATTATTTCATCGTCATCATCATTTCAAATATCCAAATTTTAATACAAACCATAAATCATGACTAATCCAGAATTAGAAAATCAACAACTAAGTCTACAACGACAGAAAAGATTAGTAAGTTTTATGTTTTCAAAAAAAGTACCTCATATTCCAACTCAAGATGAAAGAAAACCTTATCCTCAACATTCTGCTAATATAATATCACAATTATTTTTTTGGTGGTTAGCACCAGTAATGAAAACTGGTTATAAAAGAACTTTACAACCAGATGATTTATTTTATTTAACTAATGATATAAAAGTTGAAAAAATGGCAGATGATTTTTATGGTTATATGACAAAAGATATTGAAAAAGCAAGAGAAAATCATATTATTGAAAAATGTAAAGAAAGAGGTGAAACTTTAACAAATTCAACAGTTGATCCTGAAATTGATTTAAAAGATTTTAAATTAAGTAAATTTATTACAGTTTGGGCTTTAGCTAAAACTTTTAAATGGCAATATTTATTTGCTTGTACTTGTTTAGCTTTATCAAATGCTGGACAAACAACTATGCCATTATTAACTAAAAAATTAATTCAATATGTTGAAATGAAAGCATTGGGCCATGAAACAGGTATTGGTAAAGGTCTTGGTTATTCATTTGGTGTTACTGCATTAATTTTTGTTGTTGGTGTTTTAATAAATCATTTCTTTTATAGATCAATGATAACTGGAGCTCAAGCAAAAGCTGTTTTAACAAAAGCTTTATTAGATAAATCATTTAAATTAAGTGCAGAAGCTAAGCATAAATATCCAGTTGGTAAAATTACTTCAATGTTAGGTACAGATTTATCAAGAATTGATTTTGCATTAGGTTTTCAGCCGTTTTTATTTGTTTTTCCAATACCTATTGCCATTGCTATTGCTATTTTAGTTGTTAATATTGGTGTTGCTTCATTAGTTGGTGTTGCAATTTTATTAGTTTTTATGGTTGGAATTGCAGCAGCAACTGGTAAATTATTTGCATTTAGAAAAACAGCTAATTTTTTTACAGATTCAAGAGTAAATTATATAAAAGAAGCTTTAAATAATTTAAAAATTATTAAATTTTATTCTTGGGAACCACCATATCATGAAAATATTTCAGATATTCGTAAAAAGGAAATGAGAATCATATATAAGATGCAAGTATTAAGAAATATTGTTACTTCATTTGCTATGTCATTAACTTTATTTGCTTCAATGACTGCATTTTTAGTTCTTTATGCTATTGCTAATGGAAGAAGAGATCCTGCTTCAATTTTTTCATCATTATCTTTATATAATGTATTAACTCAACAAGTGTTTTTATTACCTATGGCTTTAGCTACTGGTGCAGATGCTTTTATGGGTATTTCAAGAGTTGGTGAATTTATGTCTCAAAGTGAAATTAATCAAGATGAAAATTCTATTGAAGCTCCACCAAGTATTAAAGAAATTATGGATAAAGAAAATTTATCTATTGAAGTTAATCATGCAAGTTTTGAATGGGAAATTTTTGAAGATGAAGAAGAAGAACAAAGTTCAGGTAAAGATTCCAAAAAATCAAAGAAGGATAATAAGAAAGATAATGAGAAGAAAAGCATTGATGAAACTAACACATATCATGAAGATTCAAATGATGAAAAATTATCATCAAAAGGATTAGATGATTCAACAACTGATATATCAGCTGATGAAGATGTTAAATTTGAAGGATTGAAAGATATTGATTTAAAAATCAAAAAGGGAGAATTTGTAGTTATAACTGGTTTAATTGGTTCAGGAAAATCTTCATTATTAGCAGCCATGTCTGGGTTTATGAAACGTACTAGTGGTTCAGTTTATGTTGATGGTTCATTATTACTTTGTGGTTATCCTTGGGTACAAAATACTACAGTAAAAGAAAATATTTTATTTGGATCTGAATATAATGAAGAAAAATATAATCAAGTTATTTATGCTTGTTCTTTAGAAGCAGATTTAGAAATTTTACCAGCTGGAGATAGAACAGAAATAGGTGAAAGAGGTATTACATTATCTGGAGGTCAAAAGGCAAGAATTAATTTAGCTCGTGCTGTTTATGCTAACAAGGAGATTATTTTATTAGATGATGTTTTAAGTGCAGTTGATGCTCGTGTTGGTAAACATATTATGAATAATTGTATTATGGGTTTATTAAAAGATAAAACTAGAATTTTAGCTACTCATCAAATATCATTAATTGGAGAAGCTGATAGAATTATATTTTTAAATGGTGATGGATCAATTGAAACTGGAACATTTGATGAATTAAAAGCTAGTAATGAAGGTTTTAAAACATTAATGACATATAATAGTGAATCCAAAAAGGAAGAAGAAGAAGAAACAGTTGAAGAATTTGAAGATGTTGAAGAACAAGAATTATCTGAAGAAAAAAGATTAATTGAACGTCAATTAACTCAAAGATCAATTTTTTCAAATAAAACTGGAAGTACTAATGCAAAGGGAGAACCTGAAGATGAAGAAGCTCGTCATAGAGAATTCAATGTTGATGCAAATGCAAGTGGGAAATTAATTGATGATGAAGAAAGAGCTGTTAATGCCATAAGTTATAAAGTTTATGCAAGATATATTGAATTAGGTTCAGGTAAATATGGACCATGGATTATTGTACCTTTATTATTAGCATTAATGATTTTAACTACTTTTACTCAAATTTTTACAAATACTTGGTTATCATTTTGGACTGAATATAAATTTGATAATAGACCAGATAAATTTTATATTGGTCTTTATATTATGTTTACATTTTTATCATTCTTTTTATTAACAATAGAATTCATTGTTTTAGTTTATATTACAAATACTGCTTCGGTTATGTTGAATGTTTTAGCTGTTAAAAAGGTTTTACATGCACCAATGTCATTTATGGATACAACTCCAATGGGTAGAATTTTGAATAGATTTACTAAAGATACTGATGTTTTAGATAATGAAATTGGTGATCAGTTAAGATTCTTTTTATTTGTATTTTGTAATATTATTGGTGTTTTGATATTATGTATTATTTATTTACCATGGTTTGCTATTGCAATTCCATTCCTTGGGGTTTTATTTGTTGCAGTTGCTAATTATTATCAATCATCAGCAAGAGAAGTTAAACGTTTAGAAGCTATTCAAAGATCTTTGGTTTATAATAATTTTAATGAAACTTTGAGTGGTATGGCTACAATTAAAGCATATCATGCAACTAGCAGATTTGCGGATAAAAGTAATTATTTAATTGATAGAATGAATGAAGCTTATTATATAACAATTGCAAATCAACGTTGGTTAGCTATTCATATGGATTTTATTGCTTGTTTATTTGCATTACTTATTGCATTATTATGTGTCAATAGAGTTTTCAATGTTAGTGCAGCTTCGACTGGTTTAATTTTATCTTATGTTTTACAAATTGCTGGACAACTTTCTATGCTTATAAGAACTTTTACACAAGTTGAAAATGAAATGAATTCTGCAGAAAGATTAAATTCATATGCTTCAAATTTACCTGAAGAAGCTCCTTATGTTATAACTGAAAATGCCCCTCCTCCAGATTGGCCATCACAAGGTGCTATTGCTTTTGATAGAGTATCATTATCTTATAGACCAGGATTACCATTAGTTTTAAAAAATTTAAATTTTAATGTTAAACCAATGGAAAAAATTGGAATTTGTGGTAGAACAGGTGCTGGTAAATCATCAATTATGACTGCACTATATAGATTATCTGAATTAGAATCAGGTAAAGTTGAAATTGATGGTATAGATATTTCAAAATTAGGTTTACAAGATTTAAGATCTAAATTGGCTATTATTCCACAAGATCCTGTATTATTTAGAGGTACAATTAGAAAAAATTTAGATCCATTTAATGAACATTCAGATAATAAATTATGGGATGCTTTAAGAAAAACAGGATTAATTGAAGAGGCTAAACTAGAATCAGTTAAAAAACAAGTTAAACCAGTTAAATTATCCGAAGCTGAGAAAAAAACTGATGGTAGTACAGTTGAACCTTCAACATTACATAAATTTCATTTAGATCAATCTGTTGAAGAAGAAGGTTCAAATTTTTCATTAGGTGAAAGACAATTAATTGCATTTGCAAGAGCACTAGTACGTGATTCAAAAATTCTAATTATGGATGAAGCAAGTAGTTCAGTTGATCAAATTTCAGATTCAAAAATTCAAGAAACTATTATTAGAGAATTTGCAAATCGTACAATATTATGTATTGCTCATAGATTAAAAACTATTATAAATTATGATAGAATTTTAGTATTAGATAAAGGAGAAGTTAAAGAATTTGATACTCCTTATAATTTATTTAAATCAAAAGGTTCAATTTTTCATCAAATGTGTGAACGTTCAAATGTTACAGAAGAAGATTTTAAAAATGCTACAAAGTTTTAAAAAATAAATAAATGAAATTTCAAAGCTACGTTCTTTTTATATTCAGTTCAAATTTAATGTGAAGATGTTAGAAATAACTAATAAAAGTTTATAAAAATATTTAATTTATAGAAATTTAATGATCTTATTTAATATTTTATTGTAGTAAGTCAAATACGGCTATGTTTGATCGGATAAAATCATTACACGTACATAGAACAAATGAAATTTTGTAATAAATTTGATTCTATTTATAGTTTCAACTCTCATTATATGAAAGACGAATGACATGAAATTTCTTATAGATATATTTCTGCCAAGTTTTTAGACTAAGTTCCGACTGTTTTTGAAATCAAGCATAGGGTCTTGATGAAGATTTTACAAGACTTGAAGAAGGAATCTTGACATTCCAAATACAGTATATTAAAATAATAAATTCTCGTAATACGTAATCGATTTTAAATTAAGGGGAGAATATTTAAACGCAATTAAGAAATTAATTTTAAGAAGTGATTATTATTGTACTCCATAATTTATTATTACAAGACCTTCATTAACAACTACACCCTTCTCAATTGTGTTAGTTCACCAAATTATTGGAACTGATAAAGCAATTGACCTAAAAATTACCAAAGAATGCTGTCGGACGTAAAAAGTACAACCTCACAACCACACAAAGATCAAAGTCAAAATCAATTTAAACATTTTGTAAATAAATTAAAAGGACAACCAGATTCATATGAGAGAAAGCAGCGATATATATTTGGAAGAACATTAGGAGCTGGTTCATTTGGAATAGTAAGATATGCAAGAGATAGAGAAACTGGAGAAGATGTTGCAGTTAAAATCATTTTAAAAAAAGCATTAAAAGGAAATGAACAATTAGTATTAGATGAAATGAAATTATTAGAAGAATTACATAATCCTCATATAGTTGGATTTAGAGATTGGTTTGAAAGTAAAGATAAATTTTATTTAGTAACTCAATTAGCTACTGGTGGTGAATTATTTGATCGTATTATAAGTAAAGGTAGATTTACTGAACATGATGCTTCATTAGTAGTGATTCAAATGTTGGAAGCTATACAATATTTACATAATAAAGATATTGTTCATCGAGATATAAAACCTGAAAATGTATTATATTTAACAGAAGATGAAAATAGTCCTATTGTTTTAGCTGATTTTGGTATAGCTAAAAGATTACAAGATGCTTCTGAAAAATTAACATCTTCTGCTGGTTCTTTTGGTTATGCTGCTCCTGAAGTAATATTAGGTACTGGACATGGTAAACCATGTGATATTTGGTCATTAGGTGTTGTCACATATACTTTACTTTGTGGTTATTCTCCATTTAGATCAGAAAATGTATCAGATTTTATAAATGAAGTCAAACATAATAATGCCGTCATATTTCACGCCGATTATTGGAGGGATGTATCAAAAGACGCTAGAAGATTTATAATTAAAGCATTACAATATGATCCTGACAATAGACCAACAGCTACACAATTATTAGAAGATCCATGGTTAGTATCTATAGCTCATCAACATAATGAAACTGACTTATTACCCAATGTTAAAGAAGGTTTCGATGCTAAAGCTAAATTTAGACAAGCTATTGCACTTGTTAAATTACAAAATAGAATTAATAAATTAAAACAAATGCAAACTGAAGAAGATGATGATCCAAGTGAAATCAATTTATTTAATGAAGAAGGAAATTTAAGTAAAAAACAAAGTACTGATGGTGAAGCTTTAACAAATTGGCAAAAATTAAATGATGCTTTAAGTGCTACAAAACAAGATCCAAATCGTTCAAAAGATTCCTTGGCTTCGGCGTCAGGTCTTAAAACTAATGCAGCTTCTAATGCATTTGTACAATTAGTTCATGCCGCTTCTGAAAATAAACATAGAGTTTCTAGTTATCGAGATGAAGAACAAACCTATAAAGATAAAGATAAAGAAAAAATCACAAGCAAAAGCGAAGGCAAAGAATGATTCATAAGTATGATGAACCTTATTTTTTTATAGTATTTTGTATTAATAATATTACACTTTGATAATTTAATACTTTTTGTTTGTTATTTATTTTATTTAACGACAAATCGAAAAAAAAAAAAAAAAATTTGTGTATCGAGTATCGTGATTCCACAAAAGATCAGTTGGTTGTAAATACAAATAACTTAGATAAAAACATTGAAATTTTTATTTATTCAATTTTGATGTGTTAACAAAGAAAAACAAAGAGAAGGTTTTGAATGAATGGTGTTAAAACAAATGGAGATTATACTCCTCAATTATACCTTGACGCGGAAGATAAAACTGAAGAAGCATTAAGTAAATTTGAAGAATTAGAAGCATGTACATATAAAAGAAAAGATTTAGGATCATCTTCTAAAATTAATCCAAATGATAAGAAACCAAAAAGAAAAACAGAATATATAACTTGTGATTGTGAAGAAGAATGGGATAGTGAATTACAAAAGAATTTAGCATGTGGAGAACATTCAAATTGTATTAATAGAATTACTTCTGTTGAATGTACAAATAAACATTGTTTATGTGGCGAAGATTGTCAAAATCAAAGATTTCAAAAAAGAGAATATGCAGATGTGTCTGTTTTTCAAACTGAACTTAAAGGATATGGATTAAGAGCAAATTCAACTATAAATGAAGGTCAGTTTATTTATGAATATATTGGAGAAGTTATTGATGAACCGACATTCCGAAATAAAATGGTTGAATACGATGTAAAACAATATAAACATTTTTATTTCATGATGTTGAAAACTGATTCATTTATAGATGCTACTGAAAAGGGTTCATTAGCAAGATTTGTTAATCATTCATGTAATCCAAATGCATTTGTTGATAAATGGGTAGTTGGTGATAAATTAAGAATGGGGATTTTTTCAAAAAGAAAAATAATACCAGGAGAAGAAATTACTTTTGATTATAATGTTGATAGATATGGAGCACAATCACAACCATGTTATTGTGGTGAACCAAATTGTCTTAAATTTATGGGTGGTAAAACTCAAACAGATGCTGCATTATTATTACCTGAAGGTTTTGCAGAAGCTTTAGGAGTTACTTCAAGAATTGAAAAAGCTTGGTTAAAAGAAAATAAACATCTTAGATCAAAATATCAAAAAGATGATTCTACAATTAATGAAATGTTTATACAAAGTTTAGAAATTCAACCAATGCAAGAATATGATGTATCTAAAGTTATGGCTGCATTAATGAAAGCTCAACAACAATCTATCATTCAAAAATTAATTGGAAGAATGGAATTAACTGAAGATTCCTATATTAATTCCTTAATGGTTAAATTTCATGGACATAAGACTTTGGCAGGAATTTTACAAGAAACCAATGATGAAGAATTAATTACACTGATATTGAATATACTATCGAAATGGCCAGCTAAAACTAAAAATAAAATATCATCATCACAAATTGAAGATGTCTTAAAAGAAATACAATCTATTACAAGTAATGAAGATATAAAAGATTTAATACAAGAATTACTAGATAAATGGTCCGTATTAGAAATTGCTTATAGAATTCCAAAAGGTCAAAGTACAGATAATTCTTTGATGGCTTCATATGGAAGAGTATCAAGATCACCTGAACATCAACCAAATAATGATTATCAATACCAACTGTCAGATCTTCAAAACAATGATAATCAACTAGACAGTCACAATAATGTTGATCAACCGGAAATATATGATGGATATAGATTACCAAGAAATTGGAAATCAACATTTGATAATAATTCTCGAAAATATTATTTTTATAACACTCAAACAAAAGAAACTACTTGGGATTTACCATTTGGTTCAATACCGGTAAGACCAAAATTACCAATCGGACCAAGTGCAGATCAAAATTTACAACAACAACAACAACAACAACAACAACAAATACAACAAAATAAATCAAAATTTGAATTAGAAATTGCAAGAAGAGAAGAAGAACGAATACAAGAAGAAAGAAAATTAAAAGCTCAAGAATTAATTGATAGGGAATTACAATTAAAAGCATTAATTGAATTAGCTAAATCAACACAAGTTGAAGAAACTAAAGAAAAATCTAAACTGAATGGACATCATCGTTCATCTGATCATAAAAAAAGAGATAAACATAAAGATCGTAAGAAAGAGCATTCTTCAAGTCATAAAAAATCATCACATTCATCACATTCATCATCACTGTCATCATCAAAACCTAAAAAAGAAGTTTCATTAGAACAACAATGGAAACATGTTTTAGCTAAACATGTACCAAATCTTATAAAATCTTTTGAATCACAAATTGGTAAAGATAATGTAAAAGGTTGTGCAAAAGATCTTGTAAATACTTTAGCCACAAAGGAAATTAAACAAAATAATGAAATTAATTCAGTACCAAAAGAATTAGATAAACATAAATTAAAAAAGATAAAACAATATTCTAATTCTTATATGGAAAAATTTTTAATTAAATATAAAACTAAAAAAGAAAATAAAAGAAAAGCTAATGGTGGAAGTGTAGATTCAAATTCAAATACAAATGCTAATACAAATACAAATACAAGTTATGATGATGTTGATGATGAAAATGATACTTATGAACCTGAAACTGTGGAAAAACATGATTTTAAAAAACAAAAAATTGAATAAAAATTATAATACATGTAATACTTATAGATGAAAAAAGTATCAATAATCTTATCATTATTTAAAATCTATCGTTTATTTCTCTCTATAAATTTCTAACAAAATTGATAAAAACATTTACAAAATAATTACAGTTACGGTTGAAAGGTATTGAAGAAGTTTCTCTCTATCTAAGCATTAGTGTTTAATAAGTTTGGTAAATTTTCAATTGATTCTGATCCATAAATGATTTGATAAGTTGCTTCAAATAATGGGAATTCATCTAATTTATCAGTATTTTCTAATAATTCATGAACTTCTTTTGCAGTAACAATACCTTGAGAAGATTGACCATTTAATAATTTTTTTTCAGCAACTTCTGCTGATGCACCAGTTTGTGCCATATATCTTCCAACTTTAACATTTCTACCTCCTGAACAAGTAGTTATTAAATCTGCAACACCAGCTGATTCAGCAGTAAAAGTTTCAGCTTTTGATTCTGGAAAAAAAGTTTCTGAAAATTTTATTGTTTCTAATAATCCAACTCTCATTATTGCTGCCTTGGCATTATCACCCCATCCTAAACCTTCAACAAATCCAACTGCTAATGCTACAATATTTTTTAATGCTCCAGCTACTGATACTCCTGCAACATCTTGTATAACATTTACATGGAAATATGGTCTATGAAAAGCAGCTTTTAAAACGAATTGATCAATATCTTTACCTGCACCTCTAAAATCAGAAGGTAATGTATAACCAATAGTTGTTTCTGACCATTTTTGTCTTGCAACTTCAGGAGCTAAATTTGCTCCAGATAATGCACCACAAGTAATACCTAATTCTTCAGTAATATAAGTACTTAATAATTTACAACCATCTTTATTTACTTCTAAACCTTTTAAACAAGATATGGCTCTTGCAGTTGGTGGTACATTACCTTTTAATTGTTTTAAAATTTTTGGTAAAAATTGATGAGGTAAATTAAAAACAATTAAATCTGCACCTTCAACAGTTTTTAATAAATCAGGTTCAGCAATTAAATTTGTTGGTAATTTTACACCTGGTAAATATTTTATATTAACATTTTGAATATTTATAATATCTGTTAAATTTTTATCATTATCAATTTTTTCTTCAAATACCCACATTTTAACATAATGACTAAATAAATGAGGTCTTGCTAATGCATTTTCTGCTAATACTTTAGCAATAGTTGTACCCCAATTACCTGATCCAATAACACAAATTTTAAAAGGATGTTCAGGAGTTAAAGAATTTTTTGGATTTGGTTTTGTTTTTGGAGTTAAAATATTTGCAACTTGTGATAATCTATTTTGAGCTGATGACATTTTGAATATAATGGTTTGGGAATAATATTTATGATATTGTGAAAATTTGAATTGAAATTTGAATAATCTGTGCAATTTTATCTATTATCTATTTTGTAAATTTGATTTGTATCTATAAGTGTCAATTTAGTGATATCAAAACAAGTCAACGTCTATTAAGTCTATGATGAATTTGTGAATAAATTGAAACTTCTATATACTGTGCTATATATATCCTAGTTCATTTAAAAATTTTGATGAAAGTTTTCCATGTAATCTTTTATATTTTATTCTAATACTGTGAAATTTTTCTGATTGAATGTAACTTTACTAATTTTGATAGAATAAATTTATCTTTGTGTTGTTTTAATTTGTAAGGTGGTAAACCGAGGAAAATTATAATTCAATATTGAATAAACAACCAATTAACAATTTACAAAAGAAATTTGCCATTGATCAACTTAAGATATTGAGCTGATCTATAAACTCAAGAAGAGACATTGAATGGTATCTATCTGATCCGGTGTATCTTAAATCTGAGTTAGATTACTTCTCGAAGTCGTTACAGTACAACTAACTGGCTTTTCCTTTCTTTTTGCAGTCTATTACGACAGATATTTTGCAATGAGTGAAGCAAGAGAGATGAAAAAGCCAAAGTTTTGTTCGGGCTATTTAGACAAGAGCTACAGCATCTTTCAACTAACTTTGAGGGGGCCTGGTTTTGATTCTACTAATGAGATAGGTTCAGCCCTTATTGACCTACGTCCATTTTCTCGGTTATAATTTGTTTTAAAATTTGAATTAAAGAAGTCAAGCGATAATAAAATTATTTAATTAGGCTAGGCTTAACATTATGATCTTTTATCTTTGTGATTTAGAACACTAACTATGTAGTTTCAGAAAACTCGAAATAAATTTAATTATAGACTACCCCAGATTTTTAAAATTATTTGGAGTAGCAATCTTTCTTTTGAATTTTACTTACATCTTTCAGTCCTTCTGCATTGCTATAATTAAAACCTATTTGGAACAAGATATTAAAAGACTATGCATCTAACGGGATTAAAAGTTTATTAGTCAACCGTTAAACGGTTTTTTATTTTTTTTTATTTTTTTTTGTTCAATAAGTTTTGTTTTTCCTTTGAACCGACATGTCGAATCTGCAAAATTTTTGGATCGAGATCGAGAAACTGGTAAAACGGAAAAATAATACGTCATAAAGTAATTACGAGATTTGAATCAATCAACAGAAAAGGAACCACTTAAAAATAAACGCTCTATCTGTTTAAGAATAACCATCTTCCACTCTTGCAAAAAAAAAGAAGTATTTTTATACTATGTGAATTTTTATACTATTATGAACTATTATGCTAAAATCTCTAGATGGAGAAAAAAACTTTAAACTAGATTATATCATTATACTTTTCTTTTATCACCAATTCAGTTTTTGATAACCATAAGTTGGAAATTTCGGACTATCTTCATTATTTTTATTGTTTCTGTCATCATTAACATTGGTATTGGTTTTAATTTTTTTAATTTGTCTTTCTTCCACTTGATTATCATCTTCTATATCTTCTTCCTCTTCATCCTCTTCATCATCATCATCATCATCATCGTCGTCATCATCGTTATCATCATCATCGCCATCATCAGCTTCATCTTCTTCTTGTTGTTGATTATGATTATGGTGTTGTTGTTGTTGTTGCAGTTGTTTTAAATGTTGTTGATCATTAATAACTTTTTGATTTAAATTAATTTTATTTTTTAAATAATTTAAATTATCAATATATAATTTTTTATCAGCATTTCTTTTACAAGTTAATGTACCAATATGTCTTTTTAAAGCATCTTTTCTTGCAAATCCTTTACCACAAAATTCACAAATATTTGGTGGAATACTTAAATGTTGTTTTTCATGTCTTTTTAAATCTGATGATCTTCTAAATGACATTGAACATTTTGAACAAAGGAATTTTCTTGATGGATCATTTGTTGTTGAATTTTGTTGTTGAAGTTGCAGTTGTTGTTGTAATGATTGTGATTTAGGTTGTTTGGTCTTTTTAGTTATTTTTCCTGAAGATTTAGTTTTCGGTAGTTGAGGTTTATTTAGTATATCATGATCTGATTTTTGAAAATCATTTGTTACATTTAGATTATTTAAGGGACTTCTTTCACTATCTGCTTTCAATTGTAATGGTTCACCAATTAAAAAATTCCAACCAGATGCATTTCCTGCTGGATGATGTCTACTTTTCAACAACCCACTACTATTACTGTTTCCACCACTATTTTGATCATTAATTGGAATTATTTTTTTATCTTGTTGATTATCCAGTTGATTACCTGAAAATATATCATTACTTAAATTTGGAAACAGTTCATAAAATTCTTGAATATTTAATTGACCAGATACATTAGTTTGTAAATTTTCCAGTTTCGCTATAGGATTACCATGAGGTGATGAAGCATATTGTAATCTTGTTAATAAATCCAGTATAGTTGGATCAACTAAACCTCTATTTCTTTGATCAATTCCTCTAGCAGTAGCTACTAATGCATCTCTTGCTAATCTTAAAAATCTTTCATCTTCATTTTCATTTTCTGGAGATGGTGCTTTTTTGAAATTTGTTGCACTTGGTGTCAGTATTTGATTTGATCTACGTGTATAACTAATATTTGGTTGTAATGATGATCCAGCTAATGGTGATGGAGGTAAAGTTGAAGCATGATATAAATAATCTTCTTGTTTAATTTTTTTAATAGCACCAGGTGAATTTGCATTTGATGGACTATTGTTGTTGTTATTATTACTATTATTTCCTCTTGTATTTGATGTAATAGGATACAAAGGGCTAGTAGTAGCATTCGGTGAAAACATTGTGAAACTCATTCTTCTTTCATTAGTTTGATTCTGATATCTTTGAAGCTGAGGTAATTGTTGCTGTTGTTGCTGTTGTTGATGTTGTTGTTGTTGTTGTTGTTGTTGATTATAATGCGATGTTTGATTCGGAGTTTGTGATTGTAATATTGGTGAATGAGATAAATGTTGTCTAATAAATGGTGATGCTAAATTTTGATTTTTATTATTTCTTTTACCACCTGTTTGTATAGGATGTTCTTGTGATGGTAATACTATTCTTGATGAATTTGTATTTATATATTGATTATTTACTCGATTTGTTGTATTATCTTCTTTTTCTTCCTTTTTATAATAGTTAGTATTTCTATTATTATTTATTGATTTTTGATTATTCATATGACATTTGATTCAAAAGTTTGGATTTTCAACTATATTCACTTTATTGATTCTTCCCTCTTTGAACCATTTATGTTGTTGTTATGATCTTTCTTTTTCTAATATTTATTTTGGTTATTTTTAAATATTTTATTGTTCATAAATAAAAATGTAAAAACCAAACAGCCACAGTTTATATATTCCAAGATAAAATAATAATAATAATTGACATTCTTTTAGTTTAGACTTATAAAATTAAGTATTTAAAATTTCTCGAAAGCAATATTGCGAAATTTAAAATCTCATAACACGCTTGGGGCCGTTTGTTTGTATCATGTTTCATATTTTATTTAGTGATGATGAATTATGATTTGTTTCTATAACACTCCTAAAAAATGAATTTTAAAAGTGTGGGACTTTTAAATCTAATTTGAATCAAATATCTATGAATATTACAATCGTGTTTGAACTAAATACTTACTCTTGGTCCGTTGTTAACGTAATTTTGATCAACTAAACGTTGTTACAATAAAAGTTGTAAATTAAAATTTGAAATATTAAATAAAAAGGTTTGTAACTCGTATTTTTTCCGTTCTCTGTTTCAAAAAATTATCATTACTTTCTTTCAAAGACAAAGATTAAGTGGTAAAGAAAATGGATAATATTTTTGTTTAGGTGGTTTTAGTTTCAACTTATATGATTATGATGATATATTAAATGATATGTAGTTGTATGTCTTATTTAAATGTCAAAAATAAATATAACCATACTTACTGTAAATTATTTATTTTATTTGTAACGTAATTATGGCAAATTCAAATTCAATTTAAAATATTTTTATTTTTTTTATTTTACACACTTTTTTTGCGCACGTGATTTACAGTTATTAAAGCAAATCGATAAATATATAAATTTGAATAGACGTGTTTGAAACTTCTTATAGTAATACGAGACTGAGTGGAAATTTAGAAAGCTTATGTAGCAACAAACGTGTTGGAGGCAAACTTATTGCTGGTAAACATTCTGCCAAACCTATGCTGTTTATTAGTAGACTAAAGCAAATCAATTATACAGAATTTGTAATGAGATAGAAATTTTCAAATGATTTAAATGATTAGTTGATTTCGAGAAAATAAGAATATAAAAAAACAGTCGCGAAGTTTGCTTAGGTTCAAACTATTACAGATAATAGCTTCAGATGCTAGCAAACTGATTTGGTGACTACTTTGTAAATCTTATCTTTATGCCTGTGTGTAAAATGACTTCTTAACCATTACATGATGTTTCACATCTTGAAATAATTAATGAGATATTCTTTCGTATATAATAGAATCTCGTAAACCAATTTCAGCCGTCCTATAGAGTCGCAAATGAAGAAGAGATTCCTCTTCAACCGTGTTGGTACTTATTCAATTTCATTTTCTACAAAGAACAAAATCTTAGATCGCTTTGAGAATTTGAAATGTGTTTCGATACAAATTGTTGCAAAATTTAGCAAATTAAAAGTATTGAGGTACAGATGTTCAAATTAAGATTGCCTATTATAACTTATAGCAGATGTATTTTGTAATTATGATAAATGTGTAGGTTGACAACAAGACAATTTAACTAAGCTTCTTGAAAGATATTGAATCTATAAGGACGAAATACATTATTCATGTTGCAAATGCAGTTGGTACTTACTGCGGAATATTTTGCTGTTTTGGGAAGTCCACGATCGTCTCGTAAAAATATCAACGGTATTGGACTAGGTAATTTTTTGTGACTCAATAGTACAATTGACTCTGATAATTAAGACCTTTATAATCTTTCAATGATGAAACTCAAAAGTATATTGAAATTAGTCTTTTCCTCCTATTGAAACGAATATTTAAAGGGAATTGATCAAAAAAATAATATGTCAAACATAAATGATCAAGTGGGTGAAGAAGAAATAATAATTTCAAGAAAATTAAGTCCATGTGAGAACTTTTTTAGATCAAGGACTGCAACTAATTGTTATAGAAGTTTTCAAGTTACTGCAATTTATAATCATGATTTACTGAATTTACATCTATTTTTCAAAGCTTTAAGAAAAACAATTTTGGATTATCATATATCAGTATCAAATGTTTATTTTGATTCAGATTTAGATTCATTTAAATATTATCCATTAAATTCAGTTAGATTTGGAGATGTTTTGGAATTAGTTGAACCAGAAGGTTACATTACTGATGGTAGAGTCAATGAAAAGTTCTTGAAGTTTGTCAATAAGACTTCTATTTTTGAATTGTATTCACAGAAACCCTTATTTAGACTAATACTACTTGGGGACAAAACCTTATCTGTTAGTTTTGAACATACTATAGCTGATGGTTTGGTTGCTAATTATTTTCATGAAGTTTTCGTTGAGAATCTAGCATTTGTTGAGAATGAGTTAAATAAAGAATTTCTTGAAAAGGAATATGGTATCTTTGACGATACAAATATTTCTTTAGATTCAGAATTATTCAATTTTGAAAAAGATCAAAAATTTATCAAAAATTCATTGCCACCTCCGATGGATATCTTTTTCGAAGATGTGAATTTAGATTACTCTTATGGAAATCCATTGTATCATGAAAAACTTATTCCAATAGATTATCCTACTAAATGGAAAGGTCGATATCCAGCAAAATTTACAGATGATATTGCATTCAAATTGATCAATTTTACTCCAGAAGAAACTAAGAAGATATTGATCAAATGTAAAGAAGAAAAAGTTTCATTGACTTCTTATATCGAAATCATACATGCTTTCACAATGCAACCAGTATTTGGCCAAAAAGATTATACAACTCATAGATGTGCAATGACATTACGTAGACATTTCAATTCATCAGTTGCACCATTGGCTTATAAGAAAATTTTAGATGATCAAAATTATAAAATATTTGGCACTCTGGCAAGTATGGGTTTTGTATTGAATTTACCACCGATTAAGGAGTTTTCATGGAATTTGGTGAGAGAAGCAAACAAAATAATTGTTGATGGTTGTAGTAATAAAAGAGCATTAAATGCTTTAAAACCATGGTTAGACAAAGCAGATTTAAAAGATCCTAAAAATGAAGATTTATTTTATTCACAATTAAACAAACCAAAAGCAGATGCTGTAAAGATATCGAATTTAGGATTAATTAGAACACCAAATTATCAAATTGATAAACAAGATAAATATTGGGAAATAGAAGATATGATTTTTGCGCAAGATATGGCTCCATACGCTTCTGAATTTATGCTTAGTGTCGTATCCACTTTAACTGGAGGTTTGAATTTCGTTCTAAGTTATTATGACTTTTCATTTGATGATTTGGAAGGGTATGACAATTTTGATCATTTAATTGATAATTTACATGATAATATGATTAATTACGCGCTGTAAAATGGTAACATTGAGAGGTTCGGGAACATGAATCAAGTATAGAAATAGATGAAGAGGATGGATTAATGGTTTATAGCTTATAGATAGACTAAGTATTTTAATAATTAATAAGTAATAAGTAATATTTCAGTTTGACATTATTTAAAGCTTGTACAAACCTTAGGTGGTAAAATGAAACAAAATCTGAAAAATAATTATTTTGAATAACTTGAATTTTCTCGATAAGCTAATATTAAACTCAAGATCTGAAAAGACTGACAACTGGACTATATTAAACCAAAAGAACCATGTTTATATAATGACATCTACTTTCCAACAGTTTAATGAATCGTTTGATGACACATTAGTTCAACTGACACCAGAATCAACGATATCAATCAGAGACTCCAAAACAGGATCATGGGTAAATCAAGATTCAATACCAGAAGTTTCAAGATTCAATGACTTTAGGACGATAGATTGGGTTGAAGATGAATTAGATGAACAAAAACAAAGATTATTAAAAATCAAGAAATTTCATAGTGGTTCAACTAATTTAAAAGATAAAATTTTATCACAAATTTTGAATTGGATTGTGCTAGCTATAATGGGAATTGTTATTGGATTAATAGCTGGATGTTTAAATATTATAACTTCATTTTTAGCAAGTCTAAGAGTTGGATATTGTAAAAATGTATTTTATTTAAGTGAAAATTTTTGTTGTTGGGGTGAAGAAGAAGAAAAATGTGAAAATTGGAGTAAATGGTCTAGATTTGAATTTTTAAATTATATCATCTTTGTATTAATATCAATTTCATTATCATATACAGCTGCTAAGCTTGTTAAATTTTATGCACCGTTTGCAGCAGGGTCAGGAATAAGTGAAATAAAATGTATTGTTTCAGGATTTGTAATGGATGGATTTTTAGGTTGGTGGACATTACTTATTAAAAGTTTGGGATTACCATTAGCTATAGGATCTGGATTAAGTGTCGGGAAGGAAGGTCCCAGTGTTCATTATGCTGTATGTGTTGGTAATTCTATTGCAAAATTAATTACAAAATATAAAAAATCAGCTTCTAAGGGTAGAGAGTTCTTGACTGCCACAGCTGCAGCTGGGGTAGCAGTTGCATTTGGCTCTCCAATGGGGGGAGTTTTATTTTCAGTAGAAGAAATATCATCGATTTTTCAATTATCGACATTATGGAAATCATATTTTTGTTCCTTGATTGCTGTTACAACTTTAGCAGCTATTAATCCGTTTCGAACAGGTCAATTGGTTCTTTTCGAAGTGACCTATGACACAAATTGGCATTATTTTGAAATTCCAGTTTACATAATATTAGGAATATTTGGTGGTGTTTACGGAATTATTGTATCAAAATTTAATATCAGAGTTGTTGGATTTAGGAAGAAATATTTAGCTTCATTTGCAGTTAGAGAAGTTGTAATTTTAACTTTATTAACAGCTAGTTTTTCATATTTCAATCAATTCTTAAGACTTGACATGACTGAATCGATACAAATGTTGTTTCATGAATGTGATTCAACTTTTAATTTACCTATATGTGATCCTAACAAGAATAAAACAGGAATATTAGTATCATTGATATTTGCAACTTTTGCAAGAATGTGTCTCACCATAATAACATATGGATGCAAAGTACCAGCAGGAATATTCGTACCATCGATGGCTGCAGGCGCTACTTTTGGAAGAGCTTTGGGTATAATAATTGATCATATTTACAAATCCCATCCTAATTCATTAATTTTTTCAGCATGTAAAGAAGGAGAGAAATGTATTATTCCAGGAACTTATGCTTTTTTAGGTGCAGGTGCAGGACTCTGTGGAATAACTGATTTAACTGTCACTGTCGTTATAATTATGTTTGAATTGACTGGTGCCGTACGTTATATTATTCCAACTATGATTGTTGTCGCTATTACCAAAAGTATAAATGATAAATGGGGTAAAGGAGGAATAGCCGATCAAATGATTAAATTCAATGGACTTCCATTAATCGATGCTAAAGAAGATTATTCGTTTGGTACTAGTGTAGCATCGGCCATGTCTTCAGCTGTTGTTTGTTTTTCGAGTGATTCAAATGATTCATTAACTTTGGAACAATTGAAAACGACATTAAATAAAACTACATACAGGGGCTATCCAATAATACAATCTGGGAATAGCCCAAAAATTCAAGGTTACATATCAAGGTATGAGTTAGAGTACAATCTCAAACAAAAAGATGGAATTGTCAATGATGATGTTGTATGTAACTTCAATACTGAGAACCAAAACTCCATAGACTCAATTGATTTTAGCTTCTTTGTGAACAAGTCACCATTAACTGTAAATATAAATACAGCTTTGGAAAACATTTTAGATATATTTTTAAAGTTGGGACCTCGATATATCTTGATTGAAGAAAATGGATTATTGGCTGGTATCATAACAAGAAAAGATATACTACGATATGAATACTCACATCATCATCAACGTAAAGATTTTACATTACAGCAAATTCAGGATGCAAGTGATTTAAAGATATGGGAATTTATGAAACTAATGAATTTATCAGTGAGAAAAAATTTTGGTAAAATTTTATATAACGATCCAAATAGATATGTACCTATATAAAATTTTAATTTATGCAATTTAACCTTACTGATCCTTCCATTTCCAATACTCGTTATAATTATGATACATAGTTTTAAACAAAGCCTTCCCTGCATAGTCTAACGAGGAATTAATCATTGCCAATTCATGTTTTGACAAAAGATCAAATATTAGAAAGATCCCACTTGTCAATATATCATTGATTTCTTTATGGAAAGAATACTTCAAATTTAAGTAAATGTAATTGATCGTTAATACCGGCAAATGATTTCTTAATGACTTTTTGAAAAAATTGGCGGATGTAGTTAAAGTGTTATTCGTTGAATCTAATGCATCGTTGATTCTTTCTTGTGGTTCACATAGATTGGTCATTAATCTACTAAATGCCTGGGCTGATGCTATATCTTTCCCTAGTGAAGATGAGCTTACTAATAACTCTAACATAGATGATATACTATTTATGATTAGATGGTGCCGCGCTGTTAATTTATATCTATGATGTAATAATATGGTTGATAAAACTCGTGTAGAATTTATGTAGGTGCTTGACTTTGATGAGGTAGACGAAAGTTTTTGGATCAATGCTATTGTCATTTCCAATATATGTTGATTAAAAATAAATTGATTTTCCACCAATAACTTTTTGATTGTGATTAAGACTTCATCCGACACCACCTCGTTCTTAATGCATGACGAGTACTTCAAAAGAATTGCAAATAGTTTGGTGGTAACAAAAGGATCAGATTCTTTCGAGACATTTCTCAATATCGCAGAAATTAACAAGCAGATCGATCCAACGTATGATTTACCTTCATCTAAATCGGAAGCCGACTGTATCAAGAATTTGGATATTTCTTTGAAGGACAACATGTCTTCGGAAGCAAATTTAGCTATGTATTTCACCAAATTATTGAAATGAAAGATCAAATGCTCTTTTTCAAAAGATGTGATCAAAACAAAAACACTCATGATATATTTTCCAGCAAAAATACTCCTAGGAGCAGATTTACAAATTATCTCGAACAAGGCTCTTCTAGTTTGTTCATTTTCCATTAAATTTGAGTCAAGTATTGAAATAACTTCTTGAGTATCTTTGAAATCTATCACATATCTATCTTCTACTGATGCGAGGGCCCATAAATACCAAGACACTGCTAATAAGTTTTGATTTTTTATTGCTAATTTTATCGACAAAATACAATGAGCATTAAACTCTTTTGCAAAAAGATGGCCATTGGATGTTGGCACGAACAGTGATAAAATCACTAAACAAAGTTCAATCTTTGGTTCGATCTCGGTAGTATGACTGCTTTTTAAATATTTTGTCAATTCAGTTATCGTATTTTCAATGTACAACTGATTTGTTTTGTCTTCAACTTTTTGGACTTGAGATTTCCAAATGCTTGTTGCAATAACAAATGAAAGGTACTTCCAATCACCACTTTTGGATTTATTCAAAACATCGGTCATTGTAGCAAAGTCTTTTTCAATTTTTGATTGATAAGTTGGAACACTTAGGATCCACAGCAAGGATTGAAGACACTTTAAGTCTTGAGTTTCAATAAAATACATTGTTATAGAATCTATCAATTCCTTTCTTATTCCTTTGCGGTAACAACTAAAAGGAATATGCATAATACACGAATAGCTTAGTTCCGGTTTTTGGATTAATATATCTAGTAAAATTGTAGTAAGTTTCCTCTGTTCGTAAAATTGTTCATTGATGGAGCTGAATAGTCTCCCATAAGTCTTATTCCAGTAAATTGCCATTTCCACAATCTTAAACTGATTACTCTTGGAAAAAAAATTGTTAAACACTATAAACCATCTTTTAAAAACAATTGAAATGAAGTAATCATTTTCTGACAAATATTTTATAAATTTTGATTGGTCATATTCATCAAAAGTAATCGGTATATCTAGTTCCAAAAGCCTGAACACAGTGAAGTAATAGTACAAATCATAATCTAGTTTCAATTGATCCTTGTGCAAACTAAAATTAGGTCCATATAGTATTAACAAATTGTAATGAACTTGCCAGAATTCTTCCTTACTGTCGAGATATTGCTTATGTTTCAAAAACGTATTTTGCAAAGACTCAACAGTTTTAGATGATGCAAAAACAAGTCCTATTGTTACCGCTATAAATATTGCACGAGCAGCGTCGATTTCAAGTTCAATTGAAGTTTGAATTACCTGTAAAATTTGTCTCTCCGATAACGTCAGTATGCCTTTTGAAACAGCAATAACAAAATCTTGACTGTCCCAGAGTTCATCTTTTTTAATAGCTTTCGGCCAGACTTTAGTTATGAATTCAACCAATTCTCTATTTTTTATATACGCTTTTAAAATAGCTTCTCCCACCGGCAAAACTTCTGAGTTAATCTCAAAATCCGTATTATGTTTTTCGAAAATAAAATTAGATTTTTTACCGGCTAGTTCATTGTCTATAGTAAAAATATACTTGACCATTGGCCAGTTCAAATCTATGTATCGCTTATTTTTGATTTCTTTATTGTACAAAGCTGTCATAAATTCTTGCGAAATAGCCTTTTTACTTTCCGCCAACATGTATAGCATTGATTCTGATAACGATGGAAGTTTTTGAGTGATTAATATGTAAAGTTCTTCACAAAGTTTTATATTTTTAGATGATAAGTGCTCGATGACGATTTGATAAAAATATAAGAAAGACGAATCGTTTATTTCATGACTTTTTAGTATTTTCTCCAAACTGCTTTTCAAATATTGAATATGACCTTCAGCAAATACTACCCGGGTAAAAATATCCAATAACACATCTTTAACAGACGTTGGTACTGAAGGATATGGTGAAGATAGAACATCAATCATTAAATTGAACAATGATTCCATGAAATTTGAATATACTTTTTTTGACATATCTTGAGTTTCAATCATGCATGATCTATAATATAGTTGCTTTATAATATTAGCCCAATCGGCTTTTACATTGGTTGTCTTTCCCAAATAAATTAGAAATGATCTTAGTAAGGACAATCCTAATAACTCGTCAATTTTGATGAACACGCTCTGGTTCATTCGGAAAAGAGTTTCAAACATTAAAGGGATGCATTTTAATGAATCCTTATCATTCTTAGCCATCACTTGAATCAAATTCTCTACTATATCTAGGTTTTTGATACATTCATTTCGACTCATGGATGATGCTCCAAAACTGTCCCATGATTCAAGGAGTATTTTCCAAATCTTATAGTTAAACTTCCAATTATGGAATTGAGAAGATGGGGATCTCTCATTTAATCTGTCAACTAGTAAGTTAAGTATAAATGTTTTGTAGTTTGGGAAGTAAAGATCTAATTTTTGATTTAACAAGTCATGAATTAACTGTATAATGTTTTCTATATCTTCATCCTTTGATCTTAAAAACTTTGTGACAGTTTCAGCTGAATCTAGTCGTAGACTTATGATTTGGTCTTGCATCTACTTGGTCAAACTCAATAATTAACGATGGTATAAAATTAGAGCGGCTTTTTCAAAGAGTTAAATAAAAATTAAAAATAGAGATGTCTTAAGATTGATTTTACAAAGTTCTGATTCCGAAGATCAAATGTTTCAATCTAACTATTTTCGTACATTAAAACTCATCAACCAGATCATATGAGTATTTTATATTAGTACTTCGAACTATGATAATTAATAATTACAAACTATATCAATAAAGTCTCAATCTTATCTTTAATTCCGTAGATTTGGTTTTTGATGGAGGAGGCGTCGTTTGATGTAACCGAAGCAGCAATGACAGGTCTTGAAACTCCACAAGCTCTACCTAAAGCTGCTTTTGATGGAACAAAAACATAAGGTACGTTTTTGTCTTCACACAATAATGGTAAATGTAACAAAATTTCAATTGGTTCCGTATCAGCAGCCATGATAATGAATTCGGAAATCCCTCTATTCAAAGTCTTTGTAGCTTCATTTGCTCCTTTCTTTAATTGTCTTAAATTTTGAGATTGTTGAACAACATCTAATATTTGTTGTGTTAAAGCTGAATCAGCTAATGGAAAAGCTTTTGGGTTTGGTGCTGACATTATAATTACACTTGATATTATTTAAAAGTTTATGATATGAAGGCTCCTTGCAAATAGTAGATATATAAGCTCGCCAGTAAAGTCTTTGATCGTTTAAAGATTATGAACTTAATGTGAATGAATAGGAAACCTTTCAAGATGAGATCTTTTTTTATTTTTCAGTAACAAGCATCTGGCAGCACTAGATAAAATGTGGTAGCACCGTAGAAAGTAGTGTGTCATGGTCCAAGAGTTCGAATTGAAATTTATCTTTTTCATAGCAAATAATACCTTATTAAGATTGTCGATATATTCAAACATTATCAGTTAATAAATCAATTCAAGTCAATAACTTCACAGATCAAATTATGTCAGATTTATGGTATGTCTACTATACAATATCATGTATATCTGGGATCAGGTCTTCTACTACAATACGATGTTGAGACTTTGACGGGGGCACGTTACTTAACACGAAACTTGCTGCTTATGATTGATGTCTATAACTCAATGATAAGATGATTACAAAACCATCATGACTGTTCGAAAATCAAAGCAAGCATGCGAGGAAAACCTAATTTTTGTTGAATTTGTCCACTTAAAATTACATACATACTAACTATTACTCTAGTCCAGTTTATGCACCATTTTTTGGTTCAATTGGTTGTGCAGCAGCTATAGTTTTTACCTGTTTTGGTGCTTCATATGGTACTGCTAAGTCAGGGGTCGGTATTTGTGCCACCTGTGTGACGAGACCAGATTTGTTAGTCAAAAATGTTGTGCCGGTTGTTATGGCGGGTATTATTGCAATTTATGGTTTAGTTGTTTCAGTTTTAGTTAGTGACTCATTGGCACAAAAACAAGCTTTATACACTGGATTCATTCAATTGGGTGCCGGATTATCTGTTGGTTTATCCGGTTTGGCAGCAGGTTTTGCCATCGGTATAGTTGGTGATGCTGGTGTAAGAGGTACTGCTCAGCAACCAAGATTGTTCGTTGGTATGATTTTAATTTTGATTTTTGCTGAAGTTTTAGGTTTATATGGTTTAATTGTTGCCTTGTTATTGAATTCAAGAGCTTCACAAGATGTTACTTGTTAAGAGAGGATTAAACTCCTTATAGATGAACGATCCCAAATGCCGGAATTAAAGAGAAAAAAAATGTACGATTAGAGTACATAACCTATTTTATATAAATCAATATATTATCAATTTACAAACTTCGTGTGGAATCTTCATGACTACCATGCATAATTAGCAAACAATCATTCTATAAATGCAAGTCCGATTTTAACAGTAACTTTGTTTCTCAAAAGCTTTATTAATGAATTGACGTCTTTGGGTATTTTACCAACAGCTTTACGCCAATCATTGTCGTCCACATGATCATCAAAGTTGGTTGTGGAGTATGTATAAATTTGCTCACCCTCTTCTTTTTCTGATTGGGAACTTTCTGTTTCATAATTATCAATCATTTCTATAATGACAATCAAATCAGGTAATTGAAGTGGTGAATTGTCATTTAAGAATAATAAAATTTGACTTAATAGTAAAGGTTTGAATTTCATAGGTAAATATTCAAATTTTAATAAATGAACTATTTTTGAGAAATTATGCATCATTTCGTGCGGTGAGTCTCTAGATAAAGAATCATAAAATTCTTTCAACACAGCATAAGGAGATATACATTGTTGAATTATTGGATGAATTTTGATTCCGTCCATTTTTTGATCCACCACATCATTAAGAATTTCATCTTCAATTGGTTTGTTATTTACAAGACAATCAGTGAATATTATATCCCAAATTATGTAGTGAATTTTTTGCATCCCTTCCGTATGATAACTTCCTGAAGTCTTTTCTGGGTCATAACAATTTACAAAATTATTGAGGGCATCATACAAATAATTATTTTCCAAAGCATGAATTCCGGCTTGATAATATATGCTTCTTGCAGTGGAAATCAAACTCAAGTCAGCACAGATTGTTAAGGCCCATTCCAAGTCATCATTTAAGTCTATTTTGTAATGCGGTAAAAACTGAGCAATAGTTGATTTGTTTCTCGACATTTTGTGACTTGATGTATTCAAGATCTCATTAGATAATAATCCAACACCTATTGGGACAAGACTTTGTACATTTAAACAGTTGTAAGCATGGCGTAATATAAAATATTCGGATATTGTTTTCTTATTAAATATATCATCCAAATTTTCCTCCATATTGATGTCAACCAGATAGTAGCTGCTCAAGATCCCCTTTAGTTCTAGTAATAAGGATATATATGCTGCCGTAGCAGGATCAAATAGAAAAATCACTTGCAAGACTTTAATATAATTTTTTTCAAAAATATTAACGAAACCAGACTCCGTCATGTCTTCTAAATCTTTGTCAGAGCTGCCATCAAAAACATGAGCAGATGGAGGTTTTTCATTGATAGCTTTTTGAAAAAACTCCTCATAAATTTCCACATTATCCCGTATCTGATATAATGAAAATGCTAAGTATATTTCATACCAAGTTTCACAGTAGCTTGAAATTGTTTTGGTAAATCCAGTCATTATACATGCTATATCATATATTTGACTTAATATGATTTTATGCTCGTTATTGCTCACTGTTTCTTTCACAAATGAAATGGAGTCTCGAAATTCACATGCTGATAATTTCCATTGTGCGAACTGACCTTTTGAAGCAAATATTGAATAATCTGATAGTAGCTGTCTCAAATCACTTATGACTTCAAACATCGTATTATCTGTTTCTTTGAGCTCAGCATAGTTTGAGTGTTCTAAGGTCTCATCTATTTGCTGGAATAGACCTCTACAAACCATTTTTGCAAGTAATGTGTTCCAAAATAACGGATGAGTGTAGCTTGGTGAATGATTTATCATCACCTCATCTATTAATTCAACTGAAGGTTCAGGATCAAACATATTCACCCATTTGATAGTTAATTCTGGTATCTCTTTAACATTTGAAAAGAATTCTGTAGATTGCAAACACACCAACAACATCAATAAAAGTTGGTTTTTAAAATCATGATTTAAAGAATAACTTTGTTTAATGAATTCATTAAGATTCTCAATTATTTTATCGAATGATTCATTTATGAATTGATTTTTGGAAAATGTAGGAGTCTTTATCGAATTTGTTATGAGACCAATTGGCTGCGAATCTGATTCGTTTTGTTCAACTAAATGAATATCACTTATTAGCTGTTCTATAGTTTTGAAATTGTTTTCAAGGTAAGACGTATAATTTCGATCTAGTTCACTCATAGGAAGGTTATAATTGTATTTTTTTGGATTATATCTATAATGTAGAATTTCTTTGGAGTTCAACCATTGTGATAATTCAGGATAGTCTTGGTTTTCATTTAACATGGACAATATTATTGAGTTAGATTGATCTTTATCTCTCTGGTCTGATGAACTATCTTGGTCCTTTCTTTGACTTGTATTCAAATCGTCCATTGAATCTGATGAATCAGTGGAAATTCCCTCAGTCTCCGAAGAACTTGAAAGACTTTCCTCGTGATTATCATCATCGGGAAGCTCTAACATTTCTATGTCTTCAAATTTGTTATTCATGCGATTGACTTCAGCCATTTTGAGGTGAAGATGCTTCAAAAGTTTGTGGTTTGAAATGAAAATAAATTTTGTTTACCTTTGGAAAAATTTAGTTTCAATTGTTTCTGAAACAAATATTAGGCCAAACTGAAACGAAATTTAAATAGAGCTAGGATAAGAACACATCAATTCTACTTTTCATATTAAATGATTCATTTCGCAGTTTCTACACAAGTCTCACAAGGTTCATTATCCATTGGGTACTTAGTCATCTATCCTTGTATATAAGTTGTTGCAATTTTCTTTTATTTTTCAATAAAACTTCAAACTTACTCAATTTGGGATCTGAATCTAAACTTGATAACCAAGATTGAATGATTCGTCCATCAAATACTCCAGAGCTTTTGATGCTATCAAGTTTTAGAATGTTTTTTGAATTAATTTGTTTGTAATCTGTGTTTAAGAATTGTTTCTCTTCTTGATATAGCTTCAACTCATTTTCGCATTCATTCAAAACATTTATCATTTCCTCAGATTCAATGGTAAATAGTTCATAAACTCCGCCAGATATACTTCCGATTGTAACATAATGAAGTCCAAATTCGTATTCACGAGCCACTTGTGCAATAGCATTTATTTGTTCAGAATCGACGTTGAATCTAGTATATAACTCAAACTTAGAAGATTTGTCTGGTTTTGTATATAAGCAAATATTGCCAAGTGAATCCCCAGCAATCAATGTACCGATACTTTTGTTTGTGAATTGTGGAGCTGCAATTGAAGTAAAAAATTGATTTATAGCACTGTCAGTTTCTTTGGCATTTGCAATTGCACCATCTATAGAGTCCGATTCCGGTAAAATGCTGTCTTGATAAATTCCATTCAAAGCATCAACGAAATAAGCATTCTTCGATGAGACACAAATTTGATCAACTATGAAAGACGGGACGTGTCCAAAAACATCTTCTTTAACTTCTATGTTAAATACATACTTATAATCAGATAATACTAGTCTAATTAACAAAATCTGTGCTCCAGAAAGTAAGAAATTCTTCCCCTCGTCATAATCAAGATAATCTTCTCTAGAAGGAATTTGGCTTATATTCAGAAATTTGACATCAGCATTTTTATATGCACCTGGTAAATCCTCTTTGTTAATTAATTTAATACGTTGATCATGAATTTCAAATATGTACAACTGATTGATGTTTGAAGACGTCAAGCAGACAAATTTTTTAGAATCATTTTCCACACTAGCAAAACCAGTGAGCTCACATAAGTCCAAAATTACGGCATTATCAAATATTTTGAACCTATCGACCACTTTGAACGACTTCACTTCAATTAAAAAAAGTTCACTCAGAAAATCCGCATTTGGGTTGTATTGATCGTAAGATACTGCAATCATATAATCGTCCCCATCAATAGGCAAGCATTTGACAAATAATGTGGATGCACAAATGGATTGAGGCTTTAAAACTTTTGTTATCTCTCCAAATTCTATTCTCCACTTTTCAATTAATCCAGATTCATAGAACACAAGGACTTCATCATCTTTACCCTCTGAGAACTCAATATCAAAAACTCCTTGTTTCAAAATTTCAGTAATACCAATAGCATCAGTGTGCTTTGAAATTTTAGGTATATAAATCATATCCCGATTGTGAATGATCATGTTTCTTTTGCGTCTTTTTAACGAAAAAGGTCCATTGCCTTTGAGTTTTAGTGAATTTTGGGTGACTAATTTTGATGAATTATTCTGCATTGACAATTGTAGTCGTAGGAATGAACCATTTAAGGAAAGTAAAAACACATAAATTTCATAGCTAGTTATTTCTTTCTCATCAACTACTTGATCTATGTTGATGGAGCAGGAGCATATAGCAGACGAACTGTCCTCAGTTCGAGACAGTGAATATACCGACTCACAAAGTTTTTCATCTACTTGCCGCACCTGAAATTGTCCCGAGAAAAAGCAACAAACAACCCAGTAATAGTTCTCAAATTGAACGGCATCAAAACTAATAATTTCTCCAGCTTCTGGCTCAAATTCAACAATTCTAGTAGTTTTTTTAAGATAGTCGAACAAGTAGATTTTATTGTTGGAAATTATTATTGCAAAATTTTGATTAATGACAATTTTTCCATGTTGTATGGGCATACTCAAAATAGTTTCGTCATTCATTTTAAAATATTCTTTAGTTATAATCAAATTAAGTTTTTTAGTACGAAGCATATCCAATATATGATCATCTATTGTTGCATTTTCTTCATTGATTACCTTCAAATTTTCATCTATAATCATTGTTTTCAGTCCAGTTTCCTTCTCTCTTAAATCAACATAGACAAGCTTGTCATCTATTTTGCCTATCTTCAATGGGAACAACACATCATTTTGGAATGATACTAACACTTCGTAAGGGCACAAAGGGTTGCCATATTTTCGCAATTCACTACCCTCCCAACCTCCTTGACAGGTATAAATTTCATCACCGGTGGCACCAATTTTGAGGTCCAAGACAGGTGGACTGGATTCAATATAATCGAGGACATTAATATTCGGCTTGTTGGGTAAAATTTCAAAAAGTACAGACTTCGACAATTTTGAGAACTGTACAAATTTATTGGTTTCAATGTGGTGCAATCCACCAGCCAAAGGTATGGTCAAGGATCCGAGATCAATCATATTGATCTGATTTATTACCATGGAGTTCTGTGACGTCACTTCAATATCTATAAAAAGCATAAAACACTCTCCATTTGACGTAACTAATAAAGTTCTTCTCTCATCAATATGTTCAAATGATTTATAAATTAAAACACTTTTGCCCCTGCTGGGTTTATTGACTGTTAATATGACATGATTGGTTTTTGATTTCGTCAGAATTACAACATTTTTGATCAATTTAGACATTGATATGTATTTAAATTCCTCAGAAGGAAAGTAAAATAAGCTGGAGCTTGTTACAGCAAATATGCCACCCTGTTGACAGGAAAATAGTAGTGACGGATTTTCATCAAATATTGCAAATTGTCTCATGACTTCAATTTTCTTGTCTCGGGCATTATATTCATTAACTCGGATTGAATAAGCTGAAGATATATCCTTATACAAAATTGCAAATCTGGGATTTGGGCTTTTATCCTTGTGATTATTCAATGAAATTATTTGTTCAATGTCAATGTTTCCGATAGGGCAGGAATGGATTTTTAGCAGATGTTGTGAGTTTTCGAATGTGGTGACAACTTCCGTCGTTGATATTATTTGAGCATTAGCTTGAAAGAAGTAACATAAGATATACTCGTTTCCAGATACAATAATTGGTCTTTCAAGATTTATTGCGTGTTGTTGATTTTTAGTGGAAAATTGAGCTATTTTCTTGATTGTGATATCAATATCATCTAATACATTGAACGACTTTAGACGCATCGCATACAAGTTATAACAGCTATCTAGTAGCACTAAATAATGTTCGGAGTTACTACTAAAGTTTGCCCATGATAGGATGTTATTTTCCAATTGAGAGCTCGTTTTCTTAAGTAGTTTATTATCGACAAAAATATAATATGTTATTCTATTCCCTTGATTCGTTAGCAATATTTTGGATCCTTGAAAATTTAATGATGTCGAGTTTGTTATAGCGTTGTCCTCATTGACTTGTGTCAACAAAAGTGTAGCTTTACCCATAGAATCCCTTTGATCTGTAGTGCTTTGGTAAGAAGTCTGATTGTGTGAAGTCTTCAGGGTTCTCTACTTGTAATATAAGAAGTCAATTGTTTGATGAGGAACTTAGAATGTTGATTGTCATACGAACATGAATGTAGATCTAATTATGTTTTCTGGGTCGATATCGGTTGAGAGTTTTAATCAAAGCACCAAAAAAACCACAAAAACCTCAAGCACACAAAATTTCAAGATCTTGAATTCACCAATCCACAATCGATCTCAGTAAAGGCGTAACATATATCCATAGATGCACAAAGTTAGGTTAGGAAAAATTCAATACTTGTGAGTCTTTACTGCTACTCCTTATCTGTTATATTCATTTTCTGTGGAAAACCGTTCAAGGAGCTTTGAGGTAGAAGAATAATTCAAATATTTGAATCACTTGTGTGTTATCAATTCAATTGAGTGAAAAAGGTTGACTCGGTCTCCCGTATGTCCAACCTGACGAAAACAAAAGCTAAAGAAAGTCAACCAAAGTCATCTTTTGTCAAGAATTCGTGGAGTTTGAGAGGAATTTTGAATTTGAATGATTCACCTGGGGACACATCGTTAACTACAAAAGAAAAGAAGCTGTTGCCTCCAAATGTATTGGATCTGTCGGAAAATACTCTGGCAAATCCAGTGTATACGGCTAATTCTCCAGACTCAAAAAATGTGAACAAGTGCTTCTGCTGTGGAACTATTTTGACTTTTCCAAACAAAGCTAAAAAATACAAATGCTCAATTTGTCATACTACAAACATAATTGAATTAGCCCAATTAAAACATGATTCTTCACAAAATACCTTTGTTTCCTTGAATGAGGTCAACAGATTGGTGGAGAATTGTTTCACAGACACAACTTTGGAGCTGAACCAGAGCAAAACTTTGCATGACATTTTCTCTCCATTGTCTAGCTATCTATACAATGCATTTAGATCACAAAATATATTAAACAACTCATTCAAATTTCGGCATTCTAGCCGAAAACTACATCATCATTCCTCAAATATAAACTATATGGAAATTTATGAGGTTTTCAATTTGTTGACAAAACTCCCGACAAAGAGACCTTTATTTTCAGCTTTGAAAGGTGCCAGTGAAAACTTGAAAAGAATTCATATTTTATGCGATGAAGTTGCTCATTACAATTGGATTTTCATTTTACTTCACATTCCATTTTTATCAAGTTCATTAGTGGGTGGTACTTCTCATGATTCCAAAAAAAATCTTATGAAGGACGAACCAGAAATTAAAGTATTGTGTTACGATATATTAAAGAGATGTTTGGGTATTATATCGTGTATTGCGAACGATTTAGTGTTGAACTATTGGTCAAGCTGGATGTCTAATTATGATCTGTTCCATTTCATGCAAAGACTTGATGTCATAAATTTGTACATTACGTTTCAATTGAAAAAATATTTTTATTTAGCCAACAACCCACATATCAAATTATCGAATTCTCCTTCCTCAACATCTCCAGGAAATTTGGAAATCGATTTAAACTGTGAAGATCAGGAATATTTCCAAAATGTGAACTTGAAAGAGCACATATCATCATCTTCTCTGTTTTCACTTGCAGAACCACTCACATTTCCCAGAAATCAAATATCGACTGATCCATTTCCATTGAAACTGAAGAAAAGTACAAATCAAGCCACTAAGATCAAAATACATCAATATGGTAATGATTGGAGAATTCAATCTGCGTTAAAAGTCCTAACATTGTTTGTGAGGGCGAACAAGTTGAGAGGGAGAAAACAGTTACCAGCTTCAGCATTTTATAACTCATTAGTTGATTATGTGAATATTAGATTGGATTTTGATAGTTGGCAAAGCAATAAATCAGTTCAAAATTATAATAGTTCAAGTCAAGCGGAATTAAAATCGATCATTGGTTACATTCATGGAACTAGCAAAAATAAAAGTTTATTCAATGATGCGTTATTTTATATCTGTCAATATCCCTTTTTGATCTCGTTGGGCAGTAAGATATCGGTTTTGGAATACGAAGCAAAGAGACAAATGGAACGTAAAGCTGAAGAAGCTTTTATTAATTCGCTAGATAAAAGAGTTGTTATAGACGTATATTTTAGAATTAAAATAAGAAGAGATCATATTGTTCAAGATTCCTTGCAAGCTATAAGACTGAATATGGAGAATTTGAAGAAAAGTTTGAGAGTTCAATTTGTGAACGAACCAGGAGTTGATGCTGGTGGATTGAGGAAAGAATGGTTTATATTGTTAGTGAAGGAAATTTTCAATCCTCAAACTGGTATGTTTCACAATGTTGATGATTCCAATATGCTTTGGTTCAACGCTATATCTATTGACAACCATGAAATGTATCATTTATTTGGTGCTGTTTTAGGTTTGGCGATTTATAATTCCACAATATTAGAATTACAATTCCCCATTGCATTATATAAAATTTTATTGGGGAAATCTTTAAGTAAAGCTGATTATGGTCACTTGTATCCTCAAACTTATGATAATTTGTTAAAATTGAAAAAACTATCAGACGAAGAAATTCAAGATCTAAATATGACATTTGAAATTACATTCACAGACATATTTGGGACGTATTATACGAAGGAATTGATCCCTAATGGAAGTAAGACTTTATTGACTAAGTGCAATTTGGATGAATATTTAGACAAGTATATGATGTTTTGTATTAGAGATGGAATAAAATCACAAGTTGATTCGTTCACAAAAGGATTTAATAACGTGGTTGGTGGTAATGCATTATCATTATTCCTGCCTGAGGAAATCCAGCTACTTTTATGTGGAAGTAATGACCATACAATCGATGTTGAAACTTTGAAATCGATCACCAAGTATATTGGTTGGAATTCCAGATCTGATGCATCCAATTCAAAAATAATCAGTTGGTTTTGGGAATATATGGCAGAGGCTGATAATGTGAAACGAAAAAAAATTTTGACTTTTGTTACTGGTTCTGATAGAGTTCCTGCAACTGGCTTACAAAATTTGCCATTTAGAATAAGTTTATTGGGAAATGGTAATGATAGCAATAGATTGCCTTTAGCTCATACTTGTTTCAATGAATTGGCTTTGTATAATTATGTCAACAAACAAAAATTAGAAACTAAAATGAATTTAGCAGTTGAAGAAAGCTCTGGGTTTGGGATCAAGTAGTAAATTAATATATAAAAGCAATGCTATAGACAGAAGATCAAAACACCTCGTTTTTAGAGCAAGACATACAAGAAATCAGTGGATAGGTACTTTGTAATACATTAATGAAATTATGCTACCAAGTATTGTTTGATAAACCAATAGAAACATTGCGAAAAATTATTATCTTAATTTGTTAATACTGTATAGTAATAGAAAATAATACTACTGAAAAAAAAACTTGTAGAGTAGAGGTTTAATATTCAATTCAACTCAACTTAGTCCATTCACACCTATATACAAATATTATTAATCATGTCATCTCTTGCTTATAGATCATTGAAAAATGGTATAAGTTTGAAAAGTATGTTAAAAAGTTATAAGTCGGAGGTTTTATTTCACAGTGTCAAAATCTATTTCCATCACCAATCGTTCAATTTTAAAAGATTCATTCATTAAAGTGAGTTAAGTCAATGACATATTCTTCCGACAATATTGCAAATCTTCAAACTCAGAATTGGAATTAATTTGAATTAGGTTTACCTGATAATAAAACTTCTGTTCAAATTTCAAGAGTACTTTCATACTAACAATCAATTATTTTTAGACTCAATCAGAACTTTATCATCTACTTCATCACAATTATCAAACTATCAACAACCAGACTTTTCACAATATTTAAATCACAAAACTCCACAAGCCAGTAGAAATTTCACATACTTTATGGTTGGATCAATGGGATTATTATCAGCAGTAGGAGCTAAATCTACCGTAGACGCATTTCTTTCATCATTCGCCGCATCAGCCGATGTTTTGGCCATGGCTAAAGTTGAAGTCAAATTAGGTGCTATTCCAGAGGGTAAAAATGTTATTGTTAAATGGCAAGGTAAACCAGTATTCATAAGACATAGAACACCAGAAGAAATTGAAGAAGCTAATGAAGTAGATGTATCGAAGTTGAGAGATCCACAAACCGATGCCGATAGAGTTAAAAAACCTGAATGGTTAGTCATGTTGGGTATCTGTACTCATTTAGGTTGTGTGCCTATTGGTGAGGCTGGAGATTTCGGAGGTTGGTTTTGTCCTTGTCATGGTTCTCATTACGATATTTCTGGAAGAATTAGAAAAGGACCAGCCCCATTGAATTTGGAGATTCCAGCTTATGATTTCACAGATGATGAAACTTTGATGGTGGGTTGATCAAAAAATTGGAATAAACATCTATAAGAAAAATCATTTAATGTAATTAAAATTTAATAAATATCAAAAGCTTTCAAAATTTAGAACATTTGCGTACAAGAACCACTTGAGTGAACGAATGCGTTATCTAAACTACTAAAAATTTAATTAACGAAATAATACATAAATATAGACAATTGTAAGAAAGTACTCCAATGTTGACTCTATACGAAATCAAAAAACCTTGATAACAAATTTCAGACTTTAAATACCTCAATTTTAGCTTTTGCATGGTTTTTGGCTGTGACAACACAAAAAGCCGCACTGTTTAAATTAGTATTGAATGATCTTTCTACTCGAATTTGACCACTTTCAGGGTTTATTTCACAACCTAACCCTACGCAATCTTCAGGGTTATCACAAGTGATCTTCAAACCAAAATCGATCTTCTTATTTGGGAATTGATCTAAATAATTTGGATTGAATCCGATAGTTACGAAGGTATTTCCTGATTGATCCATGTTCATACCCGCAATGTATGGAGCCCAATTTCCTAAAGCATTATCCTTTGATCCCCAAACACAAGCATCTTTTGTTGCAATTCCAGGAAAGTTGACGTAATAATGAGCAGAAGTCCCTGCATAATATTCTGGTCCTGGAACAGCTAATTCTTGTTCGTTTCTTCCACAATTAGTTGGGATTAACATTGCTTCATTTCCAGGCAATACAGTTTGACAAAATGCAACATCTTTACCCACCTTATTAATGACCAGGACTGTACCTTTACCATCTACACATAGTGATTTGTCCTTAAAAGGTTTAGTTAATGAACCATCAGTCTCACATTTTAAACCACCATTTAATGAACTTGGAAACAGATAAGTGGAAACGGAAGCATCCCATTGATTCATTAATTGACCCGGTGGGCAGGCGTAAAGACAGTGCATTCCAGGTACACAAATTTGATCCGGACTCATTGCCCAACCTGCATTAGCTCCATTTGCAGCGACCTTGATAAGATTTAAATCATCCGGAAATGAACATTTTATGAAAGGACTGGCACATGCCAAAATTATAAAATTAAGTTGGTATGCAAAATATGATATTAATTTCATTTCTAGTTTTGGTTTTCATCTGGTCCTTACACTGTAGATCAAAGTCTTCGCCATAAGTACATATATATATATATCATTCCAGCTAAAAATCTTCATCGCAACATATTAGAGCTAATGATCCAACTTTTCAAAAACTCTATTGATGATTGTTGTTTCTTGTAGTTTTGTTAGCTGAGAATACTGGTAGTCTTGTTGTTTTAGTTAGATAATCAAACGATTCTAATTAAATGGTTGCAAAAAATTGGACAATATTATAATATGCAGTACCGAATCAATAACTTAAAACTGCTATATTATGTTACTTAGATTTCTTTTTGGAGAATATGTCAAACAAGATGTTATTTGAATATGTTTCTTTTCGCAGCCAAGTCTAGACCCTTAAAAGTAATGACGTCAATATATATGATAAATTGCATTGCAAAACACAAATCGTAGAAGTACAAACTTAAACTTTTTTGAATATTTATAATAGATTTTGTATTGTTATAGCATTACAATTATCGATAAACTGTAATCAATTCTTGAGCAAAATATCTCTTTCAAATTTAGCTTCTAAAACACTACCAAGGTTTGTTGATGGGATGTGCTAGAGTAAGGACTTGCTCACAAAAGACAGAGATAATAAATAAAAATGAGTTTCAAATAGGCAAATTCATTGTCGCAAACTAGATTTTGACACTCTACTTATTGTCTTATGTCGCGTGTTTCAGAAATAGTTTAATCTATTTGATTTATCAATAAAGTTTACTCTCTTTCATCTTAACCATAATTTGACATACTCATACAACCTTTTTCCTTCCAAACTCATGGCTGGTTCAATAACACGAGCCCTTAATTGGGATGATGTGTATGAACAACAATTCATAGCCGTTACACCTGTTGGAGATGAAGTAATACTTTACCAAACTAATCATGAAAGCACAACTTCTGAATCAAATTCTATGATTCAACTACTGTCTAGGTCAGGATTCGACGCAATTCAATGTTCCTCATATTCAAAAGTTAAACAAGGAATAATTGGAGTTGGTTCATCAGATGGGACAATTTCGGTTTTTGACATATCTAATCCTTCATTACCTACTTTGCATCTACGACCAAAACAAGCTAGAGTATGTAATTCAATATCTTTTAATGATTCCAACTCCATTGTTGCGGGTTATGAAAAGGGAAAATCAGATAATTCCTTACAGATTTGGGATATAGAAGAATACGCATCCGAAACATTAAATAATTTTAACGGAATATCTCATGAAAGACGTCCAATATCATCATACATTCCAAATGAAAGTATACTATCAGCAATATATTATGAAGATAATTCCACTAGTATTTTATGTGGAACTAATAAATATTTAAGAGAAATTGATACTAGAACGGACCAACCTATATTTCAACTAGCTACTAAATGTACATTGGGTATTATAATTGATCCCTTTCAACCTCACTTTTTTCAATCATATAGTGATGATGGTTCGCTATCTATATGGGATAGAAGAAAATTGACAAATAATCAAAGGCAACTAAAATCATCAAGCTCAAGCTCTACTACTACAATAGAAAGCCCTATCTTGCATTTCAGTAAATTACTTCAGGATTCTACATTAAATAAAAATGTTCGCCCTTGTGTTAGATATTCATCGACACGAAGGGGTGAATTTTCTGCTATTTTCAACGGTGACTTAATCAGAAGATGGCATACAGGTGTTGTTCCTTCTGACAGAATCGCATCAACTGCAACCTCAGCATCATCAACAAATCACAAATCAACCGAAAATACAATTCTACAAAACTTGACTCAACAATCTGCTAACCTTTACAAACCTAATGATGAATCCCTTTTTGTTTCAATGGTCTTAGATGTCAAAACCGATTATGAAAAGGTTGTGTCATATGATTATTCACCTGATATTTTATCTTTGACATCGACTAACTTTGTTTGCATGAGACAATCAGGTACGGTGTTTCGAATGCCAGTCGTTGAGTCCATTGAAGCTATGGATTTTAATCCTAAAAATGAATTTACTATTGTTGGTCCTGAAGGTCTTATGACCAAATTTTTATCAACCGACAAAATTCAAAATGATATTTTAAATTCAAGTAATAAAATTGATAAGTACGCGCAAATTGGGAACTTATCTTTAGATGACCGATACAGAGAAAACCTTAGTAGTGTTGATGATGAAAATTTGGACTTAGCAACTAGTACCAATGACGATGGCAGTGTGATAGAAAATAATATAATAAGAAAAAATCAATTATCTTCTCATAATGAGGGGTTTGAATATCCATTGGACGCTTATGTTGACTCAAACGCAATTTATACTAATGATATTTGCTACATCATTCGAAATAGAGTTTCGATGGGGTACGGGGTTAATCCAGATAAAAACATAGAGATTTTAGAGGAATTAGATCCAAATGATAATCAACTAGCTTTAAGGCATTTTTGGAAATGGCTCTCTCTTGCCAAGAAGGCATTAGACAAAGGAACAATGATATCGGACGGGATAGATCTTGGATATCAAGGTGTACAGGGAATTTGGAATGGAGTTGATGCTTTGAATAATCAAAACAGAGTTATAGCTAAAAGTGATAAAATTAGCGAATCTTGGTTTACTCAAGCTGTGAAATCAATTATAGCAGGCAAAGGTAAAAAATTCATTGGTATACATATACCAGAAGATAGTGAGAAAAAAGCACAAAGAAAACTATGTTTGATCGTATCAGGTTGGTACTTGACTGAAATTGAATTTGAAGAAAAACTTCAATTACTTATATCCTTGGGTTATATCTCAAAAGCTGCTGGCTGGGCTGTATTTCATGGAAATGTTTCAAAAGCAATTGAAATTTTGAGTAATTCCAAAAGGGAAAAATTAAGATTAATGGCAACTGCAGTAGCTGGGTATTTGGCTTACAAAAATACTAATGTAAATAGCCCATGGAAAGATCAATGTCGAAAAATGGCATCAGAATTGGATGACCCTTATTTGAGGGCTATATTTGCATTTATTGCAGATGATGATTGGTGGGATGTATTAGATGAACACTCATTACCATTAAGAGAAAGAATTGGAGTTGCGATCAGAAATTTATCAGATAAAGATTTATCAGTATACCTTAATAGGATTGCAGATACTGTTGTTCATAAAGGGGAATTAGAGGGTTTGATTTTGACAGGGATTACCCCTAGAGGAATAGATCTATTACAAAGTTATGTTGACAGAACTAGTGATGTACAAACAGCAGCATTAATTTCTGCATTCGCGTGTCCCAGATATTTTGTTGATGACAGGGTTAAACATTGGATTGACTGCTATAGATCTATGATGAATAGTTGGAGTATGTTTAGTTATAGAGCAAAATTCGATGTTAATCGAACAAAATTGTCAAGAACATTTGATGGTCATGCATCGATAAAGGCAACTCCCAAACAAGTATATTTGCAGTGTATAAGATGCAATAAAAATATATCAAAACCAAAAAATGCAATAAATAATTCCATTTCATCAACAAATAATAGTTATTCCAATTCAACAACATTACTGTCAAATTATAACACTGTTAATAATCAAGTATTATTGAAACAATTTTCCAAAACAAATAATAAAAAGAATGAATTATTAAATCTGTGTCCTCATTGTGGTGCTCCTTTACCAAGATGCTCAATTTGTTTAATGTCATTAGGATCTGAAATTGATACTGATTTTAATAAAAAAAGTAATAACTTTAATTCAAATTCATCAATGATAAAGAAAAAAATTGATAAAAATTTTAAAAGTTGGTTTAGTTTTTGTTTAAGTTGTAATCATTGTTATCATGCTTTTCACGCTGAAGAATGGTTTTCAACTCATTATGTATGTCCAGTCCCAGATTGTGAATGTCAATGTAATAGTAAATAATGAGAAATAGATATATATACTTTAATAAAGACTTTCACCAAATTCTGTAAACTTTCGTAAATCAATTTTAATTTATAATGTTAATACTGCTAATTAATATGGTATTTAATAACAACAAGTACGATATACGATACGAATAAAATAAAAAGAGTGGAGTGAACACAAAAAAATTTGATCCTTTAGTCTATAAAAAATTAACTATAGAGATCAAAAGGGAATAAATAAATAAAAAAAAAAAACCTATCAACAACAAGACTGATCAATCAATAACAACAACATCTAAAACAATACATTGATTCAGAATCCAGGATATACACTTCATAAATACAATCAAACGTTTTGGCTTTTTTATATTCAACGTTCATATCTGTATTAAACTAAAAACGAATCTCAAGATTTTAAATCACGTTAGATTCAATCATAATTGCAATTTATCATATCAAATTCTTATTTCTTAAACAACGTACATTCGTTCATTATCTTAATTTTTTCTTTTTCAATTGGACTTTATTTCAGATTTTGGAATCCTACTGGAGATCAAGGAACAGTACAATAAAGTAATCAGGATAAAAATCAATTAATATAACTCAAAAAAGTAAATAATAAGTATGTCGAGACAAGGGCCGAATCAAAATAAACTAAATCATGGTATTAAAGGTCAATTTATTGTAGAACATAATCAAAATCAAAATCAAAATGTGAACGATGTCATTAAAGATATTAGGGGAAAGATAGAAATTGAACAGAATATCATTCAAGGATATCAAGATGTCAAAAAAAGTTCTCAAAATACAGAGGTGATTCAAAAGTGTAAATCAAAAATCATTGAATCTCAAACATTAATCGATTACTACCAAGAATCCATCAACAAATTGATTAGACAACTGCAAAAATCAAAAAATAAAATAAATACCAATTCATCGGATGATAGAAGTTCAGTAATATCAGAATACAAACCAAATTATTCTAGATTTGATTTAATAAAGTATGAATGTCCTTCTTTGGGTCATAAAATTCAACATATGATACAACAACTACAATTTAAACTACAAGTAGAAAATCAATATAAAGAAGCTAATCAAAAAATTTCACATTTGTATTTATTAGATGGTGATAAATCATCTTCTAATGCGGCTGAAGGTGGTAAAGCTGAAAGTGACCAAAGGATCCAATTATTAGAAAAAGCTTTGAAAAAGTATCAAAATTTCAATATCAACTCAGAAGATTTTAATAGAGATTATGAAATGATGGATACACCTAAACATACGAGGAAACCTTTAAGTGGTAAATTGAGTATTGGTATTACTTGTGTTAGAGATGTTGATCATATTGCTACTGCTGGTTTTAAGAAAAGGGAAACAATTATTACTATTAAGATCGATGATGTCGAGAAAGCAAGAACTAAACCTTCTAAAAATGATAACTGGAATGAAGAATTAATCATAAATGTCGATAAAAGTCATGAAATTGAAATTTCAGTAATGGATAAACAAGGATCTAATTTTGCTCCAATTGCAGTGAATTGGCTTTCTTTATTTGACTTGGCAGAAGAAATTCGTAAAAAGAAAGTTGCTAAAGATCAAGGTGCAAGTGGTTGGTTACCTGCTAGTAATTTACCTCAAACAAATGGAAATAATGGAAATACTGGATATGGAGGGGTTAATGATGCTTCGAACTTATCTCTATCATATCAACAACAGAACAACATCTCACCATCAAAATCACCAAGTAAACATGACACCAATGGAAATGAAGATCCTAATGACAATCAAAAAGTTTCAGTTAATACTTGGATTAGTTTAGAACCTTGTGGTCAAATGCTTATTAATCTTAATTTTGAAAAATCAATATCTCAAGGTAAACAATTTAGAGGTCCATTAGGACGTCATGGTGCTATTCGTCAAAGAAAAGAAGAAGTTTTTGAACAACAAGGTCATCAATTTGTACAAAAGCAGTTTTATAATATTATGTGTTGTGCACTTTGTGGAGAATTTTTACGTTATACTGGATTTCAATGTCAAGATTGTAAGTTTTTATGTCACAAAAAATGTTATCAAAAAGTTGTTACTAAATGTATTTCAAAATCTGGTGCTGATTATGATGCTGCGCAATTGAAACATCGTATTCCACATAGATTTGAAGCTATTACAAATCATGGTACCAAATGGTGTTGTCATTGTGGTTATTTATTACCATGGGGTAAGAAGAATGCAAGAAAATGTTCTGAATGTGGTGTAATGTGCCATGCTCATTGTACTCATTTGGTACCAGACTTATGTGGTATGTCATTACAAATGGCTAATGAAATTCTTGCAACAATTAAATCAACAAAAGTTTCACCAAAAAAACCTAAGCAAATTGCTCAAGAAACAGGTTATGCCTCACAAGAACCTAAGTATTACCGTCAACAAGAATCTGAAAAAACATTACCACCAAAACCACCTGTACATCGTTATCCTGAGACAGAATCGACCCAATCGTCAAAGGATTTATCAGATGATGAAATTGAAAAAGAATATGATTCAAGATTACCAACTACCACTCAAAAATCATATCAACAACCAATAATTGATTCACCTTATGATCCAAATGCAAGAACTAATAGACGTCGTCCGCCGTTTGAAGAACAACCATCATTAGCTCAATTTAGAACAGCATCTCATCCAAGAGTACAACCTCCACAGCTCCAACAACAACATCAAGATCAACAACAACAACGTAAACCATATGATACTAATGGTCGTGAAGCTAAACATGCTCAAATTGGAATACCTGATATTTCTATTTCAAAAGATGAATTTAATAATTTTGATTATCACAACCATAATACAGAACATCAAATAATATCTCAGGAAGAATCAAAAGAATTTGTTAGTCCATTCATTGATCAACCTCAAATATTAAAACAACAAGAACTACAACAACAAGATGTTATTCCTGAATTACAACAACAAGTTGATCAAATTCAAATTGAAACTAAACCAAATCATCAAAAAACCCATTCAGTTGGTACAACATCAACAACAAATGGTAGTAGTAATAATAATAAAGTAACTAAACAAAAACGTCGTAGAAGAAAAGTTGGATTAGATGATTTTCAATTTTTAGCAGTTTTAGGTAAAGGAAATTTTGGAAAAGTTATGTTAGCAGAATCAAGACATACATCAAAATTATGTGCAATAAAAGTTTTAAAAAAAGATTTTATTGTTGAAAATGATGAAAGTGAAAGTGTTAAAAGTGAAAAAAGAGTATTTTTAACAGCAAATAAACAAATGCATCCATTTTTATTAAATTTACATTGTTGTTTTCAAACTGAAAATCGTATATATTTTGTAATGGAATATATTTCAGGTGGAGATTTAATGTGGCATATTCAAAAAAATAGATTTAGTGCAAAAAGAGCAAAATTTTATGCATGTGAAGTTTTATTAGGTTTAAAATATTTTCATGATAATGGTATAATATATAGAGATTTAAAATTAGATAATATTTTATTAACAACAAAAGGTCATATTAAAATTGGAGATTATGGATTATGTAAAGAAAATATGTGGTTTGAAAATAAAACTTCAACATTTTGTGGAACTCCAGAATTTATGGCTCCTGAAATTGTTGCAGGAAAACATTATGATCGTAGTGTTGATTGGTGGGCTTTTGGAGTATTATTATTTCAAATGTTATTATGTCAATCTCCATTTAAAGGTGATGATGAAGATGATATTTTTAATGCTATTGAACATGATGAAGTTAAATATCCTATAAGTTTATCAAGAACAACAGTATTAATATTACAAGCTTTATTAACAAAAGATCCTTCACAAAGATTAGGTTCATCAAAAAGAGATGCAGAAGAAATTATGGAACATTTATATTTTCAAGATATAAATTTTGATGATGTTTTAAATTGTCGTATTCAACCTCCTTATATTCCAGAATTAAGTTCAGAACATGATTATTCAAATTTTGATCAAGAATTTACTTCTGAAACTCCAAGATTAACTCCTGTTGAAACTGTTTTAACTTCTGAAATGCAAGAACAATTTAGAGGTTTTAGTCATATTTCTGAAGGTGCAATGGTTTAAAATAAATAAATTATAGCTTACAAATTAATAAAATAATGATTATACTAATAATATATCATAATCTATCTATAATTTACCTATATTCTATAAATACCTACCTGTTTAGAAAAAAAATATAAACCCATAGTCTAATCATAAAATGTCATAATCTCATCAAACGCATTAAAATTTATAGGAAGTAAAATCTGTCTTAAGTAATAATACAACAACCTTTCTTACTAGTTCTTTCCTTTTGTTTCGTTCTTTTACCATATTTTTCAATAGTATTTTCGTATTGATTTGATCGTATTTTCCCACTACTTATCTTCTTCTCACTTATACTATCATCAATATAATTTGGTATTGGAAAATTAGCTAAAGTAGAAGTTTCAGAAAGATGTTTTTGATAATTTTGTAAAGTTGTTGATAACCTAACTAATGATGGATTTGATAATGTTAATTTTGGTCTTGGTTGTTGTATAGTTGTTGTTGCCATTGCTTCTTGTTTGTTATCGTCATTTAAATTAATTTCTTGACTTGTTGATGGGGTTTTATTTGATTTATTTGGGTTTATTATTGATGATTCATAATTTGAAATGCTATTACTATCTGTATTTCTCATAGTATTAGTTAATTCTTCTTCATTACTACTTTTAAAATCCGAATGCTTTTTATTATTTTCATTTTCATTTAAATTTAATATTTCATTAAAACATTCATTTATACCAACATTCAATTTTGAAGAAGTTTCAAAAAATGCTAAACCACCTAACTTTTTACACATTTCTTCACCTTGTTCATATTCTATAACTCTTTCTCTTTCTAAATCTGATTTTGAACCAACTAAAATAAAAGGTGGAATTTTTTCACCATAATTATCTTCTTTTAATTTTACTTCTTCTTCATCATTATTACCCTTATAAAAAGTTTTTATAAAATTTAAAAATTCTTCAATCATTTCAAAACTTTCTAAATTATCAATTGAATATAAAAACATTAATCTTGAAGCATTTAAAATTGAAATCTTTTTGGAATTTAAATACATATCTTCATGAAAATCAGAATCATAAATGATAGATTGTTTAATTTTGTTATTTTTTAAATCATAATCTTGTTTTATATAAATTTCTTCATTATCTAATTTTAAATTTTCATCAAATATTCCATATATGTATCTATTAATTAATGAAGTTTTTCCAACATTAGTTGCTCCTATTACACATACATCATAGTTCTTTGTTAAAACATGAAGATTATCTCGATAATTCTCCATGATATTTTTTGATGCTTTGTGTTTTTCCACGCTTTTGAATTAAAACGTTTCTTTTATTTAAGTAATATGTGATTATTCACTCTTGATGTCGTTTAACTCAATTCAAATTCAGTTTATATAAATAAGTTCTTTTTTTTTTAATATTGCTAGAAAATTACGTATATGAAATATTATTGATATAAGTAATTTAAATTGAATATATTTCTATGTCTATTTGCTTAAGTAAGTCTTTAAACGTTTCTTCGTCAGGGTTGGTGGGGTATGGAAGTAAAACTCGTTAGAAATTGATTGTGAAAAGAAAAGAAAAAGAAAGAAGGGTATATATAAACTATTGTGATTAATGTATATGTTTTAAGTTATTAACCCTTTTTTAAACTTTAGATTTCGTAACGGGGGAATTTCTTTTTTTGTTTAAACTTAAATTTTTATTTTATTTTATATTTTAATATTTTTTTTTTTTTATTTTTTTTTTTTTTTTTTTTTTTTTTTTTTTTTTTTTTTTTTTTTTTTTGTTTTTTGTTTCAAATTAAAAAAAACTCAAATTAAAACCAACTCAAATTAAAAACAACAACCATTTACTAACAAATGTCCACAGTTCGTAGTCGACTCACCAGGAGCTATCTGGCCCCAGAATCTAGTTACCTGTACCTTCTTGACTAATATGCATATTAATGAAAATCATCCAGCCAACGGTTGGCAGATATCTAGGCTTCTTTTCTTTTTAATTGTTTTTATTACTGGGTTCATTTACTATTGGTTTCCTGGATATATCTTTTCAGCATTATCATATTTTTCATGGATAACTTGGATTAGACCAAATAATGTTACAATAAATCAAATTTTTGGATCATCCTCTGGTTTAGGTATGCTTCCAAATTCATTTTCATTAGATTGGAATCAAATTGCAGGTTATGTTGGTTCTCCATTAATCCCACCAGCAGGAACTATTGCAACTATTTTACTTTCGATGGTTCTTATTTTCTGGATTGTTGTTCCAGCTATCTCATTTACAAATACTTGGTATGGTGACTATGTTCCAATTTCTTCATCAGGATCATTTGATAGATATCAACAAACTTACAATGTCAGTAAAATTGTTAATAAAGAAACTTTGACTTTTAATGAACAAGCTTATAAGGAATATTCTCCATTATTTCTTTCAACTACTTTTGCTATTTCCTATGGTTTATCATTTGCATCTATTTTAGCTACAATTGTTCATACTATATTATTCCATGGTCCAGAAATGATTGATCAAATAAAAGTTAAAGAAAAACCAGATGTTCATAACAGATTAATGGCAAGATATAAAAGGGTTCCAGAATGGTGGTTTTTAATTTCATTCTTGATTTTCTTTGCTTTATCCATTGTCACAATTAAATGTTGGAATACTGAAATGCCAGTTTGGTGTTTAATTATTGCATTACTTATTGCATTAGTCTTTTTGTTACCAGTCGCTATCATTTATGCTAAAACTAATATTGCTGTTGGTTTAAATGTCGTTACGGAATTCATTATTGGTTACATGTTACCAGGTAAGCCAGTTGCTATGATGTTTTTCAAAACTTTTGGTTATATAACAAATAATCAAGCTGTTACTTTTGCACAAGATATGAAATTAGGTCATTATATGAAAATCTCACCATACAATTTGTTCTTTTCCCAATTTGTGGCTGCTATTTGGTCATGTTTTGTTCAAATTGCTGTAATGAGATGGTCATATGGTGCTATTGATGGTTTATGTACCCCTCATCAAGAAGCTGGATTCAATTGTCCAGGTGCTAAAGTTTTCTTTAATGCTTCAATCATTTGGGGTGCTATTGGTCCACAACGTCAATTTTCGCATGGTCAAATTTATTACGGAACCTTATTTTTCTTCATTGTCGGTGCTGTTTTACCTGTTATTAATTGGTTAATTTTGAAAAAATGGCCAAATAGTTTGATTAAATATTTACATTGGCCAGTTTTCTTTTCTGGTACTGGTTTGATTCCACCAGCAACTCCATATAATTATACTTCATATTGTTGTGTTGGTTTACTTTTTGGTTGGTGGATTAAAAGAAAATACTTCCATTGGTGGGCTAAATATAATTATTCATTATCTGCTGGATTAGATATTGGTCTTGCTTGGTCATTATTAATCATTTCATTAGCTATGGGTTTAACTCAAACTGATTTCCCAAGTTGGTGGGGTAATAACGTTGTCAATAACACATTAGATACTAATGTTACTACTAACATACGAAAAATACTTAATGAAGGTGAAGCTTTCGGTCCAGCAAGTTGGTAATTGGTGTATATATGTATATTTTCTTGAACAATAATAAATTTTAATGTAGGTTTAATTGAAATATTTTCTGGGTACTCTGTTGTTAAACTCAGCCAGACTACGAATCTAATAAACGTTAATTGTATTGTAAAAAATAACTCATTCAGGTAGAATTACATGTTGGTAATACGTTTGAGAGAAATTAGATTTTATTAAAAAAAAATAGTTGTAAAAAAGAAAAGTTAAAAATATCTGAGTGGGACGAGATTCGAACTCGCGCCTCCGAAGAGATCAGGAAATTATTTACAACACGACGTTACAAATGTTTTGGTAAGGTTCTCCTTACCCTGACGCCTTAACCAGCTCGGCCACCCACTCATTTCACAAAAATTTTGAAACTTGCAAAATATAAGTAGTACAAAATTAAACCCGATTTCCGATTAATATTGCTTAGTTTGACGCTTCTTGTGAATGTTGAAATTTCGCAGATGTATGAATTAGCTTCAGGAATGCATAATTATTGTAATTTTTATATTCACTTTTAATTGAGGCAAGTTAATTTTGTTTGTCATCGTTTGTTGATCTATTGAGGTTAAAATTTTGACGAAATTTTTCAAATATTGACCATCAAATACTCAGCATTACGTTAAACCATAAATTCTCAATTACCAAAGAATAACTATCGTTATGCCATGATTCACCATTGCACGTTACTTGAATAATGAAATTTTTATACGGTGTATATAGATTTTTGAAATTGTGTAGGAATTGTTGCACAGATGTTTTAAAATTCTTGTACAAAATTAGTACCTTAAAATATGTAAGGTACGACACTCTAAAATAAGAAGATGTCAAAAATTATATAATTTCATGGAAAAACAACAATGAATAGTAAAGTCTTTTTAGCCAAACTCTCAAATCGTCAAGATTTTTAAAAATTTTCCACACGCCAAATTTTTATCGTCTAAATTTTTACATAAATTAATGGCAATCTTACACAAATTATTAAAATTAATATATTTAATTACATACTATCTTACATGATCACACAACACTTACTACCAGAGCTTGATTTTGTATGAACTTTTGTAGATTGATTGTCTCTTTGTTGCTGATACGAACTCTTTTCAAGCTCAGTATTATTATTATTAATATTATTTCTGTTATTAGTAGAATTATCAATCTTATTGTCTGTCAAAATGTTATTATTTGATTGATCTAATTTTTGCTTTTCCTTTTGTTGTTTCCTTTCAGCACTAATTGCTGCTTCTTTTCGCATTATTTGTCTCACAACATCAATAAAAGCTTCGTCAACATTTGTTTTATACATCGCACTAGTTTCATAAAATGGTACTAAACCCCAATCTTGACTAACTTTGACTCCATCTTCTATGGAAAGAACTCTATCTTCATCTAAATCACATTTATTACCTATTAAAACCATTGGAACATTATCACTATCTTTGATTCTTAAGACTTGTTCACGTAAGGCTAATAATTCTTTTAATGAGTTTTCGTCAGTTACTGAATATACTAAAAGGAATCCCTTTCCACTTTTTATATAAAGTTCTCTCATAGCTGTAAATTGAGCAACCCCAGCGGTATCCAAAATCTCCAAATCACATGCACGTCCATCAACTTCTATTTGTTTTCTATATGAATCTTCAATTGTTGGATCATAACTTTCAATATATACACCTTGAACAAATTGAACTGTTATTGAGGATTTTCCAACCCCACCAGCACCAAGAACAACGACTTTATAGTCTGTCAAAAGTTAGTAATTTTATATCTAATTTGAATAGGTTATAACTATAACATACCTCTCATTTATAGCACTCAATTGAAAAAGATGTTTACATTTTCAAAACAATTATTTTTTATTTTTTTTTCTTTTTTTAAAGATCTTGGAGTTTATTAAAATTACGCGATTAATTTTGATTTTGATTACTTTGATAGGAATTATATTTATAGGGATATTTAGAAGATTAAGAGAGTATATTGATCTTTAGATATTTATATTCTTAAATTATTCACTACTAGTTAGCGAAGATAAACCCAATAAACCTAATAAACCAAATTTGAAATACTGATTTTCACTAATCAATATAGTAATATAACCAATAAATGGTAAATAACCCTTAACAGTACCAACTAAATCATTCTTTTGATTTAAATATGATTGTTTTTTTGCATATAAAGATAAATCATCAACTGCGTTATTATCACCTTTTGTTAACAACAATTGTTTTTCCAGATTATGATGTTCTCTTAATACTCTATGTACAATTGGAATTGTTTTACCTTCTATTTCATAGACCACTATATCTCCTACTTTTTGTCTCTCATCTCTGTTCCATAAAAATAATATATCACCTCTTTGAAAAGCAGGTTCCATAGATCCAGATAACACCACAACTATTGGGGAATGTGAATTAGCTAGTATTGATAACGACTTCCATATCATAAATGCTGACGAGAATACATAAGCTAGTGTCAAGAATTGACTCAATTGTTGACGCAAATTCATTATGCTTTGAATACTAATGTTGATTGTATGTGTTGTTGTTAACGAAAATTTAAATGTAAAACTGGAGGAAAGTTATTTAATTTTGCGACACGACGTGATTGAACTCAAAATTTCTGGACTAAGAGCAAATGTAGCAACACCAAGGGTCATATCGACCACCTTCGATCTGTGCCTCTATCACCTTTTCTCATAATTCGTATGAGCTCTCAGTTCTTCTCTTGCTTATCTTTAATATGCTGATGTTTTCATATCGGCTGACCGACCACTTAATATCATTATATGCAGGTTTAAATTAATTAATTACTTAGCCAATTTTACCAATTGTAGTAAATAAATTAATCAATTCAAACCATCTTGTCCATTATCATACTTCATTCATGGATTCTGATGATACAACCAAACCTAGGCCCAGTATTCCGATTAGGAATCCAAGTGTTTCATTCAGTGATCTAGAATCCCAAGAAAGATTAAGAAGATTTACTATATCTTCTCAACCTTCTTCCACTAACGTCTTGGATGATAGTATACAACCACCAACAACTGCAGCTACAACCACTTCCTCGGGATTTCCATCGAGACAATCATCATTGAAAAGGAAAGATGAAGGTTTATCATTTAGAATTAAAGAACCAAGTCCTCCTTTCGAGCCAATTAGTACCAGTTCATCTAGAAGAGGATCTATAAAAAAAAATAAAACAATAGTTGCTTCACCGGTTGGCCCACCAGTTCCATTTCAAGAATACTTATCAAAAGAAGATGATGGAAAATTTCATATATTATTGGGATGCACAGGTTCAGTTGCAACAATAAAAGTTCCATTAATAGTTGATAAATTATTTCAAATATTTGGATCAAAAATTTCAATACAATTGATTGTTACAAAATCAGCTAGTCATTTTTTAAAAGGTTCTAAAATAAATGCTGATGTGAAAGTTTGGAGAGATGAAGATGAATGGACAAATTATAATGAAGTATATTCAACTACTACAAGTTCAACAGAACAACCTACACAAAATTCAATCAATCAATCTACTCAACAACAACTGCAACTATTAACGATTAATAAAAAGCCAAAAAATCCATATGATAAATTAATTCTTCACAATGAATTAAGAAAATGGGCAGATATAATGTTAGTTGCACCATTATCAGCTAATACTTTAGCCAAAATCTCCAATGGTATTGCTGATAATTTATTAACTTCTATAATAAGATCATGGTCTCCATCACAATTGAAAAAACCCATTCTCGTTGCTCCAGCTATGAATACATTTATGTATACACATCCAATAACTTCAAAACAATTAACAACTATATCATCTCCTGATTTCGGTATTGAAGTTTTAAAACCGGTTGAAAAAATTTTAGTTTGTGGTGATATAGGTATGGGTGGAATGAGAGAATGGACTGATATAGTGGATATTATGAGAAGGAGAATAACTACTTTGAAAGCCGAGAAGAAAGTGGATAAAGTAACAGAGGAAGATGAAGAAGATGAAGAGGAGGATGATGATGAGGATGACGAAGAGGATGATGAGGATGAAGATGATGATGATGACGTAGAAGATGAAGAGCAAGCACTGAGAAGTGACAGTGACGAGCTTATATTTAATTCAGAACAAGAACAGATCTCTATGAATATCATATAGTATCAATAAAATATTTATTTAATTTCAATGGTTTTTGAAATTCTCTTCGGCTTTGAGTCTTCAAGTTGTTAATATGGATTTATAAATGATGGTTGAATATGATTTTGTATGTCTGGATAAGTATGATTTTGAATGCAAACAATGCAGTTGAAAAGCTAAAGAAAGCATAATAACAATCACATAAATGAATTGGCATATAGCTGCAAGTTGAAAAACAAATAGTACGATTCACACACGGACGTTTGCAAAGATATGGATAATACATTTTCAAAAATCTTTTTCAAAATGGATGGAAATAACTATAACAAGACGAGAGTAACATAAAGTCAATCAAGTATTTCCATATATTAAAATATAAATATATTTATTTTTCAATAAGTTTTAAAATATTTAAAATTGGAGAAACTTTATATTCTTTAATTAAGATTGACATAATTTTAGGATTTTTTACTAAATTATATAAACAAGTAGTTGATTTATGATTATTTACAATATCTTTTATATAATTATATTCATTTTTATAATTATTATTTTTACCTAAATGTATTAAAAAACTATCTCTTAAAATTTTTGAAAAAATTAATGGAGATTTTAAATCTAAATCTGATAACCATATAATTAATAATTCATTAATTTCTTTTATAAGATTTCTAAAATTAATTTGATTTTTTCCAATAAGACTTATTTTTAAATCATGTCTTTTTAATTCATTTTTATTGGGGATCAGTTGATAATTTATTTTATTAATTAATATAAAAGTTATTGATTTTTTAGAATTAAATTCAAGTTTAAAATCATAATTCATTGATTTAAAAAATATAAAAAAACAACTTGCAAAGTTTTTAAGGAAATTTTGATTTTCAAATATTTGTTGACCATTTAATATTAATTCTATATTTAATTCCATTTCAGGTGAGGGGATCATATATTTGGTTAATCCTTTATATTCAAATTCTATTGATATATCCCATTCTTTACCAACTCTTTGAATATTTGGCATTGTTGATGTTGTGTTGATTGTGTGCTGTAATTATGTTGATGTGGTATTAATTGAGGTCAAAAAACACAAATAATTGAAAGTGGGATTTGTTGAAGTCTTATATAAAGTTGGTTGTCAAGTTTAAATTTGGTTGTAAATTATGAAACAAGTTTGTAACGTATAATATGAGTCTCGTCAAATCTGAAACACTCCATGACGCGACTTTAAAAATTTATATGACAAGCTAATTTGATACAAATATTAAAATAATTTCAAAATGTTATCACCACTAAAGACTTCAATACTTTCAGAAGGAAAGATCATTGTGACTACCGATTATAAACTTAATAAAATGAAACATACATGATTTATTATAGTTATCCTCGGAATTCGTTAAATGAAAGAGCTCAAGAACGTGAATGTATATTTTTTCATTTTTTGACAATTCAATTGAAACAAAATTGGCACTTAGTCTAGTAAAATAATAAATCTGCAATGACAGCTACAAAAGAACCTGTTTGACTGGTGTTAAGGTTGTTTGACCTAAAAAAATTACTTCAAATTTGAATATTTACCGATAAGTACCTAAGTTTTATATATACAAGTTGCTTATGTAATCAGCCGGCAAAATTTGGTCTGGATCATCAGAAAAAAAAAAACTCAAAATTACTAACATAAGATGGATTAAGATGAAATTTCAAAAATATCAAAAAGAATCCTTACGTATAATTGATATGGTTACGAATATAAATTTCACACCGTTGAGATTCTGTTTTACTATCCAACCCTAGATCTTAGATCTTATTATTCTCAAGGCTTACCCCTTATTGTTCTTAAAATAATAATAATAATTAAAAATAAGAAAAAAAATAAAATTATAATAAATGAGATCTGAAGATTAGATACAGTAGTTAAGAATTTTATTTATCCGATATCTTTCATAATTAAGAAAAGAAATTTGAGATTTTACGAAGATGACATTTCATTTACAGTATAAAGTATAATTTGATTTAAAACAAGATCTCAGTTAAACTAATCACACGAGTTAAAATACAGATCTTAGTTTAAAATTACGTGATATATATTGAAACGCCTTTCAAATTAAAACAAATCTAAAAATTGTATGAACTAAAAGGCTACAAAATCAAAGTTGGTATTAATTGCCCTTGTTTAAGTTTTTGAAATGAATTGCATTTTGATTGTCCTTTTTTTTTCTTTTTTTTTTAATTTTTTTTTTATATTTTTATTTTTTTTTATTGAATACAGCAAATGAATTTTGAGCCGTTTAAAATTAATTTATGTCAAATGAATTTTATTAACCTCACAATATCTTAATATTTTTTAACTTAGTTACGTCAATTTTAGTATTAGTAAAGTTTATTCTATTTAATTAAATAATCTAGAATTTCAAATTTTGATAGTCAATTCAACTCAATATTTTAATCTAAATATTATTCGATCTTTATTTTTTTTTCAACTCAAATGCCTTATGGTTTCATTATGGATCTACGATTACTTGATACTATCTCTTTATCTTTTAATCATAATTCATCAACACTGAAATATCACTAACTCAACAGGCATCAAAACAAACCCATATTACTTAGTCACTTTTGCCATTCACATCAAATAGCTGCTGATCGAATTTATTTGCTACTTTTATATAGTCTTTAAGAGACAGAACTGATACACTCTTACAATTTTGAAACTCAAATATGAGACGCTTAAGAAAAAAAAATAACAAGAAAATCCAAAATTGATATATTTTATTTCAAGATTTATTATCCCAATCTGATATTAATTACGATATTAATCTCCTCTGTAATTATGTGGAGAGAATACTGTTTCATCTACTTTATATATCAAAACACTCATATGATTAAATCTCCCTATCCCCTCTACAAACACTCATACGGCACCAAATCTAATTTTTTTTGTTTGTTGAAATATGGTTGTGTGTTTTTTATTTTTTTTTTTTTTTGAAATTTAAATTAATATTTTCATTCAATAAAAGAAAAGATAAAGTGTGGATTTAGCTAATTAAGTAATACATGTTTTATACCATCAAGGGAAGTATTCACTTCGTAAGTCCAAGAAATAATTGTTTGATGCCACACAGTTTTTGTTTTTTAAAAACTCTAGATTTAAACCTTTTTGATATCAGACTTATTTGTATTGCCATAACTTATTGATGTCAAGGACGGGGTAACTATTGTAGTTTTATCTCAACATCACCTTTTATATATAGAATTTAAGTGATAAGTGTTAGGTGTTAAGTATAAAGTATAAAGTGTTAAGTTGTTGAGATAAGACTACAATTTTGTGTATCATTTTATTAACATTTCCTCTCTTTTCCACAATAAAACAAAAAAAAAAAGAAAAAAAAAAAATTTGAAGATAACAATTAAAAAAGATGATTTATATAAAATGAATTTCCCTGTCTAAAACTTGTTTAATCACCTCTTTCTTTTATTAATCATCAATTCAAAATGTCAAAATCTACAGCTGTTGAACCATATTCAACTGATGAAAAAGTACAAAATAAATTGCATATAGCTACAGATGAGGAATCAAGTAGTGATTACAATTATGATGATGAAAATAATTATTTCCCACAATATGCTGATGAATATAATCCAAAAGGATGGAGAAAACCAACTGAACACGAAGAAAAAACTTTAAGAAGAGTATTAGGAAAATTTCAATATTCTATTGCTTTAATTTGTTTTGTTGAATTTGCTGAGAGAGCATCTTATTATTCAGTTACTGGGATTTTATCAAACTTTATACAAAGAGATTTGCCAAAAAACAGCCCCCATTCATGGGGAGCGCCACCGTCTAATGAACCAGATGCTTCAGCCGGTGCGTTAGGACGTGGATTGCAAGCTGCTAGTGCTTTAACCAACGTAAGTATTTTTTAATCATGATTTGGTATATTCATTTTGTTTTTGTGTTTGAAAATTTAAGTTTTCTCGCATGGAAAAATTAAAATTGGTTTTGTGTGATTTTTTTAAAACTTTTCAAATTCAGCTCAAAATTATCACCAAACTTCAAAACTTCAAAATACTAACGAACAAACAAGCTTGTGACCTTCTTGGCTTACGTGGTACCCTTACTAGGCGGCTATCTTGCTGATGTAAGTTGGGGTCGCTGGAAGACAATACAATGGGGTGTTATTTTTGGAGGAATTAGCCATGTGTTATTCATTGTCTCAGCAGCTCCATCTCTTATTGAAAATGGAAAAGCAGGTTTGGCTATTTGTATACTTGCAATCTTCACCTTAGCTTTTGGATCTGGATTTATCAAACCAAATTTATTACCATTGATGCTTGATCAATATGAATATCCAACAGGTGTTAAAAAATTGAAAAGTGGAGAAGAAGTTATTGTTGATCGTGAAAAGACTATAGAAAGTGTTACTTTGGTATTTTATTGGGCTATTAATATTGGTGCATTTTTCCAATTAGCTACATCGTATTGTGAGAGAAGAATTGGATTTTGGTTTGCATTTTTTATTCCATTAATCTTATATTTACTTATGCCACTTGCTTTTTGGATTGTTAAACCAAAATTAAAATTTGAAAAACCAACTGGAAGATCAATCATCGGAGAATTTGTCAAAATTCTCGTTGTTGCCCTTTCAGGTAACTTTATTAAACGTTTCTTCAACGGTACATTTTGGGATTATGCTAAACCAAGCAATATGAAAGCAAGAGGTAGAAATTATTTCAATCCAAAAAAGCAAAGTGCAATAACTTGGACCGATCAAGATGTATTAGATGCTAAACAAACAGTTGATGCTTGTAAGATTTTCTTCTATTTCATATTTTTCAACTTAGCAGACAGTGGATTAGGATCAGCTGAAACTTCATTAATTGGTGCTATGAAATTAGATGGTGTTCCAAATGATTTGTTTAATAATTTCAATCCATTAGCTATTATTGTTTTGATTCCAATTTTAGATTATATTGTTTATCCACTTTTCATGAGATATAGAATACCATACAATACAATTGCAAAGATAGCTACTGGTTTCATTATTGCTGCGATGTCACAAGTAGCAGGAGCTGTCTTACAACATCAAGTTTATCAACAATCACCATGTGGAAACCATTCTACTAATTGTCCTGAACCGGCTCCAATTACTGCATGGAAAGCATCAAGTATTTTCATTCTTTCTGGTGCTAGTGAAGTTTTCTGTATGACTACTATATATGCTTTAGCTTACACAAGAGCAGCTCCATCAATGAAAGGTTTAACTATGGCTTTGTTCTTATTTACTTCAGCTATTAGTGCTGCTATTAGTTTAGCTGTTACAGCTGCATTGGTTGATCCATACTTGGTTATTGTTTTCGGTGTTATTGGTGGTGTCTCATTCCTTGCTGGTATAATTGTTTATATTCAATTCTTTAATTTGGAAAAGACTATGGCGGAAGAAGAAGCTGAAAGAGAAAGATATCTTGAACAAGAAAAAGCTGAAAAGGAATCTCATGTTTTAGAAACTGTTTTGGATCCAATCAATAGTAATAATACTGCTTTGGAACCTGTTGTATCAGCTAGAGCAAACTTAAGATAATTTATTATTTCATTTCATTATTGTAAATTGTGTACAAGAAAATTGTTTTATAGAAAGGACGTTATTATTTTTATTTAATTAACTTCTGCGAATTTTTTTTCTGTAAATCTGAAACACGAGACTTAAAACATATAAATTAATAAATAATATAAAAAATCCAGGCGACTGCTATCTTGTTGACAAGAAACGGTGGGGCCCTGGAAATCCAAATGCTTCAGCTGGTTCGTTAGGACGTGGATTGCAAGCTACTAGTGCTTTAACCAACGTAAGTATTTTTTAATCATGATTTGGTATATTCATTTTGTTTTTGTGTTTGAAAATTTAAGTTTTCTCGCATGGAAAAATTAAAATTGGTTTTGTGTGATTTTTTTAAAACTTTTCAAATTCAGCTCAAAATTATCACCAAACTTCAAAACTTCAAAATACTAACGAACAAACAAGCTTGTGACCTTCTTGGCTTACGTGGTACCCTTACTAGGCGGCTATCTTGCTGATGTAAGCTGGGGTCGCTGGAAGATAATAGTTTGGGGTGTTATTTTTGGAGGAATTAGTCATGTGTTATTCATTGTCTCAGCAGCTCCATCACTTATTGAAGATGGAAAAGCAGGTTTGGCTATTTGTATACTTGCACTTTTTTAACGACAATGCTACTTTTCACAGGATGAAGTATATATATTTTCTCCAAATTCAGAGTCAACTGACAATTAAGAAAATCAAATAAAACAATTTTAAATTTCTCTCTCTATGGTATCTATAAAATAAAAATTTTTATAACTAAATGTCTCTCATCCAACTTGATATATTGAAACAGCTTTTTTTTTTAAACTAAGTTCTAAAATAATATAAATCAGAAGAATTGAAAATAACGATTTTAACAATAAAATTTAAAAATCACCTAAAGTGGCATTGTAAGTAACATTTTTATAATCTTGATAAAATGTGACACGTTGTGGAAGTGAAGAATTTAAACCACATGATTCAGCAAAGCTGACATTACCAATTCTTTGATTAATGTAACTTTTGAAATCAGATAATTTACATGAAAATCCAGGTCCATTAGCACAAGTTTGAATTGGCACAACAGCATCGTTTATAATATATCTTACATATGAATCACTACCACATTGATATTTTTCAGTATAAATTCTTGCACCTTGAGGAACAATCGAAGCATGAAGATATGGTCTTGGGAATGGGATATAATCAGTTGGTAAATTATTTTGTGGTGTTAATAAACCTAAAGCAGCATGATAAATTTCTAAATCAGTATCATGGGTGAATGATAACCAAATTTTATTTGAGTTTGATTCATCCAATAATAAATTCAATGAAGCGTTCAATAAAGTTGAACCAATAGGAACACTATAGTTATTACCTGGTCCATTGTTGTAAAAGTTATTTAAGTCAGTTGAATATGAATATTTAATATATTCTTCATTAGTGAATAAATCACAAAATGGTGAAGACCCTCTTACATTAATTTCAAAGGCACACCATGAGAATAAATTATTGACATCTTTTGAAGTTAAGTTGAGACCTGGATTTGGTTTATTTAATCTTGTAGCGATGTTTGATAAAAATGATGTATTAAATTTAGCAGGAATAGTACTGTCCTTAGAATCAACAGATTTGGGACATGAATTTCTTGGAGTTAAACTATTAACACCACTTGTTGCATTTTCACTTATTATATTGAATTTGACTGTTTTACCTTCAGCAAAATCATCCCCTAAAAATCCTCTTGCAAAGTATCTTGAAGTTTCATAACATCTTCCGGAATTAGATGAAAAAACTGGTAAAGTAGAATTGACAACGTATAATGAATTATATTTCGATCTAAATGCAGCACCATGTCTTAAAGCATCAGTTGTACCAGCAAATGTCCCTTCCGAATTTTTTGGTGAGGTTTCTTTTTCATACCAGTATGTATCTTCAACAAAATAAGTATAGTCGTTTAAGAAATGCAAATCTCCCTCAAAAGTTCCATTGTATTTTTTGAATTTATCATTAATAGCTTCAAACAGTTTACCCAGACCTTTAGAAGGATATCTTTCACCATGTCTTGAAAGTAATTGAACTTGTTGAATTTTACATCCATCTGGAATAGCTGGATCAATACCATAAGATTCTCTACTGATGTAAGGGGCAGAACCGCCAAGAAAATTTAAAATATTATAAGCGTCAAGTTGTTTTTCTTGAGGAGTTGCGACATCTTGATAGACGTTTTGACTAATTAATAAAAGACCACTGTTGATCAAATTTGAAACTGAGACCATTTTTGATGTTGATTATGATAATTTTGCCAATTCATATTTGAAATAACCAATTGGCTATGAAGCTCCTTTTATTGGTTTTAGATCAGTATTTTTGTTGTTCGTCGTTAAGGCGACCTTATTGGATTGAAGAACCACGTGTAGTACAAAACTTGTATGGTTGTGTACCGCTATAAAAATCTATAACCGACTTCGTGCTACTTCACTCCTTAATTTTACGAACAATAAAAGGTAGTTCGTTTATTTTTGAATCTAAAACGGAAAAAATTATCCCCTATTTGTACAACATTATGATTGTTACTAACGATGACACAGACAAATTCAAACCACTTCGGTTATTGATGCAAACCAAACTTTCAATTAAGCCTCGATGTTAATAATTTACATTCAAAATCTGGATCCGTGGTACAATTTTCAATTGGAAATACAGCATCTTTGTTTAGATTTTTAACGCAAGAAATATCCGTATATTCGGAAAAATTTATTGCCTCATATTGGATGAAGAATATAAAGAGTCGAAAATCAAATACAGACATTCCTGTATCAACATAAATGATTCAAAGAGTCAATCGTCAGTAAAATGACAAATACTAATAAAAAAAGGAAAGTTTTAGACTTACATTACGAGAGAGACCATCAAAAATCAATTGAGTTAAGATCTTCAAACAAAGTATTTATAAAGCTTGGTGCAAGTGCTCTAATTTTAGCCAAAACATTTGGAAGAATATATATCCTAATTTCTGAGTGAGAATGTTTAATAAACAATACAGTTAATGGGGGTATACGGGTATTGCTCGATTCGATACAGAAACAACAGATTATCGATATCCTCCAGGACTTCCCATCGAGTAATTGTTTGTAGAATTAAGTTTGAAAAATTTCAAAACGTACATGATTTACTGGCACAGCTTATAAACTATAGTAACAGTAGACATGAGATAGTCCAAAATTACTCTTGTTGATTTGATCTAATTGTACCTTTAATTATACAATTATATTGGTATTGATTTCGGGATCGATCTAAATCTCATAGTAAGATCTGAGACACAAAATAAGCCATAAATTACACAAAGTTACAACGAATCTCGTATAATTTCAAATTTACGAAACTACCTATCTAAGAAAACTCTATAAAATACATAAACAAAACTATCTATAATCTATCTTTAAAAACATTCATCACTTATCAATTAATGCAGCTGTATAATTTTGTGATTTGTAGTCGAAATAAAATGTAAGATTTTGCGGAACTGATGAATTGAGACCACATTGTTCAGAAAAGTTTATATCACCAATCCTTCCATTAATGTATTCTTCAAATTCTGATAATTTGCATGAAAATCCTGGACCATCAGCACATGTTTGAATAGGTACAACCGCATCATTTATAATATATCTGACATATGAATCACCACCACATTGATATTTTTCAGTATAAATTCTTGCACCTTGAGGAACAATTGAAGCATGAACATAAGGATTTGGAAAAGGTATATAATCAGTAGTCAAATTGTTTTTAGGTAACACAAGTCCTAAAGCACTATGGTACAATTCTAAATCAGTGTCATGAGAAAATGATAACCAAATTTTATTTGAGTTGGTATCATCCTTCAATAATTCTAAAGATGCATTTAACAATGGAGCACCCATAACTCTTGTAAGTTCATTACCCATGGAATTTGAATAAAATTTTGATAAATCTTGCGAATATGAATATTTAATGAACTCTTCATTACTGAACAAATCACAGAATTGTGAACTTCCTCTTACATTAATTTCATAAGCGCACCATTTGAATAAAGATGGCACTTCTTTTGAAGATAAATTGAGACCTGGATTTGGTTTATTTAATCTTGCAGCAATGGTTTTTAAATATGTTGTGTCGTACTTATCAACTAATTTGTCATTGGCAGATGAATTATACTTTGGACATGCATGTTTAGGTGTTAATGTATTGACTCCACTTATATCTGCTTCATTAATAATATTGAATTTAACAGTTTTACCTTCAACGAAATCATCACCTAAAAATCCTCTTGCAAAGTATCTTGAAGTTTCGTAAACTCTTCCTGAATTGGACGCAAACACAGGTAAAGTTGAGTTGACATTATATAACGAATTATATTTTGATCTAAAAGCAGCACCATGTCTTAAAGCATCAGTTGTACCAGCAAATGTTCCTTCCGAATTTTTTGGTGATGTTTCTTTCTCATACCAATATTTATCTTGAACAAAATAAGTATAATCATTTAAAAAATGCAAAGCTCCTTCGAATGTACCATTATAATTTTGGAATTTCTCATATAATGCTTCAAATTTTTTCCCATCACTTTTTGAAGGATATCTTTCACCATGTCTTGAGAATAATTGGATTTGTTGAATTTTACATCCATCTGGAATAGCTGGATCAATACCATAAGATTCTCTACTGATATATGGAGCAGCACCACCAAGAAAATTTAAAATGTTATAACCATCAGTCTTGATTTCCTGAGGAGTTGCAACATCTTGATAGATGTTTTGACTAATCAATAAAAGCCCACTGTTAAGTAAATTTGAAACTGCAACCATCACTGATAATTAACAAATCAGTTTTTTTATTAAAACATGGTGTTTGAAGCTTTACTTATATACCTCTAATGTTTGTTGACGATTTTTCCACGTGTAGCTGATTCTTCAATTTTTCATTGTCTGAAATTGAAACCTTATTTTTGTACCTGAAAACAATAAAGATCCAATTATTAATATTAGTAGTAAATTTTAAAACCTACATAATTCAGAAAACAAAGTCCCGCGGATAGTAAATCCATTATGTACATATTTATTTATACTATTTACTTCTTAGGTAATATCAATCTCATTTTATTTACAGTAAAAACACCAATTAAATCATTCGACTTTAAAGATTTTAAAATTTCTCTCTCTTCAGGCCAATCCAAATCGGTATCGAATTTAGTACCATCCATTTTTCTGGTTGTGAAATAATTGATAATTTCATTCATACTTTTACCCTTTTTCGCTAATCCAGGTTGAATTTTCGCTTTATATTTACATTTTTGCAATGCTGACCATGGAGCAAACACTGGTATCAAACCAATAATGTTATCATCTGGAGTAGGTTTTTGAACTAACGAATCCATAGTGTTGGGAAAAATTTTCAAGGAATTATCTTCCTCTGAGTCCATAATTATCTTTTGAACATCTCTCTCGTGCTGCTCCCTGTTGTAATCATTCTTTTTAATGTTTACGTTTTCTTGCGGGTGCTTTTGTTTTGGCTCTTCGTCTCGTTTTTTACCACCCAAAACATTCATAATCAAAGATTTATCTTCTTCATCTTGATTAGCATATTTGGCAGCTCTTTTTAATTTTGACTTTCTGCCCCTCGAGGAAACTTCTGCAGTATTTTGATCCGTCTTCTGTTCCTCAACCGATTCTGATTCCGACGATAGTTCTTTGACGTTGGTTATTTTGAAGTTAACATTTTTTTTTTTATTATCATAAATTTTAACAACTCCATGTTCATTTTCCTTATCAATTCTTTGTTTTTCATGCAACTTTGCAGACTCTTCATCTACTAAACAAAAAAATCCAAATCCCATGACCAATTGAGCAGGAGGTAAAAAATCTTTTTTGGCGGAGTATTCAAACTCACCCGGTGGTAATATTCCCAAGGAATTGTATTTCGACACATCATTCCCATTCAATACCCACGCTGCTGGATTAATCTTCCCACCCCAAGCCTGAGAAGCTGACATTGCAAAAATACCGGCTTGTAGTATAGTTGAAGGAGGGATTGTCTCTCCTTTAAAAGGATTTTTAACGAATACTTTTAATGAACCCTCTATCTCTGAACTCACCAAATAATCATCGTCACTAAAATAATTGAAGTATATTAAGTCAGTCTGCATCTTATCTCTTCCGGCTAAACATAAATAACCTTCACTAGTAATGAACCAATAAAATTTTTCAAACCAAAACTTTTCTCTTTCATCTTTTTGTCTAAATCCGTTTTCACGTTGTAAATTTTTTATCAAATCTTGACCAATTTTCTTTTCGGCATTCTTAAACGCTATCTCAGCACCTCTTTCTACTTTAGTTTGCTTTAATTCGGCCTCCTTCTTCAAATCAAAATAATATCTAGCATTAGCAAATGAACTAATTGTAATGTCAATACTTACAGGTACTCCGTGGATAGTATGTTCTTTCACTTTACGTCTTTGGATCATTTCCGACTCAGAATCAGAATCAGAACTACTTTCATTTTCCAGTTCTGTTTCACTTTCATTTTCTTCTGGATCTTTCAACTTAATGTTGACTCTATTTTCCTTTAAATTCAATGGCAACTCTATGTAATTCGCAATAGAATTTTTCTTTCTTTTGTCTGATTTAATCGCCAATTCAATGTTTGTCCAATCTATTTGTTTGTCAACAAAGTTTTGAATATATTGGCGACAATCATCTACTAAATTCGAGTATAGTTGTACTAATTCTCCTTTTTTGGCGTTCAATACTTGTTCATCTTTTAAGTTTTGTATCTCGTCATCTCTTTTGGTTCTAGCTTTTTCCAATCGATCAGCCGCTAGTTTTTTATGTTGAATCACTTTTTCAGACAGTTCATTGATATTCAATTCACTAATTTTTTTGTCTATAGTTGAAGTGGTGGACATCCTTTAAAAAAAAGAATTATGTTGTGATAATGTAGTTCCAAACATGAAACAAATCTAAAAAATGAAGAGTAAGCCGCACTCAATTTCTCTTGAACTTTTTATTCTCTTATGATCTTATCGTTCATCCATCGAACACCCAACAATGTCAACTACAAGCTTTGATAACTTGGTTAAAGCCATAAAGAAAGGAAAAAAGGTTACTTTCTTTAATGGTGCAGGTATATCAACATCTGCTGGCATTCCTGATTTTAGATCGCCAGATACTGGATTATACTCTAATTTAGCAAAATTAAATCTACCGTATGCTGAAGCAGTGTTTGATATTGAATATTTTAGGGAAGATCCGAAAGCATTTTATACTTTAGTCAAGGAACTTATGCCTGGCCAATTTCCACCAACCAAATTTCATTATTTGCTCAAATTGTTTCAAGATAAAGGTCAATTAAAAAGGGTTTATACACAAAACATAGATACATTGGAGAGGCTTGCTGGCATTGATGATGAATATATAGTTGAAGCTCATGGATCTTTCGCATCTAACCGCTGTATTGATTGCAAGAAAGAGATGTCGTCCGAAACTGTCAAGAAATTGATGAATAAAGGTATACCAAGTTGTGAAACTTGCGATGGATATGTGAAACCTGATATTGTATTTTTCGGAGAAGGGTTACCAGAGAAGTTTTTTAGCTGCTGGAACGGAGATTGTGAAGATGTAGATATTGCGATAATTGCTGGAACTTCATTGACTGTTCATCCCTTTGCGTCATTGCCTCTGGAGGTTCATAAAAACTGTATTAGAGTCTTAGCGAATAAGGAAAAAGTTGGCGATTTGGGAAGTAGAAAGAATGATATTTTGGCTGTTTGTGGATGTGATGAGTTCGCTGAGAAGCTTGCTCGAATATTACAATGGGATGTAGAGTTGAATAAAATGTATGAAGATGGTCAAAAGAAGTATGGCAAGCAAGAGAATTCAACAGAAGAGAAAACGAATGAAATTAAAACCAAGCTCAAAGAGAATGATGAAAAAGATGTAAAGGATGAAGAAGCAAATGAGAATGAAGATGTTTCAAAATTGGTGGAGAAATTAAAAATTTAAAATTTATAATATTTTTTTTTTTTTTTTTGGCAACCAAAAAATATTTAAGGAAGACACTTACAACAGCTTTCATTCAGCCATGTCAAGGCTTAACAATAGTCAATATGGGTTCATGACTACCACCGATGACGTAAATAGTCACAGGGATGGAGCTACCGTCAAACCAATTGAAAGGGAAGTTGTTATGGCAATTAATATTCTGAAGTTTGACAAAATGGATATTGGAATTGCAATTTTGGATTTTAAAATTTCTGAATTATTTTTAGTCAGCTTTAGTGATTCACCATCGTTTGTTAGATCCGTTAATCAACTCGATATCTATCAACCAACTACTGTAATAATCCCAGATTTAGCACAATTTGAAAAGTTGAAGTATGTACTACTTTCCAATCTCAATGAAGATGTCAATCAAAAATTGGGGAAAGTGAAAATATTTGACTCGGTATCTGGTGCTGAACTTTTGAAGCAACATCTGTTGAATGATGTTAAAACTAATGATTTGATGACTGGGGCTGCTGGAGCACTTATTGCCACATGTATGGAATCGAGATTAATGAAATCAACATCAAAATACAAAACCACAATTGTTGCAAGTGGTAAATTTGTTTTGATTGATTCATCTACCATTAAAGATTTGGAGTTAGTTTCAAGTTCAAATGATAAAGGCCTTAGCTTCTTCAGCTTTTTAAATAGATGCACTACAAAAATGGGTCAAAGATTGTTAAGAACTTCCATTTTACAACCTTTGACTGATATAGAAAGTATAAAACTTAGATTGGAATCGGTTAATGAATTGACTTCTCAGGAAAACATTTTGATTACAATCAAGACTAAATTGAAACAATTGCTGGATTTGGATACATTATTTTCCTACTTGTTGGACGATTCTGGGATTCCTGAACAAAGAATAAACAACATTATTTTGTTAAAAACCAATTTGCTATTAGTGCTTGAGTTGAAGGACTGTCTTAATGTTACTTCTCCCATTTTACAACAAATTAAAGAAATTTTCCAACATCAGAACATCGAAAAGTCTTTGAATTTAATTGATAAATATATAAATGAGGATTGTAGAGTCACCAAGAATAACTATGTTCAGATTGCTCATCAAAGAGCAAATGCAATCAAATCAGGTCTCAACGGATTATTAGATGTTTCAAGAAGTGTTAGAGAAAAAATTCTTGAAGAAGTTAATGAGTATGTTCAAAAATTAATTGAACAATATGAATTAAATTTGGATTATAGATATGATAAATGTAAAAGATTTTATTTAAGAATCAAGACAAATGACACATCTCCACCTAAATTACCAGAAGAATTTATAAACATAATTCATAAAAAACATATCATAGAATGTACAACCATAGATTTACTTAAACAAGGCTCAAGATTGTATGACATAGAATCTGAAATAAATGTAATTAGTGGTAGTATCATTCAAGAACTATACGATCAAAGTCAAGATAATTTACCTATCTTTTTCATGATTTCGGAATCAATCGCAATACTTGATTTGTTGTGCAGTTTTGCTAGCTTTATCAATGAACAAAAAGGATCATACACCTGCCCTGAATTTGGGAACTATACTCATATCCGTCAATCTAGACATCCAATCCTTGAAACTTTGAAAAATGTTGTGCCAAATGATTATTCTTGTGTTCCCGAAATTTCAAGATTTCAAATTATAACTGGTGCTAATATGAGTGGAAAATCTATCTACATCAAACAAATTGCATATATTTTAATTATGGCTCAAATGGGTTTATATGTGCCAGCTGACTATGCTATTATCAAAATTCAGAAAAGTATATTTTCTCGTCTTTCATCAGACGCTGATATTAATGTTTCTACATTTGCCAATGAAATGAATGATATGAATACAATTTTGAAAAATGCAGATGATTCCAGTTTAGTACTAATCGATGAATTAGGTAGAGGCTCAAGTTTGAGAGATGGGTTTGCAGTTTGTCTTGCAATTTTAGATCATTTAACTACTTTAGGAGCAACCGTTTTCACTACTACACATTTTCATGAAATTGCAGAAATTTTGGGAAATAAGTCTTGCGTTTTATCATCTAATATGAAAACTACTGAGCAAAATGGAAAGTTTGAATATCAATTTAAATTAGAGATTGGTAAAATTGAAACTGAAAGATATGGAATAAAGTATGCTGAATTATCTCAAATTTTACCGGAAGAATTGATTAATTTTGCAAAAGATTTAATAGAACCTTTGAAGTCCAAGATTACAAAAAGTGACTCGAAATTAATGTCCAAACGAAGAAAATTAGTTCTTGAATTATATTTTGCATTAAGCCAATTAAAGAAATTGGATTGTGACAACAACTACAAAATAGATCTACTTAGAACTTTACAAACTAGATTTGTTGAAGAAATTAATGAAGCTACTGCTTAAAAGTTATTTTTTCCTATAAAGCCTATAAAAAAATCTCATGTTTTCAAGTTTTAGAGGATATGTCACCTCTTTTTCATTCACTCTATACCATAAGCTTTCTTGTTGCGATATTACTTCCCAAGCTCCATCATTCTCATCGGGTTTTCCCACGAGTATCATATCTATTAAAAATTGAACTGGAAATTTTTTATCTCCAACTGTAATATGTGAAAATGAACCAGCACTTTCAGCAATTAATAATAATGAATCCTTTTTACAATTTTGACACAAGGTATGTAAAAATTTAACAGTTTCCTTTCTTTTCTCTGCAAACAATTCATTTGTGGTGAATAATAAAGTAATTAATTCATACTTTGACATTCCAATGTTGCATGTTAATATATCATTTTGTACAAATGACATGTTCAAACTTTGATGATTGTAGACCCAAGTATTTTTCATATAAGATGTTAATTGATTCAAAACAGTACTCCAATCTGCAATATCAATTATATCAATATTGAGTTGTGAACTCGAAGTTGGATTATATTCTTTTAATCTTGCAAAAACTGCTCCTAAAGCACATAATTCACCTCCTGCACCAGCTCCAATGCAAAGGACATTCTTGGCAAATGTAGGCTCTTTAAGCAAAGTAGTAATTTCCGTCAAGCTGGAAAACAACGAGGCGTAGGCTAAAGCTCTAGCAGGTGTCCATCTTGAAGCGTATGCAAACCGTTTATCATCATCATCAAATGCAGCTAAATAGTCTCTATTATATAGATCTCCTTTCACTTTTTGAATATGGGCCAGTAGATTTGGCGAATTCAAAATGTTCTTGAAACAAACCGTGAAAGCGTCAATTATTTGATAGGGAGCAAGCAGATCTTCTGTCGTAAAAGGTAATCCACTCATAATACTTTGTTTCAATCCATTTTGTTCTATAATGTTTTGATTGAAAATGATATTTTACAATTTTGTGTTTCTCTTCTCCATCTCAATAAAAATTATTTAAATCGAAACTTTTTTTTTTTCATGTTCTTTTTCTTCTTCAACTAATTATAGATCAATCTGTGTCAAGGTGGGCTCTCAGTATCGATGACTTTCTTTTGAAAGTCTGATTTGCTGTAGATGTTTTCCTTGGCAGATCGGCGCTCGCGAAGCAAGCTTGATAGACAATTATTGAAACATTTGGAGATCAGTTGATTCGATATCAGCACAATTTTTATTGTTTGAAGTTATTTCAAGATGGCACTTTAGTTTGATTGGTCCTTCATTTCTATGAGGTTGAGCGATTGCTAAAGCTGTTTGAGAAATAATTAGATGAATATTGTGTATGTTTTTCAAATTTGTTGATTTTTTGTTAATCACCTCTTTGAGGTCTTAAGCAGAATAGTTCCGTCGACAGATTGTATAGTAACAGGTCGGTCTTGAGCTCATTTCGATGATGCTCGACCAATTTGACTTGATGCAACATATTCCTGGACTCTGCGCAGGTCATATTGACCTTTGACGAATTGAGTAAAACCATGTTGCACACATTTTTAACTTCTTAGATCGAAATTTATTTGCGCTTATTTACAATCTTAGTTTTATTATCATCTTTTTCAAAACAAACACTTCAATGGTTCCTTTATGTCTAACACAAGTGAAAATGTTATTGGACTGAGTAAGGATCTGCCATCTTTGACAATTACCCGTGATAGTTATCCCAAGTATCATACCAGAACTAGCGCTAGCGAATTACCACAACTTCCACAGTATCTGCCATCAACTGATGAAATCGATGAAGTAGATAATGGAGATGCCACTCAACAATACGTTGAATTTAATTTAAAAGAGGAAATTGAGAGGGAGTCTAAACAACCAGAACTTGAGGAAAAGCAAACAGAAGTAAAGAATGTTGAAGAAACTGAAGATGATTTTTTCACAAACACCAATTCTAATTGGAAAGAGATGAAAACTATATCTGATCTTGATTTTTACAATGATAAAGGAGAACTTCAGCACAAATCTAAAACTGGAAAAGATTTTACCAAAGATAATAATCTTCATTTTGGATACACCAAGATTGATACAGAGGAACAAGTCAACAAATACGCGGCATTGGATAAGAAAACCGAATTTTTATTTAAAGGTAATACAAAATCGTATGCTAATAAGAATGTTATATTTAATGCTGATGATCATGATTCAGATTCGGATTATGACAATGATGATGAGTTAGATTCTGGTGAGACTCTAGCTGATACCAAGAAAATGCTCTCCGAATCCCAAAAATTTGCATATGTTGGAATCACAAAATTGTTGACGGTTGATATGGCAACAAATTTAGCTAAAGTTCAATTTGGAACGAACGGTAGGATAGCAAAACAATTGAGTAATAGTCAAAAGAATTTTTCAAATTGGACAATGTATGTTTTATCAAAATTGTATGAGCATTTGGATGTTAAAGGAGAAGAAAAAGCAATGATTGAGAATTTAAGTAAACATGGTGTAGAGCTAAAAGATTTGTCAAAAAGTTTAAAAGAAGTTGAACTTAAAAAGCTTTCTTTCATAAATGATGAATTTGATTTGAGATGGGTCATTATTTGTGATATGTTTCTTCTTTTGTTAAGTGATGGTTACTATGATGCTAGATCCAGGTCATTATTAATGAATTTTGCAGAAACCATTGACATTTCAAAGTTGGAAATATTACAATTTGAAAGGCGATTAATGGAATGTTTAGATATGGAGACAAGAGAAAAATCTATTGAAAATAAAGATGAATATTTGAATGATCAATCATTTATAAAGCAGCAAATCAAGAAGAATAAAAATAAAAGATTGGCTATGATTGGTTTAGCCACACTTGGAGGTGGGTTAGCAATTGGTTTATCAGCTGGATTGTTGGCTCCGGTAATTGGAGCTGGTATTGCAGCAGGTCTCACCACTGTTGGTATAACTGGTACGAGTGGATTTTTAGCAGGTGTTGGTGGTAGTGCTTTGATAACGACAGGTGGTGTAGCTATAGGTGCCAAAGTTGGTAATAAAGCGGGAGCAAGAAGACTGGGTGATGTTCATACTTTTGAATTTAAACCATTACATAATAATAAAAGATCAAATTTAATCGTGACGGTGAGTGGATGGATGAATGGTGCTATGGATGATGTAAGACTTCCATTCTCAACGGTAGATCCAGTGATGGGAGATATGTTTTCATTATTATGGGAACCAGAAATGTTACAGTCTATGGGTCAAACAATAGGAATTTTAGCAAGTGAAGCTTTAAGTACTTCCATTCAACAAATTTTAGGAGCAACGATTTTAGGAGCTTTGATGTCAGCAATTCAATTACCAATGGCTTTGTCTAAATTATCATATTTGTTAGATAATCCGTGGAATGTTTCCTTAGATAGAGCATGGAAAGCTGGTAAACTTTTAGCTGACACAATTCTATCTGGTAATTTAGGGGTACGACCAATCACATTAGTTGGGTTCTCATTAGGCGCTAGATTGATCTATTCATGTTTAATCGACCTAGCTAGGCGAGGTGGATATGGTTTGATTGAGAATGTGATTTTACTAGGTTCACCAATCTCTATAAATACAGATCAATTAGCTCAAGCACGATCTGTTGTTAGTGGACGTTTCATCAATGGATTTTCAAAAAAAGATTGGATTTTGGGCTATTTATTCAGAGCCACTGGTGGTGGGATTTCAACTGTAGCTGGATTATCAGCTTTGAAAACTGTTTACGGTATTGAGAATATTGATTGTACTGAATTTGTGGAAGGTCATATGTCTTATAGAAAAGCTATTCCTAAAATCTTAAAAACAATGGATTGGGAAGTATTAAGTGAAGAGTTTGCTGAAATTGAAGAACCTGATCCAGAACAAAATGAAAGACAAAGACAATTAATTAATGAATTTGATGAAGCTAGAGCTAAAATGGATGATAAACCTGCGGAAGAACCAAAAGGATGGAAAAAATGGTTTCAACCTAAGAAAAAAGATTGGTGGGATATTTATGAGGATAAAGATGATAAAGGAAAAGTTATTGAAGAGTATGATGAAGCTGCTCCAGTATTTGATGTAGATGCTTTAACAAAAGAAGTTAATGAGATTGAAATGAATAAATAATGATTTTGTGACTATTATTGTTAGTATATAATTTTTTTTTTTTTTTTGAGTCAAATCTCTAAACCATTTTGAACCAAAAATTTTTCACTATTATCACTAAACAAATCCGTTATTAAACCATGCCAACAATACCAGTGGATAAGGAAGATCTTTTCCAATTGTTGGGTAGATCATATACCACTGAAGAATTTGATGAATTGTGTTTCCAATTTGGAATTGAATTGGATGAAGATACTACTGAAGAATGTCAAGGTGATGAAAGACCACAATTAAAAATTGAAGTTCCTGCAAATAGATATGATATGTTATGTATTGAAGGTATAGCGCAAGCATTAAATGAGTTTTTAGGAAATTCAGAAACTCCAAATTATACATTAAATCCATCAAATCCAGAAATTTCATTAACCATTAAAGAATCAACTTTCCCAATAAGACAATACGCAGCTTCAGCAATATTAAGAGGAATTAAATTTGATCAAAGATCGTATGATTCATTTATTGCATTACAAGATAAATTACATACAAACTTATGTCGTAATAGAACTTTAGTTGCAATTGGAACTCATGATTTAGATACTTTAACACCACCTTTCACATATGAAGCTTTACCACCAAAAGATATTGTTTTCAAACCATTAAATCAAACAAAAGAGATGAATGGAGAAGAATTAATGGAATTTTATGAAAAAGATAAAAATTTAGGTAAGTATTTACATATTATAAAAGATTCTCCAGTTTATCCAGTTATGTTGGATGCAAATAGAACAGTTGCATCATTACCACCAATTATTAATTCAGATCATTCAAAAATCACTTTAAATACTAAAAATGTTTGGATTGATGTTACAGGTACTGATAGAACTAAAACTGAAATTGTTATTAATCAATTAGTTGCCATGTTTTCAAAATATAGTAAAGTACCATTTGAAATAGAACCTTTAAAAATCATATCCGAACATAATAATCAATCACGTATTACACCAAATATAAAACCAAGAGAAGCTAAAGCAGAAATTTCATATATTAATTCATGTTTAGGATTAAATTATTCAGGTGAAGAAATTTCAAAATTATTAAAAAAAATGTCACTTGATGCAAAACCATCAACAACAGAAAATGATTTATTAAATGTTAATATTCCAATAACAAGATCAGATATTTTACATCAATGTGATATTATGGAAGATGCAGCAATTGGATATGGTTATGATAATTTAAAAAAGACAAAACCAAATAGTGAAAGTTTAGTAGCTTCAGCTTTACCAATAAATAAGGTATCTGATATATTAAGATTAGCAAGTTCTCAAGCTGGATATCTGGAAGTTATGCCATTAACATTGTGTTCTCATGATGAAAATTATAAATGGTTAAGATTAAAAGATGATTCAAAAGCTGTTAAATTAGAAAATCCAAAAACTATAGAATATCAAGTTGTTAGAACTACTTTATTACCTGGTATATTAAAAACAATAAAAGAAAATAGAAAACATTCTTTACCAATAAAAGTTTTTGAATGTGGTGATATAGTTTTAAAAGATGATTCATTAGAAAGACGTGCTTTTAATCAAAAAAATTGGGCTGCAATATATGCAGGTAAAACTTCAGGGTTTGAATATATTCAAGGACTTTTAGGTAAAATTATGCAAACTATGAGAACTCCATGGTTAGAAAATCCAAAAGATGATAAAAGAAGAGGTTATTGGATTGAAGAAGATAAATCAAAAACAACATTTTTTGAAGGTAGAGGTGCAAAAATATTATTTAGATCAAAAGATAATAATGAAGCTAAAGAAATTGGTAGTATTGGTGTTTTACATCCAGAAGTTATGAATTTTTTTGATATACCATATGCTGCTTCGTCAGTTGAATTAAATGCTGAAGTATTCTTGTAAGTTAGAATAGATACTGAAGTAGGTTAATAGATATAGAACGACTGTGAGACTTAAATTAGTGTATATATATAATAATAATAGTAACAGTATACACGACTAACTTAAAAAAATATAACTTGTGTAACTTAATAAATATTTAATCCGGATCTTTTATCTTAACATAACATATACCAAAAATCTTCAATATAACCAACAACAATCATTCACATAACTAACTGGAATTAATCAAAAATGAGTGGAAGAGGATCATCTAGAGCTTATGATATGATCATGAAACTACTTTTAGTAGGTGATTCAGGTGTTGGAAAATCATGTTTATTATTAAGATTTGTTGAAGATAAATTTAATCCATCATTTATAACAACAATTGGAATTGATTTTAAAATTAGAACAATTGAAAGTAAAGGTAAAAAAATTAAATTACAAGTATGGGATACAGCAGGACAAGAAAGATTTAGAACTATAACTACAGCATATTATAGAGGAGCAATGGGAATTGTATTAATTTATGATGTTACAGATTCAAGAAGTTTTGAAAATGTTGAAAATTGGTTTCAAACTGTAACACAACATGCAAATGAAGATGCTCAAATATTTTTAGTTGGTAATAAAAATGATGATGATATAAATAGACAAGTTAGTAAAGAACAAGGAGAAGAATTAGCTTCAAAATTAGGTATACCATTTTTAGAAGCAAGTGCTAAAAGTAATGCAAATGTTGATGCTATATTTTATGAATTAGCAGGAATTATTCAAGAAAAACATGTTGATGATAATTCTGGTGCTGCTACAGGTAGTGGAGCTGGTGGTATAGATGTTTCACAAAATAATTCAGGTATAAAGAATAATTGTTGTTAAGGATCCATTGAGAAAGAAAGAGATTATTGTAACAATGGTTTTTTCAATTTATTAAGTAATTGATTAAATTTTGTGTTTGTTGTTGTTGTTTAATTGTAATAAAATTTTCTATTAATAGTTATTATTATATCTTTTTACCAAAATAAACCCATTGATCATCTAAAGGTTTTTCTTCTAATTCTTCCCAACATTTTAAACCAGATAATTCATGACTTAATTTAATTTCATCAGATGCTTGTATAATTAATTCTTCAATTAATCCATTACCAATTTTATTTTCAATATTTTCTATAATTTCTTCTTCTTCAACTATTTTTAATCTATTTTTTGTTAAATTTTCAACTGATTGTCTATATACTGATGATTTTGGGAATTTATCATTTAATACTTTTAATTGTTCATTATATAATGCAACTAATGATGGTCTTGGATTTGGATGTTTATATAAACCTGTTAAACCTGTTGGTAATCCTTCTCCTGCTCTTACTATTACTTCTGATAATTGTATTTTTGGTATTTGTCTTAATACTTGTGTAAACCTCATTTTTTTGTATGTGTAAGGGTATGAATTGATATAGATGAGTCAGAAAATGTTCAACAGCACTTGTTGATGAGTTCTTAGTGTAGTACTTAGTCTTTTGTGAATATTCTACTAATACTTAGTAAAAATTAAATATTCATTGGTTGAAAAAAAGTATGGAAGAAAAAACATCAAATCTGCGACACTAAAAAATTATGATTAGCTTGATAGGATTGATCTATCACTGGTTTTGCAGCCGATTCAAGTAGAAGCATAAACTCCTCTCTATTAATTCATCAACGTTAAATTGTCTTCCCGCTTAATTTTGTACACTAGCTAAATATTTATAGTCTCTACATAAAATCTCCACCTCCGAAATCACCACCTCCAAAATCACCACCACCATAATCTTGATTATTCATTGCATCACCATAACCATCTTGATAAGCCATTTGTTCATCATATCCATTATCCATCATATTAGCTAACATAGCACCTCCTAATAAACCACCACCTAAACCTAACATACCTGCACCCATACCACCACCACCAAATCTTGATCTTTGTGGTTGTTGTTGATATCCATAAGGTTGACCATATGGTTGACCATATGGTTGTCCGTAAGGTTGTCCATAATATGGTTGTTGATAACCTTGAGGTGGATATCCTTGTTGAGGATAACCTTGATTATATTGTGGTTGCGGCTGTGGATTATTATGGCGATGGAAAAACCCAGATTTTTGTTGATTATTTTGTTGTTGTTGTTGTTGAGGACGAGATTCTGAAGAATTTATTGAATTTCTTCTTGAATTATTTGCTGAATAAGCTGGTGGAGCATCATCAAATTTTGTACCTGCTGGAGGTTCCCATTGAGATTTTTTAGTTTTTAAATCAACATAAAACCAAGTTTTATATTTATCATCAAATTTAGCTAACCAACCATCTGGTACAGTTGGAGGTTTATCTGGATTATTTGAATTTCCCATAATTTTAAATTCTCTGCTTTATAGATCTATTAAAGTTGATTAATTTGCGTTAAATGAGGCTGAGATGTGATTATTGATAAGTACAAAATAAAAATAACTCCGGTTTCTTTGAAGATTGAATTTATTTAATGATTGATTAAATTTTCTTTGAAGCTTTGATAGATATATTGACGATTGAACGAAAGAATCGATTTCCTTATCTATTTGGATTATTTGAAGTTGTAAAATGTGAATAATTTTTGAATAACAATGTCTGCTAGTTTATGATTCCTTGGAAAACGATAGGTCTTAATCTTCTAACGCCAACAAAATTACAATTGAAATTGAGTGTTGGTAGATGAAGAATAGTTTCGATATCGGATCTTTCTCTTTGACTTATAGCCTAAGATTAAACTGGAAAAATGTGGTCGTGTATTTCTCAGAGATAAAAGTTGCCAATTTTTGTGTAACATATCACTTTAGTATGACCACTTTTTCCAAGTCTTACAATCATAAGAAAGATTATGCTTCAACAAAGAGAGCATAAAGGTTAATGATTCAGAAAGATCCACTTTATTGTCTTAAGATTAACAAACGTCACTTGAACCTGGTTTGAAAATAAAAGTTGTAGAAATATGAGATAAAAGTTTGTTGCAGAATTTTTGCAATTTTTTTGCACCCAAAAAAAAAATAATGTGAGCAATTTATTTTTATATGTATACAAAATTAATATAAACTCTATAAACATGCATCAATCATTCTTCATTACTAAAATTATTCATTATTCATTAAAGATTCTGTCGAATTATTCATATCTCTCGTTAAAATATTCAAAAAATTCTAAGCTTTACCTTGTTCCTCTAAAACTTTTTTCCAATGTGGTTTTTCAGCAGGTTGCTTCTTTTTAATTTCAGATTCTGCCATGCTTAAACCAATAGTTGCTAATAATAATGCAATGGTAACGAATGTGGTGTAAAAATTTACATTTCAAGAGTCAATTGTTTCATGATGTTGTACAAAATATGGATGCTGCGAAACAAAAAGAAAAAGAAAAATTTTCATAGAGAAAACTAGTTTACAGAAACAGAGCAAAAGAGCCAGAGTTCAGTAATATATAATTATCGAAATTTAAGATCATAAGATAGTTCGTGTAGTTTATCTACTTATACAAATCGAGAAACGGAGACCGTATATCATTTATCTGTACAAGAGAAAATGAACAAAAAAATTTACGTCGATGACACAAAATTGGGTACCACATTGCTGAAAATTTATAAACCGGCTGAATATATTCAAGTTAAGATGACGATTTGTTCAAACAATGCATCATTCAAATCCAAGTATCCAACTCATTGGAGCAACATCTTTTGCCACTAATTACATAACCTTGGGGTAAGGATGACGTTTAGTTAAATTGAGTTATGCTGGTCAATTTGTATCAATCTTAATTCTCAACCTCAACAACGTTTTAATGCAGTTGCTGGTCTACGGATCGTGGGGGTTGTGTTGGTCCCATAATTTGTGTAATATGCTCAATAAATTGGATTAGAAGCTCAATATGGGTTGTATTATTTTCCTTCAATGTTAAAGATTATCAAGAGATTTTTTTGGACTAATTCAATATATCAAATTATTAAACCAAGTATTTCATTTAATTTTGACTGGCTATCCCAGCTGGAGGACGGAGATTTATGAGTATGGATTTTCTTCTTGGTTTACCTGAAGTTCATTCATATTTATACCATGGTAGTTGTTGATAGCTTTTCGAAGAGAGCTCATTTCATACATTATTAAAAGACATTAACATTAAGAAGTGCGGTAAATATTCATTGACTATATAACAAACATTATATATGCCAGATGAAATAGTTTCAGACAATGATACAAGAGTAACAGTTGATTTTTGGTCAGAATTTTTTCATGGAAATCAAGCTGTTTTAATATTTTCAAACATTTATCATCCTCAACCTGATGGTTGATTTGAATGAACAAATGAATCAATGATTCAATTACTCAACGCTTTTGTCGACTAAATCAAGATTGGTTATACAAATTGCCATTGGTAGAGTTTGTATAAAATAGTCATACAGATGAAATAACTAAATCATCACTTTTGGAAGAAGATTAAGTATTCACCCCAAAAGCACCAGGTATAGATTCAAGAATTTTCCAAAATGTTCCTACAAACTAATCACCAGACAGTGCTGAAGATGCTCAAGATTTCAAAAAATTGTCACATTGTTATCGTGAATTTGTAAAGCAAGATATAATTGAAAAAACGAGTCGGAATAACAATATAACAAACACAAACGGGAATTGATTAAAAGTCAGAGATAAAGTTATATTTCATGGAAATACTCATATGATTTTATCTAATTTCAAAAACACTGAACAAACTATTCTTTACTTTGGTCCATAGTGAGTCAATAAGGTTTTTGCTAATAATAAAACATATTTTAATCAATTATTAAATAACACAGGTATTCGTCGTCAAAAAAGGTAAAAGCATTTTGGAGATAAGTCAGCATTATTCAGGTAATGAAGTAAATTAATATGTTAATTTTTATATACGAATAAATCACGTGCCAGTGTCGCATCTGATGTGTCTTTTTTTGTGTGTGTCGTGAAACGTCTGTTTACTAGGCTGCAATTCAGTGGAGTACAGCTGTGAGGTTGAAATGAGCCATCAAATAAGAATTTGGATCAATAATATTAGCTGGAATGTAGATGGAACTGATCCCAGCTTTTTTTGCTTTTGTTTTGTTTTGAATTTTGTTTAACGCGATGTATTATTAGTCAAATTATATTTGGTTTTTTTTTACAACCAAAATTGGTTTTTACAACCAAAATTTAAAAAACACCAACTTCAATTGATAAACCACAACAAACAAATCGTGTGATATACTGAAGCTTTATTAATTAATCATTAAGAGTATGAAATGTCATCGAATGATAAAAGATCAATAACTAGTGATCAAGGGAATAAGAAAAGAGTAAAACTCATTAGTGAAGGTGGTCAATTGAGATTTTCTTTGGTTAAGGAATTGAGTGTTGAAGGATCATCTATAGCGAAAGAAGCATCTTTAAAAAATGAGAACCTGGTAGACACGTTTGGGGAAGATAATGGTAATGTAGATCCAACATTTGTTAATAGTGTTTTAAATTTGAAAAATGGAAACTCAGCAGACACAAAAGATCAAGATGGTACAACCTTAGGTGTGGAATCATTAGATGAAACTAGCAATAATTCAGGATCATTAGATGAAACTAGCAATAATTCAGGATCAGGTGCTATGTCAGATGTTGAACCACTTTCAGCTGCTGTCACTAATAATACTACTACTACAACTAATGTATCAAAAGAATTTGTTAAAAAATATAGCAAGAGAGAAAGTTATGCAATGAAGAAATTTGAATTTCCCACTTACTATTACGAAAGACAGGGTGCTGAAACATTAGATGGTTGGTTTTTAATGCAAAAGAATTTGAGCAAAATCGGAAAAAAAGACTTGGTCAGATATCTAATTGGTATATGTGGATTTGAAGAGGTTACAGATGAAACTGTAAAAAACATTAGAGAAGGTTTTTTGCAAAAATACAAAAAGGAAGGTCAAGATGATGACGAAGTATTAGAAAATCTAATTATTGCTCGGATTGAAGGTGGATCTGCAGCTGTTGTAATTAATAAATTTGAATTTAAAAAACCATTTAAGGTTAAATCAAAACTTCTGATTACTTCCAAGCTAAGAGAAAAAGATATTGAAGATCCAGAACCAAAAAATGGGTTTGATTACTTACGTGTGGCAGATTTAATACTTGAAATTGAAGGATATTCCAAGCCCGTTCAATTTATTACGATCTACGGTGATCATGAATATCAGTCAAACAGAATCAGACTAATTACGAAGGTCAATCCATTAATTAAAAAGGATGGTTCATTATTCAATTATGTATTTAGTGATCAAAATTCCGGGTCTAATTATGATGGCTCCGTTAAAGAGTATGACCTTAGAAGCCAAAAATGTATCAATGAATTTTTAGATATAAACAAGTGGGTTAGAACAACTAAATTAGCTACTGAAAAAACTTTAGTAACGAATTTTAATCCTCAAGGTCTTCGAGATATTGATTCAATATATGTACCAGTAGAACATGGAGATAATGTGTATTCTCATAAAGTTTTGTTTGAAAAAGACTATACTGGTACACATGCTGCAGTTATAGTTAAGATGGGATTAAAAAAGTTAGGTACAAGATTTATTAATAAGTCAGAAAATACCAAAGCTGAAGAAACTTTATTTAAATTGAGTGGTATCAGAAAAAATAACGTACCTTATACGTATCAACTAAATGATGAAGAATACAAAGCCGGGCTCAAATATTCAGATCATATGAAAAAATTAATAAAAAATGATGAGGAAAGAGAACGTATTAGTCTTATACCATATACTGAATTACTGAAAAAGATTTTGTCCAAGTACAATGAAGAATACAATGATAAAATTACCTCAATTTCCAGTATTTCATTAGATATATATAAGAATATCATCATTGATTTGGTATTAGACGAGTGCAACAAGAACCTAAAAGGTCTGCTAGTCCAGTGGAAAAAATTTAAATTTCCTGGGTTTACTGATGTTCAATGTCAAGGTATTTTTAAAAATCTTTGTGGTAAAAATAAAATCATATTTCAAGAAAAATGGATCTTCGATCCAAATTTTGTGTATACTCAAGTTGAATTGAGTTTGGAATTTTATGATAAATTATTGAAAACTTATACCAAATTTGAAAATAGTTCTGATAAATGGGTTAAAATCACTAGTGCATTCGATGGTAAAATTCCTAAATATCAACTAATCAATATATTCAGAAGAATTGATGAAGGTGGTTGCACGGAAAAAATCAATGGTACTTTACAACTTACAATGGATTATAAAAATACAATAATCAAACGAGAAAATGATGCTAAAGTTAAAGCAAAAAAAGAGGAAGCTAAAGCTAAGGAAAGTGATTTAAAAAAAGCAAAATATGAAAAAATGAAAGAAGCTGATTTGAAAAAACAAAGTCAAAAATCAAGAAAACCTTGGACGGCGGAAGAAGATAAGAAATTGATGGAGTTGTGTAAAGAAAAGGATGGTAAGCCCAATTGGTTAGAATTGTCAAGTAATTTTAAAGATAGAACCGAAAATTCATGTCTACTTCGTTATCAAAAATTGATTGCTGAACTGAAGAAAGATCCAAAGTTATTAAGAAAAGGTGCTTGGTCAATTAAAGAAGATATGGTCTTAAGGGCTTTAGTTCAAAAATATGGCAACGATTGGAGTAAAATTGATGAAGAATTTCCAACTAGGACCAAAGATCAAATGCAAAAAAGATGGTGTATTCTAAGCAAATCATCGAAATAAAAGAACTTGAAGTTGTTTCAGAATTTGAATTGTTCCAATCGTACGAAGATGGTATTTGGCTTGATCCTTTTGCTCGTTCAAGTTTATTGCTACAAAAATTCTATAAAATCCAGTTTTATTTCTTGCTATGTATTTTCTAATATTAATTTTGATGTGTTTTAATTTATGAAATATAAAATCCACTGTATTTGAATACTCTAATAATTTTTAGATTTCATTTCAAAAATTTACTTTGTTTCACCTTGTTCTTCCAATACTCTTTTCCAATGTGGTTTTTCAGCAGGTTGTTTTTTTTTAATTTCAGCATCTCTTATACTTAAACCAATTGTTGCTAATAATAGAATTATTGAGATGAATTGCGAAACCACACGAGCTTGTACAAGTTTTTGAGCTGTTGTCATATATTTATCTCTGTTTATAATGACCCAACTTCCATACAAACTTGCACCCCAAGCTCCAACAATAATTTCATATTTATGTTCATTTAATTTTGTTATGATTTTATCAGTAGTTGTTAAGTTTTGTAATTTTAATTCTTGTTTTTTAATTTCTAATTTTTGATAATCTCCTTGATGAATCATTTGATCATAATTCCATGAACCTTGATCTGCATAAAATGCTCCTAAAGCAATGGTGGGCATTGCAAATATAGCAGCTTTTATACTTGGACTAAAAGTTGCAAATCTTGCTGGTTGTTTATATTTTAAAAATGAAAATATACCTGCTGATATAGCTCCACCAATTAATAAACCTTTACAACCTTCTTTAATTATATAACTTCTATGATTATTTTTTTCTTCCTCTGTTATAATCTTCATTTTTTAGTTTGTATTACTTATGAAATTGATGATAAATATTTAATTCTATACTTTGAATTGAAATTGTATCTATAAGTTGAATTGAAATATTATTTTGAATTTATGAATCAATCTAGAGATGATCTTCTTATATATTTATATTAAATTAATAAGGTCATTTAGATTGTATGTTATGCATGATTATTATTTTTAAATTTGCGCGGAAATTTGAAATTTCTATTTTTCGGTTTTGTGTGTTTCTTTTTTTAGTACTTAGTGTCGTTTAATTTCGGAAAATCTGTCACGTAAAGTAAATTGGTAAGGTCGATCCTCCGACTTATTCCATACCACGAATACTTTGAGTTAATTATTTAGGAAGGTTAAACGGCTATTGCAATTATGGAGAAGATTTGATTAAGATGTGTTGAATCCAATACTACTCGAGCGCTCAATGTATTTATTGTCACTTATTTATTTTCATTTAAATAATACTTTTGAATGATCTTTTCTAATTTAAAATTGAATCATTATTCAACATGATTCAATGGTACATTAACTGGAATAAATTTACATTAACAATTCGTTAATTTCTGTTTAAAATTTCTATTTTTATATCAATTTGTATGTTATTTCCATTTCTTTTGAAGTAACAGTTGTTTAACTCAATTGCTTTTTGTTTCAAAAACAAATCTTCGAGTGAATTATAATGACCTTATGAAAATTTGGTCCCTTTGTCACAAATTGTGTTTCAAAATTTATGTCAATTTCTAGAATTTTACGCCAATTCAATCCAGTTCATGATGGTAACACTTCTCGACTGAAAAAAAATAAATTTACGTCAAAGTTTACCTTACCTTCGCATTAAAAATCTTGCCTGGAATACATCTAATATCGTATTATAATTAATCTGAAACTTTCATTTTCTCTCCTAACTAAATAAATCTATTGTTTCAATCATACACCATAAACTTCATCCATATATATGCCCATTTGGGAAGAATTAAAGACTGATGATGGTCAAATATATTATCATAATACTAAAACACATGAAACTCAATGGACATTACCTGAAGGTGAAGAATTAATTAAATCATCATCATCAATTTGGGAAGAATATAAAACTGATGATGGAAAAGTTTATTATTATAATACTATAACTCAAGAAACATCATGGGATAAACCAGATGAAGCAAGTGAAAAAACAATAGGCAAAGAAGTGGATGGGGAAGATGAATCGGAGAAAGTTGAATTAGAAAATGAGTTAGAAAAGGAATTGAAAGCAAAACCAATAGATCAACCTTTTAATATAACACAAGATGAAAATCAATTTATTGAACTTTTAAAAGAACATCAAGTAGATTCAACATGGTCATTTCAAACAGTAATGGAAAAATTAATAAATGAACCAAGATATTGGTCAATTGAAAATCCAATACGTAAAAAGGAAGTTTATGAAGAATATATTTTAAATAAATTCCAATCTGAAATTAATAATAAAACTAATTTAATTGAAACATTTAAAAGTAATTTTAATCAAGAATTGGAAAAGCTATACAAAAATGGAAAATTAAATTATAATTCAAGATGGATAAGTTTAAAAAAAAAATTTGAAAAAGAAGATAATCCAATTTTTAAACATTCAATAATACTGGATGAAGAAATGATGAAAATGTTTTATAAATTTATAAACACGTTAAGAAAAAAAGATGAAGATCAAATAATCAAAGATAAATCACAAGCAAAAGAAGAGCTACTAACATATTTACAACTGATAAATACTTCATTAGTTGAAAATTCAAAAAATTTTGAGACATTATATAAAAACCTACTAAATGATTCAAGATTTAAACAAAATAAACATTTTGAATGGTTAAATAAAATTGATATTTTACAATTATATAAATTTGAAATATATCCAAAAATTAATAAAGACTTAAAAAATGAAATTCAAATTCAAGAACGAAAAAATTATAGAAATGATAGAAAATCAAGAAATAATTTTAAAGTTTATTTATCAACTTTACCAAATTTAAAATATAATTCTAAATTTAATGAATTTTTACCCATGCTTGAAAATGAGGATTCATTTATTGAATTATGTGGTAGAAATGGTTCAACACCATTAGATTTATTTAGAGATTTAATTGATGAAAAAATTCAAATATTTAAATTACAAAAGAATAAAATTGAAAATATTTTAATTGAACAAAAAATAACAGATTGGTCCAATTTAAAATTTGAAGAATTTTTAAAAACTTTGAAATCTTTAAGTGATGATCAGCTAAGACAATTTGATTTAAATAATGAAGAAGAATTACAAGAAATTTATGAACTGATTCAAAATGAATATGAAATTAAACAAAGAATGTTGAAAAAAAGAAAAGCTTCCGAAAGTGTTGAACCAGAAGTTGATGAATTACCTGAAAAGAAAGTTAAGAAATCAACTATGAATTATTAAATAATTTATAATGAATGTAATGATGAATCAACTGTTCTGAATTGTAGTGTGTAATCTGAACACTGGTGTTCTATTTAGTTCTATACAATTTTTTACATGTTACCTATCATGAGATTTAACGATCCTTGAACTCAATATTGGGAGCACATATAAAAATGTATAAAAGTCAATAGATCACCCAAGTTCAGATAACACATATTCCCTCTACTCTTTTGAGATTAGCTGTAAAAGTGTTCTAATATATGACTAATAGATTGATAATGAACTGAATCAGTAATTGAAATCTCCTCTTAATTGTAATAAAATAAAAATAAAAATAAAAATAAAAATAATGAACAAATATTTAAAATTTAGGGTAACGAATAATAACTCTGCCCTCCTTTTTCTCCAATATCTTCTCCTTTGATTAGTTTTAAAATCATTATTTGAATCTGACAAAATTTTAAATCATTGAATTCAGTATATTTAAAATTTAATAATGACGCACCTTTTTTGGATTTGAAGCTCCACTTTGAACATTGGTACTCATTTTAACTAATGGATCTCCAGTTTCTATGGCAACATTTTGACCTATTTGGTATCATCTTACATCTATATACATACAATAACATAGAAGGGTGAAATAGACCGATATTGAAACATGAGTATCATCTCTATTCAAACATGAGTATCATCTCTATTCAAACTATAAAACTCCTAATCAGTAGATTGTATGCTGTAGATTTATCAAATATTATCTCTTAGTCGTGCGAACTTAACTAATTTTGAGATTATCATTTTTCGGAATTAAATCAACAAAATGTTCTCCAGACTAAAGAAACTATCACCAAACTTATACACAATCATCTTCATATAAACAATGGTATGTAACTCAATTGATTATCAACTCTTATAAGCAAACAAAAGCAATACTAACAAATTTCCCAGTCACAATCATTAAAACCATATTTAACAGCAGTAAGATCATCACTAACAGCAGCAATATGTTTACAAGATTTTTCATCACAATTAATAGAAAGACATAATAGACCAGAAATAGAAGTAAATTCCTCAAATCAACATAATCCAGAAATTATATTAAATAGTATGAACATAGCACGTAATGAAAATGAAAAAATTTTAATTGAATCAAGTATAAATTCAATTCGTATATCAATTAAAATTAAACAAAGTGATGAAATTGAAAACATATTAGTTCATAAATTTACAAGATTTTTAACAAGTAGAGCAGAAAATTTTTTTATATTAAGAAGAAAACCTTTGTTGGGTTATGATATAAGTTTTTTAATAACAAATTTTCATACTGAACAAATGTTAAAAGATAAATTAGTTGATTTTATTATTGAATTTATGGAAGATGTTGATAAAGAAATTAGTGAAATGAAATTATTTTTAAATGCAAGAGCAAGAGTTATAGCTGAATCTTTTTTAATACCTTTTGATTAGATAAGAACATATATATATGTATATTAAAATTTATTAATTTTTAAACTAAATTGAAGAATTGAAATAATTTCATAACTTGTAATTCATATACTTTTGTAGTTGTATTTTATCTTTATTTAATTGGACTCTTTGTTGTTTCATTTGGTATACTTTGCTTTTTATAATCTTTTGGTGATATAGATGGAGAATTTTTTTCATTTATTGGAGTATAAAAACTTTGTGGTGAATTATATGGTGAATCTCTTAAATTACTGGGGATTCTCTTTTTTGTAGAACCATTGTTGTTGTTTCCATTACTATTATTATTATTATTATTTCCAATGTTATTAGGAGTTGGTGGTTCTGAAAATGGAGATTTTGGTGGTGGTGGATCTTGTACATTTGGTAAAACCATTGGCATATCAATATTATCATTTAATAATCCAGGAATATTTCCCAACACCAAGTCTAATTGTGATAAAGCTTCAGCAACTTGATCAAATCCTTTTGAAGAAATTTTTAAAATCCATCTATAATTAAAAATTTGATCTTTATAAAAATCAGATTCTTCTTTTGTTGGTGATGACATAAATAATATAGCAGCGAAAGTACCAATTAATGTAAAATTTGAAGAACTTGAACTGTGCCAAAATGAGTGAATATGTTCTGGTTTTAAATCTCTTACAAATTCAATTGATGCTAATAATCTTGTTTTTGCAGCTGATCTACAAACATTTATTAATTCAATTGATGGAGGATTTCCAATTTTTGTTTGTTGATATATTATAGTTGTTATTTTTCTATGTAATGTTAATTCTGTTGCAAAATAAGCTAATTGTAAATAACCATTTGAACATAATTTTCTTGGTTGAACAGAAGTCATTTGTAATTCTATTGGTAATGAATGAAACCAATTTCTTAATTTTAATTGTAAAGGTTTTGCTAATTTTAATACATCATTTATATCATTTATTTCATTCATTGCTTTCATTGAATAAAATTGATTTAAAATATCACTTAAAATTTTACTTAATTCAATTAATTTCATAAAAATTTTTTTACCATTATCAATATCTGAACTACCTTCTTTTAAATCTCCATCTCCATGTTTTTCAGGAAAATCTTCTTCATATAATGGTAAAACAATCCAATTATTTTCATGGATATGAGAAGGTCTTGCATCCTTTAGGGATAACCATTTATCTTCCATATAAACAGCCCATGCTAATCTTTTTCTTAAACCTCTTTCCCATTTTGGTAATTTCCAATTATTACAATCTAATCCTAACCCCAATTCTTCAGCTAATGAAACAACTTGTGAACATAATACCCATTCTGAATAATCTGCATCTCCACTATTTTGTATTTGATCATTAAAAGTTTTACAACTTATTATATGTTTACATTGTAATAATAATAAACCAGCTTGAACAGCACTAAGTTTAGGTCTTTTTAAAATTTCAGATAAATAATTATTTAAACCAATTTTTAAAATTAATTCAACATTTGGTTTGGGGAATCTATTTAATTGAGGATCATAATCCCACCATTGTATAGCTAATACATATACTGCAGCTAATAATGGAGCACTAAATTCTCTATGAGTTCTTGAATATTTTTCTAAAAATACTTTTTTATGTACTATGGGGTAAGAAGGATGAATAATTCTAAAATATAAATCAATTAATATTTGACCATGTGGTGATATAAATTTTTCAATTGTATCAACATCATTTGACATTGTTTGATATGATTGTGGTGATTGATCTTCTTTTAATACAAATTGAACTTTATCACTAACTTTTCTAAGGGAAATTGAATTACTTAGACTAACTTGTTCTATTTTATTTGTTGTGGTGGTTGTTGTGGAAGAAGTAGGTGATTGATTTGAAATTTGTTTTTGATTATGAGAATCTATTATTGTGTTTAATAAATTTATATCATATAAATATGAAGTTGGTCCAACATAAAAACTTGATCTTGGAAATTGTAATGATAAAGTCTTTTTGAGTAATGAATTATTTATTGATGAATATTCTTGTATAGGAGCAACTTCTCTTATTGGTACATCAGGAACTTGTATATTTTCATTTGATAAAGGATTTAATCTATTTCTTTTATCTTGTGGTTGATTAGGTAATGGTCCAATATCTGTTGGTTTTCTTTTTATTGCAGGAGTTGAATAAGTACAAGATAATTGTTTTGCTTCACATTGAACACAATTATTTGTATTTGGAACAATAACACATTTTGTTTTTCTACGTCTACATTGATCACAAGGACGTCTTTGTTTTGATTTGGTTGCAGGTATAGGAGGTTGTGAAGTTTCATCATAGTTTGGTTGTGGAGGCTGTGAATGTGGTTGTGGATGTGGTTGTGGATGTGTTTGCTGCTGTGATAATGGTTGTTGATGTAGTAGTTGTTGCGGTTGTTGTGGTTGTTGATGTGTTGGATCTTGATTATGATGTACATTATTTTGATATTGAATATTATGCATAATATTATTATTATTTTGATTATCTTGTCTATATTCATTTGGTATATAAGTTGGTAATTCAATATTATATAAATATTCTGCAGTATTTGGATCCATCATCATAGTAGAAGACCATTGAGATTCATATGATGGATGTTGCGGTTGTGATTGAGATTGAGATTGAGATTGAGATGAATTGTTATTATAAGTATCTTGAGAATGATTTTGTTGATCAAAACGAGGTTGTTGTTGTTGTTGTTGATGTGTATTATTATTTGATGAATCTTGTTGTATATTATGTATATGTAAATGATGTTGTGGAGTTAATTGTGATGAACCATTTTGCTGTAGATCTCTTATAGATTGGTTATTATTGGAATTATTATTATCATTATTGTTATTTAGATTTATATCATTATTATTTGTGTTGTTATTATTATTCTTATTCTGATTTTTCAAGGATAAACCATTTGAATTATTATTATCAGTAATTGTTTCTTTTTCTTCCATTGATCAATTGTTTTTACTAGTATGGATAAGCTATATTGTTATTTGTTCAGCTAAAGTTTCCTATTGGTCAAAGTAATCTATAACACTGATTATGTATGGTTGTAAAGTTGATATTATGTATATATTTATTGGTTGTAAAAAAGTGAAAAATAAATTTCCTGGTTATCTTTTTTTTTTGTATTGTGTTTTGTATTGTGTTTCTTTATTTATAGGTGGGGAGTTGTGTATATAAGTATTAGCCTAAGTATTATTATAATACGATTATGTAATACATTATTAATAATAGTATAATATAATATAAATATATACGAGATCTACAATACTATTAATACTGATTACATATAATATATTATACAAAATTAAATATACTTAGATTATTATTCATTCTGTTGTAGAAAGATAAATTAGCGTAATGTATATGATAATTTGACCTATTCATTTGAAGTAATTGAGTCACTCAGGAGTTGGTGACTATAAAAATGATATTACTTTGAAACCACGCCTCAGTTAATAGCTAATCTAAAGACCAACAAATTTCGAGAAATTTAGCTTAATTGACTTAAACCTCCACTAATCGATACTTTTATATAAACACTCTATCTTTGAAATTATTCCAGAACCCATTATCATATTCATTATTTATATCAGTAACTATTGATTCAATTGGTGTTATCTCATAATTGTCCTTGTTACTATTATTTATCAAAATTTTTTCATCTTTCAAACTTATATAAACAATCTCATCTTCTAAATCCTCAGTTCTAACAGATGCTTTTTCAACATATTTTTCATTGTTAATTGATGGTGTAACTTTGTATAGTAAATTTAAATCAATTAAATATTCAATTTCTCCCCATTTATCTAATTCATTTGTTGTAACACCTAAATAAATATAACGTAAATGTAATCCAGTAAAAGCTATAACTATAAATACAAATATAAAACATAAAATTATAAATATTCCAGTAATCTTGTTTGAATCATTTGTTTTTGTTATTAATTTCCATAATTTTAAAAATGTAAAACTTTGTAATTGTAAATTTAAAGCTTTAAAACATATAATAAATCCATAACCTAACATATTAATATTACTCACCAAGAATAATAAAAACCATTTATAATTATAATAACCAATACAATTATTTATCCAAATACAATGATGATCATATAATAAATAACATTTATTACAAATTGAACAATGTTTTGATCTTGCAGGTTTTATATTTTTACAAGTTGAACAAATTTTATTATTAAAAAATATTAATTGATTTGGTTTATATGGATATTTTGTTAAACTTACCGGAGTTATTATACCTGGATCTGAAAATATGGCAATTATTGTTGATAAATAAATTAAAATCATTGATAATATGATATAAATAAAATTTAAATATCCAATATTTGAACTAATTATTGGGAAAGTCTTAACCCAGAATTGATAAAAACATATCGTAACAACAGTTAAATATCCCAAAGGTACAAACCAACCTAATATAAAAATCAATTTACCATTTGTTTTAAAATCTAAATAATTATAAAATTGATTTAAACTCTTTAATCCAGTTAATAAATAATTTCTTAATTTTTGTATGGCGGTATTTCTAAAACTTGGAGAATCTCCAAATATTAATAAACATGTTAATATAAATGATATTATACTGATTATGACTATAGTTTTGAAGAACATATCATTTTGTAAATACGTAGTTGTGGTATAAAGTCAAATGTAAAGAACAAATAAATGGAATTAGTTTTACGCGATATCTTTTGGTGAAATCTGAGAGAAATTCCAGCTACCAATTTCCCCATAATTTTTCTGTTTCAGTTTTGATGGAAACTATCAATTTTAAGCAACACTTTGATTACTTAGATAAAATCATTAGAACCACTACAATCGCTCTTTACCTAAATAAGTAAAGTCATAGCAACTTCAAAACTGCATTTCAAAAAAACAAACGGAGAAAAGGCATATGAGAAAATAAATCTTCAATATCAAACTTCAACTTCACAATCTACTCCAATGTCAACAAGTAATCAACCATATATAACTTCAATATTAGAAGAAGAAATAAATGAAATAAATAATTTATTAACATCAATTCCATTTACATCAGAAGTAAACAATTATTTTTTAAATTTATATAAATTATCATATAAAGATTTATCAAAATTAAATGAATTAAATAATCAACATAAATTTCCAATAAATTCTCAAAAATTATTAAAATTAAGTATATCATTAGGTAATTTAATTAAAATTTTTGAAAATGATGAAGAAAATTTCAAGATTCAAAATCATCAACAAAATTCATTTTTAAAAAAATTAAATAATAGTAATGGTGGTGGTGGTAATGGTAATGGTAAATTAAATCAACCTTTACAACCTCTGCAATTACAACCACTGCAATTTCCTTCAAAAGATCCTTTTCAAACTACAAATATCCCTACTCCTAATATCAAACATATAATTAATTCAGATTCTACTCAACAACAACAAGAAACAAACAACCTAACAAAATATGAAATTAGATTTATAAAAAATTTATTTACAATATTAAAGAATTTTGATTTAAATTTACCACAACCACCACCTCAACAACAAAGTAGTGTATCAGATTTTAAAAGAGATAGTTATACATCATTAAATTCATCTTCTTTATCAAATCCTCAAACTCCAAAACGAAATAATAATTCATCAACTTCTTTACCAACTTCAAATACATCACCTATAAAATTAAATTCAAAACAATTATTAATTGAAAAATTAGAAATAAATATAAATTTAGATATCTTATTCATATATAAAATAAATTTAAAATTAATATTAGAAATATTAAATAAGCTACTTAACATCATAAAAGATATCAAGATAGATTCTTCTAATCAACCACAACAACATCAACAATTAAAAGATAACATGTCCATATTTTCAATAAATTCAATAAATTCAAATGATTCATCATCAATTTTAAATTTTAAAATTGATGAAAATTTAAAAATTATTGAAAATATAGTGGTTAGAATTAAATTTAATATTTTAAAACCTTTTATTCAATTAATTTTTAAAGAATGTATTGAATCTAATTTAAATAATGAATTTAATTCTTTAATTAATAGTTTATAATAATAGATCAGACCCTAATTAAAATAGCATACTTTGTATTAATTCTTGAACTTTTCTGAGTTTGTATTCATTTGAACTATATCCATGAATCACACGATGAAGCAGTAACTAGACTACTACAACATATAACTTTTCACCAGTTTTACTATCTACTTCTCTTTGTTCATGTCCACTTTCGTCTCTATATTTTTAAATTCATTCATTTGAACCATTTCCATGAAACTACATTCTTCTAAAGCAGTACTCTGACTACTACAACATTCAATCAGTTCGAAATATCCACTTTCTTTCTTCAACTCCACTTCTTCTATACATTTTTAAAGTTATACCCACCACCAATTTGCAAATTTTCTCCAAATAATTTTTGAAGTTCTTCTACCTAATAATTTCCCAATTAATGGGAATATAACAAGACTAAATAATAAAGTAATTTGTTTTAAACTTTCATCCCATTGTTCTTGTGCTGTTAATTTATTGTTTGTTGAATCTGAATCTTCTTCATAATCTGAATCTGATTCATAATCTGAGTCTGAAACATCTTCTGAACTTATTATTTCATAATTTGATGGTGATGATGTATTTAATGTATGATTTGGTTGGTTAGGTGTTGTTAGACTTGGTGCTGCCATTGTGGTTTGTGTGTTGTAGAATGATATGAAAGCTTGGTGAAATCAAATTTAGATTTTTGAAATTTATTTTTTTTACAACCAACGTTATTTCAATCACAATTAATTTTACAACCAAACAAATCAGACAAACAAATCTCAAAACATAAGTTTGACAAAGATGATGATACTATGACAAATATAGTAATTGATCCAAAAAATATTAATAAATTATTTCCAAATGCTTCATTATCTCAACCTATTAGAATTCGAATTATTGCACAAATTATAAATTTTAATCAATTTACTTCAGATTTAATAATTGTTAGAGTACCTTCTTTAACTAATGACGAGAAAAAGGAGGAAGACAAAATAGAAGTAGAAGTTGAGGATGATACATCGTCACTTGATTCAATAATTATAATTGAAGAAAACGAAGTGGAAGAATCAAAAGAACAAAATTTACAACAAACTAGAAAAAAGAAAGAAGAATATGTATCAATTAATTTATCATCAATTCAATTAAAATTAAATTTATCAATGTTAAAACCAGGTAATATAATAAATTTAGAAGGATTTTATAATGGTATTAATGAAAATGATATTGAAGATATTGATATTTTTAATATTTTTGAAATTGATTGTAATTTGATCAAGAATCCTCAATATTTAAATACATTAAAATATTTAAGTGATTTAAATCAAATGAAACCTATTAGTACTTTGGATTGAATATTGGAATTTATAATACATGAATAGATGTATAACCTGATGATGATATTTTAACTTTGTTTGTATAAATTATTTAATAGACGCGACATGATGATGGAAGTTTTTGTGTTATAAAATTATTTACCGAAATTTTTTTTTTTTCAAAACTTACTTACATCATTACAAACAATCGATATAGAAGATCAATGAATGTATAAAAGATTAACTGACTTAGCTAAAAGATTTAAAATGTCAAATATACCAGAACTACTTAATCCTACTAGTACAACTACCACTCCCACGCCAATTACAGATACTACCCCCACAGACAATGAAGAATTCACTTACACAACTGAAGGAAAAGCAACAATTTTAACACCAAAAAAGGATGAAGTATTTTATAATCCAATACAACAATTTAATAGAGATTTATCAACATTATCAATAATAGCATATGATGAAATTAGAAAAGAACAATTTTCCAAATTAAAAAACAACAATAAGAGAAAGAAATTATCAAATTTAAATATATTAGAAGCATTATCTGCAACAGGATTAAGATCTTGTAGATATGGTTTAGAAATCCCCAATGTTAATAAAATTATAGCGAATGATTTATCAAAAGATGCGGTATTAGCAATAGATAGAAATATAAAACACAATAATTTGGAGAGCATCATAAAATCAAATGAAAATGATGCAATAAAATTTATGGGATCAACAAATATGAAATTCCACATTATAGATTTAGATCCTTATGGTACAGCATCTCCATTTATTGATTCTGCATTACAATGTATAGAAGATGAAGGAATGTTATTAGTTACATGTACTGATGCAGCAGTATTAGCAGGAAGTGGATATCCAGAAAAATGTTTTGCATTATATGGTGGGAATAATTTTGGTAATCTGTATATAAATAATGAAACAAATCATGAAATTGGTATAAGATTAATTTTAAATTTAGTTGCATCAACTGCTGCAAAATATAAAAAATCAATTGAACCTTTAATGAGTTTAAGTATTGATTATTATTTTAGATGTTGGATTAAAATTAAAACAAGTCCAATAAAAGTTAAAAATCATTCAAATGAAACTATGATTGTTTATGGATGTAATGGATGTGGTAATAAAAAAATTCAACCATTGGGTTTTAAAAAGGGAGAGAATAAATTTATTTATCCCAAATTAGTAAGTTCAATTATTAGTTCAAATTGTGAATTTTGTAAATCAAGTTTTAATATTGCTGGTCCAATGTATTCAGGTTTTTTACAAAATGAAAATTTTATAAATAAAATACTAGAATTAAATTCTCAAACATCAAATAAATCGATATATAAAACTAATGAAAGAATAAAAGGTATGTTAACATTAGCTAAAAATGAGTTACGAGATGTTCCATTTTATTATAATTTAAATCATTTATCTTCATTATTTAAAACTTCTCCAATATCAATTGATGAGTATACAAAAGCCGTAGGGAATTTAAATGATCAAAAAGAAGAAGGTGCAGAAGAAGATAAATTTAGAATAAGTTTAACTCATGCTAAAAAAAATTGTATAAAATCAAATATCCCATGGGAATTAAATTTAAAAATTTTAAAAGAATGGATGGTAAATGTAAATAAAGATTATTATAATAATATGATAAAAACTCATAATATTGAACACCCTGAGAATGGTGATATTCAAATTAAAAATAATGAAAAATTAACAAAAAAATTAAATGATTTAAAAAATTCAAATTTCCAAATTAATCCAAATTTAAATGAAAATTCAACTGGTTTTAAAATTTTAAAATATTTTGACAAAAAGGAAAAAGATGAAGAAAATGAATTATCTCAATTTAATGAAAGTAATCAATCTAATTCAAGTAATAATAGTTCAAGTAATCAATCTAATTCAAATAGTCAATCTAATGCAAACAAACAATATTTAAAAGATTTAAAAATTGATTTCACAACTTCAAATTCATTAAGTGAAAATATTTCAAAATTAAGAAAAGTTAAAATGATTAGATATCAAGAAAATCCGACTAAAAATTGGGGACCAATGTCAAGACCAAGATAGAGAATCAAATTCGTCTTTATATAATGGTTGTAAAAATTAATACTTTTTGGCATTAATCAGACTTTGACATTCTGTATTTATATTTATTATAGTTTTAGTATGTTAAAATAGAAATGAAAATGGCATGTCTCAAATTTCATAGTCATAGTAAATTTGTCAGTGATTCATGACACTTCTTAAAAGCTAAATTAGTTCAACTTTATTTCTATACATAAATTTATTATAAGCACAGCCACTGATTATTAGTAACTGAATAATTAAGGCGGGTACATACTTTCTTAAAACATAGTGATTTTAAGTATGTACATAGTTAAGTAATAATAATAATAAACGTAGTAAAGGAAAGAAGAAAAATAATTTTGTTATCACACGACTAGACCAAATTAGTCTATTGTCTAGTGTGTATATGAAATTAGGGTTTTGTGTAAGTAATATGGGCTATGTAGTAGATGTTAAAAATTTATCAAGTACTAATTATCATCACTAGTATCTATCAACACACTAAATGAATACAAGCTCAAAATATTGTCATGAAATGAAGACGGAAAAATAAGATAGAACAAAAAATTGAGCAAGAAAGTAAAGAACAGTCAATCAAGGAAGTATTACTATGAATTATTAACTTATTATTATTATTATTATTAAAAAATTATATATGATGAATTATATAAAAAAAAGAATTAATACCTATATAGATAGTAAAAAAACACACACATTTTGAAAAATTACACTCTTTAACACTCTACTTTATTGAATCTAGTTTTAGTTTAAATAAGTATTCTTAAAACATTAAAGCAAAAGCTCCAGCAGCAACAACACCAATAGTACCAGCTGTAGAAATTAAATTAGCACCACCAGTAGCTGAAGTAGTTGCAGCAGTAGTTAAATCACCTCCTGCAATTGAAGTAGAAGAAGTATTTGTTACATTTGTTTCATTTTCTCCAAATACTAATGAAATCATTGATAATAAAATTAAATTTTTAAATTGCATTTTTTAATGGTTATGTATATTTTATTTTAGGTGTAGTTGTTGTTATGATAATGAATCTATTAAATGAATTAAACGAAAGTTGATGAAATTGAAACTTATTTTAAATGAATAGTGATAAGTTGAAATTGATTGAATTGGCTGAATTGGTTGTAAAAAAAAAGAAGTTAATTAGTGTAAATTATTTTCCAAGGGATTTTGAAAAGTATTTATATTCTGAAATTTATTAAAAAAGATTTTCACCAAATTTAAATTTAAGAATTTTTTTTATTATTATAAAGTTTAATTCATAAATATTATATTAAAGTTGTATTATAATCAATGTCTTTATAAAAATTATCTAGTTGTGACAGTTGATCAATGAAAATTTGTAATTTAGTAGCATGTAGTTTGTCACATTAATATGAATGCTATATCTATTAAATTTGTCAAATTATATAGAGTGCAAAATGTATTTTGTGTGTGATAAATTACAAACATACTTAAGAAGTAACAGCTCTAAACAAGTCATACAATTATTGACTAAACTTTATCAAATTTGCTATGTTTACTTGTACACGATATCTTACTTCAAGAAAAAGCTTAAAATAAACTATGATAACTCACCAAATTCCATTTTTCAATTAAAAGTAATTATAGTTACACGGTTCTCGGTATAAATTTAACTTGAAACAAAACGTGCTAAAACTCAGTACAACATCAATTCAATTCGACATAAATATCAACTGTTTTGAGAATATTCTAGATAATGTATAGTAGAATTATTATAAGACTGAGGGCTCGTAGATAAAAGGAACATTGTTCCCCTAATTACTGTTTATTATATTTTCAAATATTAATAATAATTTTGTAATTACTTTACTTTTCTTGTAATTAATTACTTTTTATGATGAATTTATAAATAATGAAATTGGTTAAAGTTTTTTATCAAATCAGATAAAACGTTTTAATATTGAACTTGATTGAACTTTGAACTTTGAACTTTAAAGCAAGACAGTGTCTTATAAATTGTTATCGATAACGAAAACTTTGTTCGTTTAATTAACACACTAAAAATAGATTTTTTAGTCGGAGATTTTAGTCGATCTTACATTAAGTAATTGAACAATCTAATCTAAACTCGGTGATCAAAACCATCACATCAATTAAGTAATTATACAGGTTGAAGATACACGGCTGAACCCTTTAGATAATTAAAGATTATACAATGATCATGAGTCTTTGAATCTTCACCTCTATCTCTATAATTTTATTAGTATAGCCCATTGTTAGTTGAGTGCTATAAAGTTTGTGGCTATACTTGTATATATTATACCGCCTTACATATTTTTTTAATTTCCGGTAATCTTAGCTCTATATACCATTAAATCCAATCTTTAAGTTTTGACTTTGTCGTTTTATTACTAAAATTGACAACTTCGTCAACATATTTTGAAGTTTAATATCTTAACATTCTTGTTAATACTATATCTACTTCTGCTAAGGAACTCTAAATTAAAATTATTAGATGTTGCATGAACCTGAATTTTTTAAATTTCTTTTATTGAATTGTTGATATAATCTCTATATAATATTCATCTTTATTACACGTGAGTTTTGAATAATATTATCGTTTTTACTGTGATAATAAAAGTGGCTATGTAAATCTTGTTTAAAAATAATAAACATTCGTAATATAATGTTCTTTCATGAGCGGAGTTGTGGATAAACAGTTGTAGATAAACAGTCGTAGATTGGAATGAAGTTAGATAGTTAAATACACCGTAGGACGAACCAAAATATTTTTTAGTCATAAAGAGAGATGAAATTGATTATCGTAAATGTAAGTAACTAATTTAGAACTAAAATCAATATCTAATCTCTTTTTTATTTTGTGTTAAATTTACATGTTGTGTTGTATTATCCCAAATGAAAATTTAGGTATAATGCGAGGATTAGATTGAATTGATTTGGAAAAGCTGATGAATAGGCATCAATGTAATTGAGAATGAGGTCTTTTGATTTTCATAAGTTTATTTAAAATTTAGCTTTTATACATGTTTCTGATAAAAAATAGACATCTAAATTGTAGCACTACATGGAGAATGAGTATTGAGAGTAAATATTTATGAAATTACTATGAAAGTCCGAGTAAGCCTAATTTTTGAAGTGTAGCTTGGTATGAGCGAACTCCTTTATAGTCAATTCATGCTGACGTTTTGTCAAAGATTCGTAAAATTTGAAGAAACCGAATTTGCTTCAGAAGTTTGACGGACCCGACCAACTTTATAGATGTTGCTAATTGAGCTACAAGTCACTATTATGGTGAAACTCGCCAACGAGTTGTCCGTTTCGAATGAATTAAATACTTTTGAACATAAATTGAATATTTCGGAGATATAAAATTCAAGACGCGTCATCGGATTTATGAATTTATTTCAGTTTTGTAAACAAAAAAAAAAAAAGAACAAAATAGAAGTTTAACAACCAAAATGAAAAGATGTTAAGAACACAACTTCCAAGTACACTCATTTAAATGAATCAACAACAAATAATAACCAAACTAAAGTCATGTAAAATTTCAACATTAAATGATATAGCAATATTATGTGGATCTCCAATATTAGGACCAACAAAATCAAAAAGAATTGAAGGTATAATTTCACAATATAATTTATTTCAAAATCAATTTCTTAATAATGTTGGTCCCACCAAGAAACAATCTATATTATCTATTGATATAGGTATAAAAAATTTTTCATATTGTAAATCATATACCTCATCAAATTTTAATTGGCCAATAGAAATAAATAAATGGGATAAATTAAATTTAAATGAAAAATATGGTATAAATTATGTACCTGTCTTGAATCCCAGTACAATAATAGATCAAAAAAGATATTTAAATTTTATAACAAACTCACTAATAGATGATTTAAAACCAAATTTATCAAAAATTAAAATTATTGAAATTCAAAGAACAAGATCAAATAATAATTCAAAAACATTACCAATAATAATGCAAAATTCGATATTTGAAAATTTACTATTGTTGAAAATATATCCTGAATTTTGCTTTTTAGTAACAAGTTTTAAAATGATTCATTTTTGGATTTATAGATTTATTTCAAAAACAAGTGAAAAAAATTTAAAAAAGAATAATAAAATTATAAGAAAAGAATTTATATTTTCGGTTTTCAATAAATTATTTAAAATTCCTGGATATACTGAGTCTAAATTAGATTCAAAAAAATTACTAGAGCACTTGAAATTACAAAAAAATGAAAAAATTGATGATTTAATTGATTCATTACTTTATAATCTATTAATTAATTGTCAATTAAATAATTTATATGAATTTAATAATATAATAAATAATAATAATGAAAATGATAATGGAGATTTAATTGAATTTATTGAATTAAGAAATAAATTTCATATTGATTTAATTAAACCTTTAATTGAAAAGTATGAGTTGGAATTAAAAATATAATAATAGTTTACCTTTAAATTGAAGAAGGTCAAATGAGTAAGGTTATCTAGTGAAATTCATAGAGTCAAACGTATTCAAGAACATACGAAGATATACAATACTTTAAGAGATTTATGGAGACTCAAAGGTTTTGTTTTCAAAGGGTTTTATAGGGTTCCAAGATTCTCACAGAAATTCTAAAATCGTTAGATATTCATAGAGCTTCGAATAGATCTAGAGAGATTCAAATATACCTAATGAAACTAATGACTTAAAAAACTTTTATTAATTTTTATTTTCTATATATCGAAAAGTATAAGAAAAGTGTATAAATAGAAATAACAAATAAACTCCAATTATATTAGCAAATCAATCTGAACATATTAAGTAGATAGTACACTTTTTCCTTTTTTGAATAACATTTTAAAACACACCGAATATTAATAGCAAATTTACGAATAAAAAAATGAAAATGATTGAAAGTTATTGAAGGAAACTCTTAAACTAAAAATCCAAATGCTGCAATAACAACAGCTAAAATTGAACCTGATGATTTAACTGCTGAACCTTCATAAGAAGTAACACCTGGAGTTGAAGATGATGAAGGAGATTCAGATTCTCCAACACTTGAAGATTGTGAATCAACAGTTGTAGATTGTTTAGTAGTTAAAGTTTCAGTACCAGTTTCAATTGGTGAAGTAGTTGATTCAGTTAATAAATGAGTAGTTTCTGGTTCAGTATGAGTTTCAGTTTCACTTGGTAATGGACAATAAGTAACATAAGTTGTATCCCATTCAGTTCTTGTTGTTAATCCAGTAGTTATAGTTGAAGTTTTACAATGATCTTGTTTACAACTTGTAATTGTTAATGTTGTTGTTTGAATATCAGTTTTTGTACTTGTTGTACCATTTGGATATTGTGGCAAACCTGATGATGATGAAATTGGTGATGGTAAAGAAATTGGAGGAATTGATGAAGATGGAGCTTCTGAAGATGAACTTGAATCATCATCACCATTTACAAATAAAGCTTTGATACTTAATGGTTTATGATCTTCACCGTCCTCATTAACAATAGCATAACTACTTCTTGAATATTGATAAGGATCATTTTGATCTTTAGCAGCAAATAAATTATTTGAACCATCAAATTGTAAAATATCATTTTCATCAATTTCAACAGCTAATGGTTCAGAAACAGATAATGATAAAAATTTACCATTAAAATTCAAACTTTGAGGAACTTGTTGTTGACCATTATTTACATTTAACAAGATATAAATTTGTTTTTTTTCATCATCATATTTTAAATTTTGAGGATTTTCACCTAAAAAGAAATAATTTATTCCTGCACCTTCATGAATTGATGATAAACCCTTACTATTAATTTCTTGATCGTTTGATTCAGCAATTAATTGAATATCTTTTATTGCTGCTAATGTAGTTGATGATAATAATGATAAAATTGAAGCGAATGTTAAATATTTCATTTTTTATGGATTTGTTTTAAGTGGTTTTTCTGTGAGTAAGTTTTTCTTAAAATATTATTTAATCTTTTTGATTTATTGAATATTCTTGGTGATTAATAATAACAAGAAAAATAAATCCGAAATAATTTGGGAATTTTCAATCATATTTATATTCTTGTTTCAGATATTTTATAATCTGATATTATATATTTTTTAGCTGTGAGTACCTCAAAATAAAATGTATAATAGATAAAAATTATTATATGATGTAATGTTATAACATGAAACAAGCGGAAAAAAAAAAAAAATAATCTATTTTTAGAAAAAATATACAAGTAATCAAACAAAATAAAATAAACATGAGGGTACCAAAATAAATAATGATAAACAGAACGTATGAATGCCGTAAAGTCAAGAAAATTAAATCTACGCTGGACTTCAGTATACAACAGAAATAATCATCCAAATTAAGTAGTATTTAATATGTTTCTTTTTATGTATCCAGGATCTTTGCTACTGACCACACATGTTTTTTATCAATGTTAAAGCCATCATATTATTTAAACTCCTACATCCTGTCCTAATTGGTACATCACCCGTATAAAGAAAGAATCCGTAATTATTAAGCCCTAATCCCCATCTTTACTCTTAAAACCTTCGCTATTCCGCTATGGCTTGTTAAAATAATTTAAAATTGTGGAGAAAAAGAAATTTATAATTAAATTGCAAAAATCTTTATTTTTAGACATATCTTGAAAATAAATAAACAAATAAATAAATCTTAGTATTAGGTAAATTACTTATTGTGTGATTTTCCTTGTTGGGTAGGTCAGACTACAAAAACTGATAAACGTGATGGTTACTTGCCACTTGTAAGAAAAAGAAAAACAGAGATGCATGTAATGAGAAGTGGTTTGTTAATTGGTTAATGTTATTCTAAATTAAGCTAATGTATATGTTTATTTTGTTAAGTGAACGTAAATTTACATCATGTACATTCAATTTTGTAACTTTCTGAATTCTATTTCACTAAAATCATGCAATTTATATACAAAAATAGAAATCATTAAATAAATAAACAATAGAACTAATATAGTATGAGGGCAAAATAATAATTCAATGACTTGATTGATGTTTGTTTGTTGTCTTGGCATTGAATAGCTAATCTCATCAATCATAATTCATGATTATTGTATGACCCCCTTTTTCGTGGTTTTGCGTTTGACTTGTTTTTGTTTTCTGCGCTTATTAATATGACTTTCTTTCTCTATATTTTCGGTTATTAATGGAAAAAGATTTAACTAAGGGTCCGAGATCTTATTTAGGTTAATTTAAAATTTAAACTTTCTTGGATTATATCAACAAGAAAAATTTTATAGAGCAAGTAAATAGGAAATGCCTTGTTTATTGAAAGTTTGGCTCTATTTAGATTGTTAAAGATCAATACTTTGAAGGTACTGACTTAGTCAGGGACTCTCATTGATTTATAATATTGACAGTATTGCGTCATTAACGTTTTGAAAAATGTTTTGATGATCGTCAGATCCTTTTTTTTCTTTTTTTACGAAATAAATTTACGATAGAGACAGAGAGAAAATAGAATAATTGTCCTGACTTCATAATACTTTTTGATGATTGAGAGAAGAAAACAAGCAATTAGAACTGGCAAAAAAAGGCTAGCTCAAAAAAGTTCTAAACAGGCTAAGCAGTTGTCGTTTAATGCGGTGTAGAAAGTTCTGACTGACTAAAAAATTTCAAATTCAAGAGAAAATCAAGCAGTGTTTGTATGTATTGATACTTCTGGAAAACTAATATGGTTCTTAGAACCTGACATTGTAACTTCCTTTGATTAAATACTTGAAGGTATTATAAGTATCGGTCAAATAAACGAAGAACCAACTAATAGATCAAACTGATTTATGTTAATCTTCAATATATTTTGTTAGTTTTGAAAAATTGAGAAATCCTCATGATATCTTCAATATGTTAAATTGTTACATGATGTATTATTCCTCGACACAGAAAGTTTATAAACGCCGATATAAAGCTTTAAAACCTCTGTAAGTTTGCTTTAACTTTCCTATCAAAGTTGTCTAATCCATGATTGAATAAAACTAGACGCCTAAATGATTAATTATTAAACCCCCTAATTTTTTCTGGTGTCAAATTGGTAGCATCATTACTTAGCAATTCGGTTATTTACATTTGTCAATTGATTTTTTATCAATTTAGTTGCAAATTCTTACAAAATTTAGATTTTATAAATAAGTTTGAATCTGGGAATATAAGCTCCGTAACCTTTTATAATCTCAGACCAATCAGTTACTCATTAGATCGAATTCCTGTATTGAAGACCTTCATTCCAAAAACATGAACACTTATACTTGAGTGAGACTAATTTGTTAACTCGTATAAAAAATTCTGAAACACATGTATTAGAGTAAAAGTAAGAGACAAAATTTTAATAAATAATTTAATCATATCAAATAGCACTAAATTTTAATATTAGTTGTAAACTCCCATCATTATTCAAGGATTAAAAACAATTCTACCTTCATATTGATTATTTCTTAATTTTTCAAAATAATCAGGTAATTCTTTTAATTTTGCAACTTGAACTTTTGGAATTATAGCTTTTGAATCAACTAATTCCAAAACTTCTTCTAAATCAGTAGAAGTACCCCAAAATGATCCTAATATTTGAATTTCCCTTAAATCTAAATCTGCTAAATTAAATTTAATTTCTTTTGTACCTAAACCAACTGGTATAATTTTACCTTTTGGTTCAACATATTTTTGACATATATCAAAAGTTTCTTGAATTGAAACAAAATCAAAACATGATTCAAAACTACCTGGAGGAATTGTTGAGGGTAATGTTTCATAAATTTCATTAGCTCCATATCTTTTTGCTTCTTCTCTGGCTTTTTGTTTTTTTTCAATTACTGTTATATTAGCACCAAAAATTTTTGCAATTTGTATAGCATTTCCACCTAATCCTCCTGCTCCAATGATTAAAATTTTAGAAGTTGGTTTTATATTAGCCATTTTTATAGCATGATAAGGAGTTAATATAGCATCAGTAGAAGCAGCAGCTAAATTTGAATTAACACCATTTGGAATCTTAATTAAATTTCTTGGTTTATTAATTAATAAATATTCTTGATATCCTCCATCATTTCCTAATCCATACCAATCTCCAAATGCTTTCTTACATACATTATCCATTGAATCACGACAAAATTTACATGATCCACAACCATTTGGTCCAACTGCGGCTACTCTATCACCAATTTTAAATCCACTACTATTATCACCTGGTCCTAATTCACATATAGTTCCTGCAATTTCATGACCCATTACATAATTATCACCACAATCTAATCCTTCATAAATTACATGAAGATCAGAATGACATAATCCAACAGAATCAATTTTTAATAATAATTCACCTGTTTTTGGTTTTTTTACAGGTAAATCAGTTTTTAAATTTAATCCTTTTGATTTTTCATACAAGAATCCATATTGAGTTGAAGGAATTGAACTTGTAGTTGATGCTGACATTTTTGAAATTAATGATGTTATATTAGATGTTTTTAAGGATTTTAATTGTAAATTTTTAAATACTGATGACATTAAAGAAAGAAGGAATTACTGTATCCTATTATATGAAAAATTTCAACTTTCTTTTCTTTAAAGCTTAAATTTAAACCAAACAAGGACATAATTAGGGAGATTTATAACTTTGAATATATAATGTTAAATCTTTCCAAACATATTGATATTTGCTATTTAAAGTATTTATATGTAAGTAAACTTCTGTATCTGTTTAAATTGAGTTTCAGGAATATATAAATACCCCCTTGAAATATTTCAGAACAATATTTTTATTTTATTTCGTAACTTTAATAAGATACAAACATTGAAGACAATTGGAACTTAATTTTTCGATTTTGACTCGATGTTCATAATATTGAGATTTTTGTATTTTTGAAATATCGTATGATGATGATTTAAACTTTTTGCACCCTTTTTTCATTAGCTATCCCATGAACACTCCAATTTTTAATAACCAATCGATAAATATTCCAATTTCAAAGTATCAGAACATTTGAATAAAATCTTCTTGTATCTAACTACTTTGAAGCAGTTCTGTCAATCTCAATACCTCTATATTCTCCATTTTGAAGTCAATTATCAAAAAGCCTCAGACACAGGTGAATCATCATTAATGTACAGTAAATACTAGATCTTGTTCATTCATAAAATTAGTTTCAGCCTTACCTTCTCTTTTAAATCAAAGATTTGAAAAAATATTTTATTAAGAGCTTAGTCAACCAATTAAATCTATATTAGATCATTTTAGTCATCAGCATGAAATCAAATCAAAAAAATCTTTAAATCATATGCAATAACAAATAGAAATTTTATCAACAAATTTTATTTTTGCGGGGGATTTACAATTTTAAGATGTTCCAAATAAGATGACATTCTCCAATACTTGGTTAATTGGAGATTTAAGAGACTTGACGATCAATTGTAACTATTCTAACAACGAAGTGTACATTTTTCTGAGCATCAAATTTGTCATTGATCCAAAGTTATTACAGTAAAAAATTTTCAATTAGACATAGAAGTACGTAATATGTCAAAGTAAAACATGAATGATTTAGGTTGGAAATCAAATAATTTCTTTTTGAGAAATTGAGCGGATATTTGCCAATATGCCCGTAAGATCAAAAACAAAATTTTAGGTCGAGATAGACGATCGATGATTAATTTAATGGTACGATAAAAAAGATCATTCCGGTGCGGAGTAATTAAATTTAATTAATAGAAATTTATTAATTCAGGTAATAATGACTTAAAAAAGTAATTTATTATGAGTTTAAAACTTTTGTTCAATATTACACTACCAGTTAATAGCTTTAGTAAACCAATTAAAATTTATTTCAATTACATTACATGAAACCTTGCTCACTGTTTTACGTAGTACAAAAACTGGTATTAGAGCGAGAGAATCTCATTCTAAGTATTGAACTACTCGAACAAACAAATCTTACTCACAAGTTTATAAAAATTTTCAAAAATTTATTTTATAATTTCAACAAACAACTTTTTAACAACAACAGTGGTTAAAATCATCTTTGAATTGAAAGATTTACTGAGTAGATATTATAAAGTATACTTCGGTGAATTTTTTAGCCAGATACTTACATAATATTTCATTCACTTTACTGAAAATTCAATTAAGGTTTTGTTGTGAAGAGATCTTAGATCAAGATTAATTTAAAATGGAGTCTGTTATAAAAGTTTCCATGACAGTTTGTCCTTTTGTTAAATCAAATTCAATTCAAACTTTAAGAACATTAAGTAGAAGTTCTGGAGGATTAGCTTCAAGAGCTCGTCAATGTCCTTATATGGCCAATGTTTTAGAAGCTCAAGAATTACAACAACAACTACAGCTAGTACAACAAGAAAGGACTTATTCTCAAGCTTCAAAACCAAGAAGAGCAAGTGTTAGTCGTTCAACTACTTCCCAAGTTGTACCACCTACTCCTCCATCTTTTATTTCATCATCACCTTATCATTTTAAAAATGAAAATTTAATTGATTCAAAATATAATCAATTTCAATCTAATGAAAAATCATTTGATTTTAAAGGATTTTTAAATGATGATTTAAATAAAAAAAGATCAGATAAATCTTATCGTTATTTTAATAATATTAATCGTTTAGCAAATGAATTTCCAAAAGCTCATCGTACTAAAGAAGAAGATAAAGTTACTGTTTGGTGTTCAAATGATTATTTAGGTATGGGAAAAAATGAAAATACTTTAAATGAAATGAAAAAAGTTTTAGATAAATATGGATCTGGTGCAGGTGGTACAAGAAATATTGCAGGTCACAATTTACATGCAATAAAATTAGAATCTGAATTAGCTGCTTTACATAAACATGAAGCTGCTTTAGTTTTTAGTTCATGTTTTGTTGCAAATGATGCAGTATTATCATTATTTGGTCAAAAAATTAAGGACCTTGTTATATTTTCAGATGAATTAAATCATGCTTCAATGATTCAAGGTATTAGAAATTCAAGAGCTAAAAAACATATTTTTAAACATAATGATTTGAAAGATTTAGAATTTAAATTATCTCAATATCCAAAATCTACTCCAAAATTAATTGCTTTTGAATCTGTTTATTCAATGTGTGGTTCAATTGCTCCAATTGAAAAAATTTGTGATTTAGCTGAAAAATATGGTGCTATTACATTTTTAGATGAAGTTCATGCTGTTGGTATGTATGGTCCTCATGGAGCAGGAGTTGCTGAACATTTAGATTTTGAAGCTCAATTAAAACTGGGTATTGAAAATCCTCAGGATGTTCAAACTATTATGAGTAGAGTTGATATGATTACTGGTACTTTAGGTAAAGCTTATGGATGTGTTGGTGGTTATGTTACTGGAAAAGCTAATATGATTGATTGGTTTAGATCTTATGCTCCTGGTTTTATTTTTACAACAACTTTACCACCAGCAATTATGGCAGGTGCTTCAGCATCAATTAGATATCAAAGATCTACTTTAAAAGATAGAATTTCTCAACAAAAAAATACAAGATATGTTAAAGATAATTTAAATAATTTAGGTTTACCAGTTATACCAAATCCTTCACATATTGTACCTGTATTAATTGGTAATGCTCAAGATGCTAAAAAAGCATCTGATTTATTATTAGATAAATATAATATATATGTTCAAGCTATTAATTTTCCAACAGTACCAATTGGTGAAGAAAGATTAAGAATTACTCCAACACCTGGTCATAATAAAGAAATTTCAAATCATTTAATTGAATCAATCGATTCTGTTTTCAATGAATTGGATTTAAAAAGAATTAATGATTGGTCTCGCGCTGGTGGGTTATGTGGAGTTGGTGAAGATAACCACTCAATTGATCATATTTGGACTGATAAACAATTATCTTTGGATGATTCAAATTTAAATCCAAATGTTTTTGAACCAATTATTCCACCAATTGGTGTTTCATCTGGTGTCATGGCTTAAGCATAAGCAATCATTTTATTTAAGTAAATATCTTTAACAATATATATATGAACAATCTTTAATAAATTGTGTAAAACTTCCTCTGACGTAGAGCGAAGTGGCATCAAATTGTCCTCGTTAATAAGTCACTCTATGAATTTTGTGTAATCAAACCAAAATGGAAATTTCTAATTACATACATACAAATTCTCATAACTACATAACCAGCTTTAAATCCACACATTTAAACACAATTCTTTAATTTGAAAATATATTCTTCTTCAGCTTCATAGTCTCCAAGAATAGCTATGACTGATACATATGAATATATTGATTCAAAAGAACCACTCACAAAATATCCTCAAAAACTGAAACGAATAAAATTATTAAAAAGATTACTTTCAATTGGAGTAATTTTAAGTATATTAATATGGGGATCATCATTTTTATTTATAACAGTGGACAATTTTCTAATAAAATATGGAAATTATGAAGTAAATCATCAATTTTTAAGTCAAAGTATTTCTTCAAAACCTTCATCAATTTATGTTAGTCCAAATGATAAATTTACAAATTTTGGAGATAAAATTCCATTAAATAAAAAGATATATGATGATCATGAATTAAATCCTAAAATACATGATATTCAATGGATAAAAGAACCAAGTTCAATATATAATGATCAAGGAACATATGTTATAAAAGAAGATATATCATCAAAAGATGATTTTAAAGTTGTTATAAAATCAATAGCTAATGAAAAATATGAACATACTTTAATTGAAACTTCAAAATTTACTTATGATGATAAAGAATATTTAATTGAAAAATTTAAAGCTTCTCCTGATTTAAAAAAAGTCTTGTTACAAACTGATATTACAAGTAGTTGGAGATATTCTTCATTATCATTATATTGGATATTAGATGTTGAAAAAAAAGAAATTGAACCATTATTTAATGGAAATACAAAAATATCAACTGTTTCATGGTCTCCTGATTCATTGAATGTCGCATTTATATATAATAATAATATCTACCTCAAAAGCTTGAAAGATAATAAATTAACTCAAGTTACATTTGATGGTTCAAATGAAATTTTTAATGGGAAACCAGATTGGGTATATGAAGAAGAAGTATTTGGAAATGATTTAGTTTTATGGTGGTCACCTAGTGGTGATAAATTTGCATTTTTAAAATCAAATAATACTGAAGTTCCTGAATTTATAATCCCATTTTATGCTCAAAATGAATTTAAAGATTATCCAGAAATTGTAAAAATTAAATATCCAAAAGCTGGTTATCCAAATCCATTGGTTGAAGTTTTAAGTTATGACTTAGCGAAAGATAAATTAATAAAACATGATTTAAAATCAGAACATATTGAAATTAATAATAGAATTATATCTGAAGTTGCTTGGGTTGGAGAAGAAATTTTAGTTAAAACTTCAAATAGAGCAAGTGATCATTTAAAAATTTTTTTAATAAATGAAAAAAATTCAAATTTAATAAGAACTCATAAATCAAAAAATGAATGGTTTGATAGAACTACTATATTTTATATACCAAAAAACAAAACAGCTGGTCGTGAAAATGATGGATATATTGATATTATACTTGAAAATGGGTTTAATCATTTAGCTTATTTTTCACCACCTGAAAATCCAGAATATAGATTATTAACAAAAGGAAATTGGGAAATTGTAGGAGGAGTTGATTCATTTGATTATAATTCTAACACTGTATTTTTCACATCAACTATAAAATCATCAATTGAAAGACATTTACATTCAATAAATTTATTTGATCAGACAAATAATGGATTACCTTATATAAAAGATTTAACAGCAAAAGAAGGATATTATTCATCATCTTTTTCAAGTGGTGGTAGGTTTTTATTTTTATCTGATTTAGGTCCAAATGTTCCCACACAAAGAATTAACGATTTAAAATTAGGTAAAAATGTTAAAACTATTGAAGATAATTTTGAATTTTCTAAAAAATTAAGAAAATATATATTACCAGAAATTAAATACGGTGAAATTGAATTGACGGATGATGAAACTGGTGAAAAATTTAAAGTTAATACTCAAGAAATTTTTCCATTAAATTTTGATAAAAATAAAAAATATCCAGTTTTATTTTTCATATATGGAGGACCTGGTTCACAACAAGTTACCAAGAAATGGTCAATTAGTTTTAGTTTATTAGTTGCTGCTGAATTAAATGCCGTGGTGGTTACTTTTGATGGTAGAGGTACTGGTTTTAATAATTTAAATTATAAATTAGGTTCTAAATTTAAATATATTGTTAAAAATAAAATTGGTAAATATGAAGCTAAAGATGTTATATCTGCTGGTAGGTATTGGTCTAAAAAATCATATGTCGATCCAGATAGAATAGCAGTTTGGGGTTGGTCTTATGGTGGTTTTTTAACTTTAAAAACTTTAGAAAGTGATTACCAAGATTCCGTATTCAATTATGGAGTTGCAATCGCACCAGTAACAAAATGGAGATTATATGATTCAATATATACAGAAAGGTATCTAAATACACCTCAAGCCAACCCCGAAGGTTATCAAATAGGATCAATAAATAATATAACAAATTTTAAATCTGTTAAAAAATTTTTTATTGGTCATGGATCAGGAGATGATAATGTTCATTTACAACATTCATTACAACTTATAGATGAATTTAATTTGAAAGAAGTTGAAAATTTTGAATTTATGATTTTTCCTGATTCAAATCATGGAATGAATTATCATAATGGTAATAAAATTGTTTTTGATAGAATTTTAAATTTTTTGAAAAGGGCTTTTAATTGGGAATTTGTATAATTAGAAATTGTATTATTATTAATTCAAATTACGTTGATTTTAAATTTAGTTCTTACAATGTATGTCTTTTAGCCCATGATAAAACAACTTCTGGTAAAACCTTTCAAACACAACAGGAGTAATATCATATTTGTTAAATGATATATTACAACAAATGAAATTTGAAAATAATAATGCTATCGAAGATTATGGTGATAATGGAAATATTGGAGGAGCAAGTGAAGAAATGATACTAGATATTAATTTAGTTAATTTGGCTGGATCCGGAAGAGTAACAAAGACTAAATTATTTGGTCAAAATGATAGAAATAAAGAAGGTTAAATTTATCTGAGATATATAGCTTTTTAAGATATTCATTAATAGTGGGTATGAATTTAAACATCTTTCGAATTTTTCTTTTCGATATTTTTTTTCAAAGGTTAAAATATTTACTCTACCACACCCATAATAGGGCCAAAACTGCAGCAGTAATTAACTAATTCTTCTTTTTTTATACCTAGCCGAACTTTCTTCAACTCCATTAACAAATTTTAAAATCACGTCTGAATCATAGTTTGTTAAAATTGCATAAAAATTGGTATCAAGATTCAAAAATAATTTCCTTAATCGAGTCGAACCACTTCGTTTATCTCTTGATGTTACTTTTCTCAATTTTAAATTTCTCAAATCAATACAATTACTTAAATCCAAACAACTTAAATCTTCAATTTTATTATTTGATAAATTCAAATGCGTTAAATTTGGTGGAAATTTTTGAAAACTCAACATTGAAAAAGTTATCTGATTATTTTGTAAATCCAATTTTTTTAAATTATTTAAATTGGAGAAATTTCCTTGCATAGTTTCTAATTTCAAATTATTGACGATCAATTCCTCTAATGAATTTGGAAACTGATCAAGATCCAATGAATCAATACCTAAATTTATTAATTTCAATTTGGTCAAATTTTTACATTTAAATGAAACTTGAAAAGATGAAGATCGTTTATGATCCATTGGCATTGAGCTTTTTAAAATTAAGTTTTGCAAACTTGTTGAATTGAAAGATACATTTTCTTCTAAATCAGTTAAAAGCACCAACGGATCAATTCGCTCTGGGCCAAAGGCATAATTGTCTGACATATCCAACACTTTCAACGATTTTAATTGACTCAAATTTGAATCGAACAAATCAGACCATATTTCATTGTTTGTAAGATTAATCTTATCCAGCTCTGGAAATTCAACGTAACCTTGTGCCATAATGTAACAATTTGTGATGATGATTTTGGACATTTTCTCGGGTAAACTGGCAAAAACGACGTCTAATCTAAGAAAGCCGACACCGTTTACTTCCAAAATATCAAGTGACGTCCGAATCAGAATACTTACTACATCTAGGGTATGCCTACTATCGCAAATCTTCAAACTCTTCAAGTTTGGCGGGAACTGAAACTCATCACCAATACGAAACAGTTCACTTGCTTGTGATAAGTAAGGAACATGAAATGGGCCTTCTTCTAACAACTGGTCTATTCTATTTTTATGGAAATTGCTGATGAAATTCATAGTTTTCAATGAAATGGGGAACGATGTATAACCTATGTGATAAAGCTCAGGACAGCAAGATACATGAAGTAATTTTAGATTGTTATATTTGGATAAATCACCTAAAGTTGTAAAATCACAAGAATAAAGTCCAAGACTTTTGATGGACAACGGGAGCTGAAGATTATCTAATGAACTCATCTTGCAGAGTTTTTTGCAATCAAATGACTCAAGATGATTTAGATCGCTCATATCCAACTTAATATTATGACCTTTATCCAATGTTAGCTGCTTCAAAGATTTAGGAAATTGAATTGTGAATATATCAAAATGAGATGTTGTCAAAGATTGGAAGAAGGTACTTTCAACCAAATTTAGGAATGATTTAATTTCTTCGTTTTTGACATGTCCAGCAAGATGTTCTAAATATTGATCCAAATCTACACCAACAATGTAAACTTCATTTAGAATCGAGACTAGATCAGCAAATGTAGTACTTTCTAAGATCTTAACCTCATAATTGACTAATTTGAATCTTGGTTCTTTTACTAGTTGATTGATTTGTTTTACATTCCCAATGATTATCGGAGGTATAAATTCAAACAGTTGAAGAAGCTCTATTAATGATTCAACTGAATTGTTTTGATCTTCATTTATTTCATATTTTGGATACTTTCTTTCTAATGCAATATGTTGTAAACCTGGAATATATAGTAAGCTTTTGATTATAGATTTATCCTTGATATTACTGAAAATTAATGATAATATTTCCTTGGGTAATTTGAGAAATATTTCCATTTGAACGGTGAGTTTTGGTTATCTTGATTGAAAGTGAGGAATAATTTTGGTTGCCACTTTTTTGAAAATCAAAATTATTTAGACGTGATTTACTGGCTACCATGTGGTGTTTCAAACTCGTGTCTTCCACCTCTGTCTTTACCTTAAACATTAGTTTGACATTTAGCAAGTATTACTACCAAACAATTTCAAAGCTTTGAGTGGCCTAACTTTGATGAAATTATGTACTCCTGTTTGCTTTCATTTTGCTAGGAGTCTAATGTGAAACCACACTAAATCCAATTTTTGAAAATCTCCTTACTAAAATTTTATTGCTTGCTCTCAGTGAAGAAGAGATACTTTTAAACCATGGATCTCATGATTTAAATTTATAGCTTAAAATAGTAACGAGCTCCTATCTATCTCCGAATATCATTGTTGTGGTTCAAACTTCTCACATGTATTGACGGCTAGCCGTTTTACTTTGATATTATGAAATGAAAAATGGAAATCATGTAACTCTGTGAAGGACTAACTTGTAGAATGGTCTATTCTAATTATTATACGGAATCAAACCTAATCTAGTTGCTGGATACTACATTCGAGTGATATGAGTGAAACGTTTTGAAGTTGGCTTTGACATGATTCATTTAGCGGTTTTCACAAGCAACTTGGTAATTAAAAGTTTGAACCAATAAGATATTTTCATTCTCTTCAATATTCGAATTCAATGAAGGATTTTGTTCTGTGATGACATTTTCAATTATAATTCTTCGGTTTCTAGAATATTATTATACGCAATTTTTGTTAGCAATTGAATTAATGAATTCATCATAATTGCCAGTCAATCACCAAAAGTCTAGTAAATCCGATTTAATGATTTAATAGTGTCTTACAATATCATCCATCAATGATGCGATTTGAAAAACCACACACAGACTTGATAACGATTGAATGAGAAAAGCTTTGATCGAAATATATCATTTTGACATAGAAGGACACTTGCCTGATTATATGTATTAACATTTGCCTGATTATATGTATTATCGAAAGGGTCAATAAAAGTGCTAGATCCTTCCACTGCCTTAATTAGCATTTTTTTTTTATCAATTTGAAAAGAGTTTTTAATTGGAAATTTGTATAATTATTAAAAATTGTATTATAATTATCATTAAAATTAAGTTGATTTCAAAACCTAATCCGTATAGTGTATGCCTATTAGCGTATGGTCATAGAAGTTCTGGTAAAACTCAAATAATGATGGGAGATCACATACGACTTGGAGTATAATATATTAAAACAGTAGAATTATCAATAAATCAAATTATTCATCATGACTTGATATTTTCATATATGGAATGTATAATGAATCAGTAAATCAAAATTTATAAACATTTTTCACAATTATTGAATTCTGGAAATTTTATAAGATCAACTGCAATACTATCAATGAATGATCAAAGTTCAAGATCATGCTATTACAATTTCAACTTTACAACAAAAAAAAAAGGAAACAGTAGTCATATTGAGGGTTATCATGATAACGAAAAGGTTGGAGTAGAAGTGAAGAAATGATAACAATTATCAAATATTAAATTAGTTGATTTGGGTGGATTCGAAAGAGTAACAAAAACTAAACCATTTGGTCAAAATGATGGAATAAAGAAGAAGAAGGTTAGATTTATCTGAATTGATCCAGAATTACTATAAAGTATATAGTTATTAAGCTTTTGAAGAAATTCATTCAAAGTGAGTCTATTTTTAAACACCTTTTGAACCTTCCCTTTCTATATCTTTTTCAACATGATTCAAAAGTTAAAATATTCACTCAACCACATTCATAATGAGACAAGCCATAGCTGTTGTAATAATTAACAAATTCTTCTTTTTTTATAATTAGACTTCAAAATCGAATCTTTTTCATCTCCATTAACATACTCAAAAATCACTTCTGAATCATAATTAGTTAAAATTGCATCAATATTAGAATTAAGACTGGAAAATAAATTCCTTAATTGAGTCACACCTCCAGGAGTACACTTTGAAGTTACTTCTTCCAATTGTAAATCTTTCAAATTAACACAATTATCTAAAACCAAACAACTTAAATCTTCAATTTCATTATCTGATAAATTTAAGTGCGTTAAACTCGATGGGAATTTTTGAGAACTTAACATTGAAAAAGTTATTTGATTATTTTGTAAATCCAATTTTTTTAAATTATTTAAATTGGAAAAATTTCCTTGCATGGTTTCTAAACTCAAATTATTGATGATTAATTCCTCTAATGAACTCGGAAACTGATCAAGATCCAATAATTCGACACCTAAACTTATCATTTTTAATTTAATCAAATTTTTACATTCAAATGAAACTGGAGAAGATGAAAAAAGTTCATAAGGTTCATATTTCATTGGCAACAAGCTTTTTAAAGTTAAGTCTAGCAAACTAGGTGAATTGAAAAATACACTTTTTTTTAAATTGATCAAAAGCTCCAATGGGTTAAGATGGCCAAGAAAACCACGATCTGAGCTATAGTTGTCTGACATATCCAAAACCTTCATCGATTTTAATTGATTCAAACTTGTTTCGAACAACTTAGACCATATGTCATTGTCTGTAATGTGAATCCGCTCCAGCTCTGGAAATTCAACATGACCCTCAGCTGCAATGTGACAATTTTTAATGACAATTTTGGACATTTTTTTGGGTAAACTGATAATAACCTCGTTTAAATTAAGAAATCCAATACCGTGTAATTCTAAAATATCAAGTGACGTCCGAACCAGAATATTTCCTACATCTAGGGTATGGGTAGTATCGCAAATCTTCAAATTCTTCAAATTTGGACGGAACCAAAATTCATCACCAATACAAACCAACCCACTTACTTGTGATAAGTACGAAAAATCAAATCGGCCTTCTTCTAACAACTCGTCTATTTTACTTCGCTGGAAATTGTTGATGAAATTCATAGTTTTCAATGAATTGGGGAACGATGTGTAACCTACGTCATAAAGCTCATGACAGCAAGATATATGAAGTAATTTAAGATTATTATACTTGGATAAATCACCTAAAGTTGTAAAAGCACAAGAATATAGTCTAAGACTTTTGATGGATAAGGGGAGTTGAAGATTATCCAATGTACTCATTTTGTGGAGATTTTTGCAATCAAATGACTCGAGATGATGTAAATGGCTTATATCCAAATTGATTTTATGACCTTTGTCTAATGTTAGTTGCTTCAAAGATTTTGGAAATTGAATTGTGAATATATCGAGATGAGATGTTGTCAATGATTGTAAAAAGGTATTTTCAACAAAATTTAAGAATGATTTGATTTCATTTTTTTTAAAAATCCCGACAAACCGTTCTAAATATTGATCCAAGTGTACACCCACTATATAAACTTTATCCAAGATCGAGACTAGATCATTAAATCCAGTAGTTTTCAAAATTTTTACCTCATAATTGACTGATCTAAAATTTGGTTCATTAATTAGCTGATTTATTTGTTTTACATTTCCAATTATTATTGAAGGTATAAACTCATACTGTTGAAAAAGCTCTATTAATGATTCGATTGATTTGTTGCCATTATTTATTTCAAATTTTGGATATTTTCGTTCTAAAGCAATGTGTTGTAAACCTGGAATATTTATTAAGCTTTTAATGATAGATTTATCTTTGATATTACTGAAAATTAATGATAATATTTCTTTGGGTAATTTAAGAAATATTTCCATTTGAATAGTGAGTTTTGATTATCTTGAGTGAAAGTGATAAATTATTTTGGTTGCCACTTTTTCGAAAATCAAAATTATTTAGATGTGATTTTCTGGCTACCAAATGGTGTTTCAAACTCGTTTCGTCTAAATTTGTCCATAAATTTTACTTTCTCATATAACAAGTATGACTTCGAATCATTTTCAAAGCTTTGAGCGGTCTAATTTTATTGAGATTCAGTATTCCGGTTTGGATTTGGTTAACTTTTGCTTGGAGTCCAATGTGAAACTCAACTAAATCCGGATTTTGAAAATCCCCTTCCAGAGATATCATCGCTTGAATAATCTCTTTCACCCAAGAAGAAATACTTTCAAACCTTAGATCTCATAATTCGAATTTACAGCTTAGAAGAGTAACGAACTCCTGATTAATTTCGAACATCTTTGTCGTGGTTCAAACTTCTCACTCGTATTGATGATTGGGCATATCACTTTGATATTATGAATTGAAAAATGGAAACCCTATAACTATAAGAAGGATTATTTATAGAATTAAAATATCATACCAAATTATGAAATTTATGATTAAGCCTAATCTAGTTGCAGGATCTACTGTCGAGTGATACTAATGAAATATTCTAAGGTTGGCTCTTACGCGTGTTTCATTAAGCTGTTAACTTAGTGACTTAAAGTTTGATACAATATCTTTCCATCCTCTCTTCAATGTCGAATTCACCAGGGCTTTTTTCCTTGCGAAGTTTTAATTTCAATTCTCAGGTCGAGAATCGAATTTTAGAATATTGTACGCAGTTTTAGTTAACAATTGAAGTAATGAATTCATATCATATTTGCTGTGTCAATCACCAAAAGTCTTGTATAATCGATGTGAAATTGTCTTACGATGTCGACCTTCAGTAATGCACTTTAAAAAACTTCACACCGACTTGAGTACAGTTGAATGAGTAAAGCTTGGATCGAAGTATATCATTTTGACAGAACTGGGCATTTACCTCATTTAATTCAAAAGTGCTATATTGAAATGACAGAAAAATTCAATGAAATGAATTTGATGCCTTGATTAACATTTAACTAGTCCCTTTGATAGGAAATTTGTATAATTATTTTTCAGTTGCGTTGATTTTCAATCTAATTTTGATAATAACTTCATGATAATCTCTTCAAATTTCTATTATTATGTATAAACGGCTAACCAATAGTTGACACGTGATGACTTTTTTTTTTTTTTTTTTGGTTAATTTTTCATAAAATTTTTCAAAACTAACATCGCACAGATAAAGTTTCTTTTAACCTTTCTTCAATCAATATCAATTGAACAATCAAGTAATTCACAATGATTATTTTCCAAGACGTTATTTCAGGTGATGAATTATTATCAGATGCCTACGATGTCAAATTAGTAGACAACGCCGTTTATGAAGCTGATTGTTCAATGGTTACAGTCGGTAATGGTGATATTGATATTGGAGCTAATCCATCAGCTGAAGATGCTGATGAAGCTCTTGAAGATGGTGCTGAAACCGTTAACAATGTTGTCTATTCATTCAGATTACAACAAACTCAATTTGATAAAAAATCATTTACTACATACATCAAAGGTTATATGAAAAAAGTTAAAGCTTATTTAGCTGAACATGATCCAGAACAAGTTGAAAATTTCGAAAAAGGAGCTACTAAATATGTTAAAAAAGTCTTAGGATCTTTCGGTGATTGGGATTTTTATACTGGTGAATCAATGGATCCAGATGCCATGATTGTTTTATTAAACTATAGAGAAGATGGAACTACTCCATACGTTGCTATTTGGAAACATGGTGTTAAAGAAAACAAAATCTAAGGAAATAATGATGTAAAATTTTATTTTCGGGTTCAAATATACATAACATATATAAATCAATTTAATTCTATTCAATTATTTATCTTTGCTATTTTTTTTAGTAATTGATAAGCATACATTTTCTTTCGTGATGTTTGATTCAACATACCAAAATATGTTAACATCGTATTCATCCCCTAGAATAGTCCTCAATGCATGTAGTCTGCTTTCATCGATAAGTTTTCTTGCTTTTAATCCATATTCATACCTTTGTGCCGATGTTAAACAAGAGCTCTCTTCATCTTCATTTTTGCTGTGCTCATCCTCTTTACCTTCATTTTCTTTGCTTTCTTCGTTTTTGTCGATGGCATCTGATTTCGATCTTTCTTCTTTGATATTGACCGCCCATGAAACCATTTTTTTAAGTCGATTGAATGCATCAACGGATTTGAAACCATGATCATACAAGAATTGTTTAGATTGAGGTAATAATTGATCATCAGAGCATACATGTCGACAACACATAGCTATTAGTATTCCACTAAATTGGTTATCTTTGATTATGGACGAATTTATGATCAGTTTCAATGTCAAATCAGTAGCTGCTCCACATAAATGTTTTGAAATTGCAACTATTTGCTTTGGCTTTATATTATCAAGAAATTCATCTAATTTTAGATCTTTTATATCAATCTTGGCTCGTTTTATCCTTGGAGTGAATTTATAAGGTTCCGAATCTTGAATTATCTTTGAATCAGCTTTCATTCTATTATTACCCCTATCAATTAATCCATATCCATAAGATTTAAAATCATTTACGTTTTTAAAGATAATACATTGATTAACATACCTTGACAATTCGGCTTTACCACAGCCATATTCCAAATAGAAGTGCTCTGAAGATAGTAGACCCAATCTTTTCAAATTTCCTATTAAAGATGATTGTTGTACGATATGTTTCTTGTAGGTCTTCAGCTCTAGTTGTGTGGTAAGACCAGGATGTTCACATATGTGTAGGTCCAATGGTTCGAAGGATAAATTGTCTAGTATATCTCGGTAGTGTTGGTCATTTCTTCTGGTTGATTCAGTCTCAAACATAAACTCTTCATAATTTTGTAAATTGGAATTGATGTCTAACTCGAAATATGAATTTTTGTTAACTTTGGGATTCGCATTGCATTTTGTAAGGTGAAATTTTAAATCAGTTTCCCATACAGTATGATTTGGATTTAACGGGCATGAAATTCTTTTGGTATTTGATGAACTAGTGTCATAAATCATATGTTCTGCACAATATTTATTTTCTTTCTTCCTCATCATCCCACATTGTTTCGTTTTATTCTTCTTCGTCACTATGTATTCACATCGATTTGCTACTGGTTTCTCTATCTTCTGTCGTTTGAAATCTGACATCTTTTCTAGTTGGTAAGATTATGCAATCTAGGTACTTGATAAAAAACCACTTAAAAATGTTAAAAATAAAAAGTATTTACGAGAAATTTGTGTTACTTTGATCTCATCATCATCTTCAATATTTTTTGCAACTAAATATTACAATCTAGAGATTAAGATGAAGACCTCAAATCAAATGTGGAGGCTTGATTTGTTAGAGTCAAAATTTGAAGAAACAACACCAAGATTCCCGCATACTAAAAAACTATTATTTGCAATTAAGTATAATAATAAACTAGCTAAAAAACTACCTACAACTAAAGATGAAGCATCATTGGAAATTTTGCAGTTGAAATCCCAATTCTTTGAGAATAAGTATCATTCAGCATATCAGAAACTAAATAAGGAAATAAACAAACTTGTTAAACAAAAACCACCACCTTCTGATTTATTCAGTAATGAAGACTTTATAAATCATCTAATAACATCAAAATTAATCAAATGCATAACCTCCACAATCTTGATATCTAAACAATCAAAAATGAATCCACCCGACTATATACCGAATAATCTTCGAGAAATTATAAAAGATAAATCGAATCTATCAAATCCATCTCGATTTTTTATAAATTATTGTCAAAATTCAAAACCTGTAAATAACTATTGCTCAAATATATGGAATAAGAAGAATATTAAAATTACGTTACAAGATATAGATTGGAGTTTTAAAATGGTTCGAGGGAATTTGAGTAAACTGGATATTGCCGAACGAAGTAAACAAACCGGAAAAGATATCAATGAAGATGAAGACGAACTGGGAGAAGAGCTGGAGGAAGAAGAAGAGGAAGATGAAGAAGAAGAACAAGACGGAGAAGGGCTGGAGCAACTCAATGGCAAGGAGCGGAATGATCAAAATGAACTGGATATTGAAGAACAATATGAGAAATACGCGACTTATGATAATTTAGTAGGTGCTTCAGACGATGAAGATGAGCAGAATAATAATATTCTTGATTCAAATATTAATTACAATGAGGTTACCGATGAGGAACCATCAGATGAAGAAAGTGAGTCAGATAATTCAAGAGATGAAGAATCTGCTGACTCAGTTGACGACTTTTTTGAAGAGGAACCCCCAAAGAAAAAATTGAAGAACGCCAAAAAGGAAGAAACTTATAATTTGCCTGAATTAGCTCAAGGGTATTATTCGGGTGGATCAGATGATGATGACGATGATGTAGACAATGATAAACTTGTTAATGAATTAACCCATCAACGTAAAAATAGAAGAGGTCAAAGAGCAAGACAAAAAATATGGGCTCAAAAATATGGAAAATCTGCAAAACATATAGTTAAGGATATGGAAAGAGTGAAAAGTGAAAGAGAAAAAAGACAAGAAGAGTATGAAGAAAGACAACGTAAAAGAGAATTGAAAGCTAAGTTAGCTGCTGAAAAACAAAAACCAACTGGTGCAAATAATGAACCATTAGGTGAAAGAAAGTCCAATCCAGGATCGACAGTACCACAAGCAGAGAAAAAAATACATCCTTCATGGGAAGCTAAAAAACAAGCAGAGGAAAAATTAAAGAATGTTAAATTTCAAGGTAAAAAAATTACTTTTGATTAAATCAGTGTTGATGGCATTCATAATAACTTATAATTAATTTTGAATTTAGATTTTAGTTCATCTTCGGTGATTTGATGACACCAAGATTCACCTTGTAATAAGAAGTGATAGTGACATTTTTCAGGTTCACTTACTGATATTAAATCTGGACCTTCTCCACAAATAAATTCAACAGTAGCGGAACGTTTTGGACCATTCCAACATCGATCACCGTTGTTATAAAAGAGCTTGTCATCTTTAAATTCTTTGAATTTACCAATAAATACATCGTCTTGATATATTCCATCCAATAAATTGATTCTATAATTATATCCACCTAATTTCTTTGAAATAGTTATCAGATCGTAAGCTCTTAATATATTATCAGGACCATAGTTTAAGCTCAAATTGGTTTTTATAACCTTTATCTTTTGCTCGATTTTTTCAAGTTCTTTTTCCAAGTTTTCGATCTTGTAGCTTAGTTCATTTTGTGATAAGTTTGATGTATATTCAATGACTGGTTTTTTCAAGAATTTTTTTGCAAATAGTTGAAAATAATAATGTATCAAGTTATATATGGTTGGTGGGTAGTAGTTTAAATGATCCTCCCCCTTTGCTCCATTATGAGACAACGTCTTAGCTTTTTCAATCAAATTATGGATCATTTGATTGGTTTCATGAATATCTTCCAATATAGCCTCTTCTTTATTTGATACATACTCTTGATATTTATGAATTGAATCTTTTACAGCAGGATCGTTAAAATTTGGATTAAAATTCTTTGAAAGTATCTCCAATATGTTTTCCAATGCCAGAACTTTTGATTCTTGTTTTAATATATCTCTTTTGTGGGCTTCTATTTTATTTGCTAATCCGTTAAAATGATCTTTCAAACCTTCAAACACAGACGTATCTTGTTGATCCAATTCTGAATTCTCATACTGAAGTTTCAATTTATTAATTTGTATTTTTCTTTCAGGAATCTGTCTTTTCAATTGATGTAGGTTATCAATCAACTTCTTTCTTTTGTTCTGAGCTGAGTCAATGACCTTTTGTTTCTTTTCAAGGGCTTTTTTAATGAATGCTAATTGTTCATTCTTATACTCTTCGTATTGTCGATGAATTTCTTCACATTTATTTACACAATTGCCCAATTTGTATTCATCAGATCCGTCACAACAGATATCATAATCACATACTCCATCATTTAATTTGAATTGATCTATATATCCTGGAAAATGACCTTCATTGGCGCAATAAAATTTGAACGGTGGTTTGGGACATGCATTCGTTCCCGGCTCATCTGATCCATCTGGACAATCGCAATAGTTGTCATTTATTTGATCGTAAGTTAAAATAATGGAAGAATCATTTAAACAGTGCCATATTTGAGTACCATTTTCGTCAATTGTTGATTCGTATAAGCTTTGATTCTCCGGACTGACCCCGATTACATCAGCTATTGCTATCAAAAAAATTGAGGAGCATAGTAGAACTTGTTTCAATAACATTTGTATGAGTTCAATCTTGTTTCATCACAGAAGTTGATCTAGAGCTTGGTGATTGCATTATTAAACATAGAGTTTTATTTAATATACAGGATTATAAGAAATTGTTGCAAATTACAAAACAGAAGGAAGTTTAACTACACCTTCATTCAATACTTATACATTGGCCGTTTATAGATCTATCTTCCAAGATATTTATAGCTTTAGTTGCAACACAATCTAATGAAATGGGTATTAAATCGCTCTTTACAATTGAACCCATGTCAGTTTCTTTAACTAAACCTGGTAACATTGCATTAACTCTTATTCTACCTCGTAACTCATGTGACAAACTTCTTGTGAAACCCAAAAGCCCAGCTTTTGAAGCAGCATAAACTGATGTACCTGGAATTACATGATTAGTGTATGATAAAACTGAAGAAATATTTAGTATTGAAGGATACAATTTCTTTTGTCGTAGCATGTCCTTTATAAAAAGCTGACATAGCATAATTGGCACAGTAAGATTCAAGTCGATAGTATTTTTAATCATCTCCAGATTGCTCTGATGTAGTAGAGCATGAGTAGTGATACCTGCGCAATTAATTAAAATAGTAGGAGATTCAATGCCATCTTTTAGCATTTTAATTGCAACATCCAGGTTAACGAGCAGCAATAAGTCGAACGATTTGTATGAATGATTTTGATTTTGATCACATGGTAATTGATTTAATGAATTTTTTAACAATTCTTCATCCCTTGCTAATAGAGTTATAGATGCTCCTTGTGACGCTAGTTTTGTAGCAATTGCTAACCCAATTCCTCTAGAGCCACCTGTTATCAAAGCATTTTGACCTTTAAACATATAGCATTGATAAAACTGCTGATCTTGTCGTTTGAGATGATTTATTTTAAGGTACAAATTCTGGTGGTAGTGTAATTTTTACGTGTTTTGATTTATTTTTTTTGTTTACATTTTTATTCGGAACTTGATTTAAGGATTAATTGAAATCACTATCAATACCAACCATTCAAATTACTTAACGATGGTATGTTATAATTTCTTAATTACGAGCTGTACTTATTTGAAATGTATACTAACATATGTATCATCAATTTAGTCACAAAATACAAAAACATATAGAGATGCATTTGCACTTTTTGATAAAAAGGGAACAGGTAAAATTCCAGTAGAACATTTAGGAGATCTTTTAAGAGCTATAGGACAAAATCCAACTTTAGCAGAAATATCTGAATTACAATCATCAATAAAAGGATCAGAATTTAATTTTGATCAATATCAAGAAATTATAAATCGTCCTGATGGATTTAAACCTTTAGGTAATCCAGAAGATTATATCAAGGGATTCCAAGTATTTGATAAAGAACAAACAGGTTATATTGGTGTTGGTGAATTAAGATATATTTTAACTTCAATTGGTGAAAAATTAAGTGATTCTGAAGTTGACGAATTATTAAAGGGAGTAAATGTTACATCTGATGGTAATGTTGATTATGTTGAATTTGTTAAATCTATTTTGGATCAATAGATTTATTGGCTGGCTAGTTTATATGGTATAATGATTTAAGGGACCTATTTTAATTAATCTTTGCAAATCTTAATCAAAGTTATACTCGAACTGTTCGTGAAATCTCTCTATCGCTCTCGCACTAAAAATTAATTTTCACTATGAAACATGTCTGAGCACTTAATTACATCACTTAAATGTCAAATCAATCCTCACTACCTCAAAGTCTATTACAACAATCTCAATTAGATGATCTACTACGGAATAATCAAAGGTTTCATTTGTTTCCCAAAGATAGAATAGAGGCATTAGCAACTACCTCCGGATTAATAGGAATATTTGCAGGTTTTTATGATGGAATTCAAAAAACATCAAATAGATATTTAGTTGAAAATGGTCATAGATTACCACGTACAAAAGGTGGTTGGTATTTTTATCATAAAAGAAAAAATTATGAATTAATTGTTGGTGGAACCACACAAGCTTTTAAAACTGGTTTAAAATTTAGTTCAATAGTTGGTTGTTTCTTTTTATTAGAATATGGTTTAGATTTAGCAAGAGGACAAATTGATTTTTTAAATACTACAGCTGCTGCTGCTTTAGGTTCTACCATATATACAAGATATAAACAATTGAGTTATATACAAAGTAGAAAAATAATAATAGGAGGAACTTTAAGTGGGGTTGTGTTGGGTATAATACAAGATCTATTAATTAATGCTAGGAACGGGAATGTTTGGTATATACTGGAATATAAAAGAAGGTTTCATGTAAATAAATAAATAAATAATTGAATGTTTCTAAAAGATTATTCTTCATCTGATTCATCTAAGTCAGGAACTGGATATTTTAGTAACGCCGCTATACCAGTTAATTGATTTAATTGAATCCCCAGTTCGTGTAAACTTGAAAATATGTAAACTTTTGCATTCATTCGCTTAGCTTGTTCAACCAAATTAATATACTCTCTTCTTGTTTCTATATCATCTGATCTGAAAAGTTCATCAGATATCATTAGATATCTTACTGCATCCATATTTAATGCTTTTATAATTTCTTCTTTACCATACCATGCTCTATCATCGTCATCATTTAATGCTTTTTGAAACTTTGTTAATGCTTCACTTTCTTCTAAAAATTTTGTATCTGCTAATTTTTTAGACAGTTGTTTATCATTTAGTATTTCTTCTAACCCTTGTAAATATCCAGTAGATGAATGAGTCACTAGTATTTTATTTTTATTATTTAATATTGATTGGAAAATCTTAGATTCTTTAGTAGATGAATTTTGCATTGCAATACATTCTTGAATTAATTTTTCATATAATGTTTTAGCTAAAAATCCAGGAGATGCTAATATTACAACTTTTAATTTATTAAAATCAAAATGACGTATTATACCTTGAATAATCATATTATAAAATGAAGTCATTGCTTTATCTAGATCTTTCGTTCCATAATCTTTATTCTTTCTCGGTATTGATTTTTCAATTTTTGATTGTAATACAGTCATTTGATCAGTTACATAACATAAATGAGCTACACCTTCTTGAAAAATTACTGCTCCAATATCTGCTTTTTTCTCAATTGAACAAAGTTCATCTAATAAAGTCATATCATATTCATCCCAACTTGATTTCACTATACTTACTTCTTTATTTATTTCAATTTCTGCAGTATGATAACTATTTAAAGGTACATATTCTTGTTGTAATAAAGATTTCCCATTTATACGCATTGTCAAATCACTAGCAATATAATCAATATCTTCAACAACTAATCTTAATTTTAATAAAATTTTCTCCATTTTGGATTTACCTTTTGTTATTTGATTTTGATTACCCTTTTTAACATTTCGATGAGTTAATAATTGAACTGTATCTCCCTTTTTAATTAAGTTGAATAAGTACCATAAATCTTCTGAATCTTCAGGAATTAAGGTTACTGCAACATTCTTATCTTTGAGTTTCACTTTGTTTTTCACTTGCATTTGAGGTATGGGTTTGGTTTAAAAATAATAGGTCATAATTGAAATTGTTTAGAATCATATTTGCATCTTTTCTTTTTGTATCATAATTTGCTACTAAATCTTTAGCCAGTGACATCATTTATAACAGTAATCAACTGACTAACATCAAGAATACAATCAAGTGACATGAATCAGCTTACAAGAAAATATTTACATCAATGGTACATTTAGGAATGGATGAGTAGGTCATTCAAGAAATTGATCAAAAAACCATGTTGTTGCAGTCAAAATTAATACAACTTCATCACAATTACTACTACATTAACCAACTTCAATTTGCTTGCTTGTTGCCTTTCTTGTCTGCGATGCTATCTCATTATGGTGATGTAACCGTGGGTGAACATAAGTGCCGTTTTTGGTCTAGAGGTATGATAGTTACTTTGACTGAACTATATATTGAACTATTAAAAACAGCACCTCTGCTCACCAAAGAAGACACCAAACGTAATATAGTGACACGAGGACACCAAGTAAAGCAAAAACTAGATTCTCAAGTTATCTAAATAAAATGAGCCAACAAGACTAATGTATGATCGCACTGACATCAGTCTACACTCAAGACGAATTTGAAGGAATAAATTAATCTTTATTTGTCTATCAAAATCTTTTATATATGCACCAGGTTAGACCTTTGAACTTATTTTTCCGTCACCGTTAATAAAACTTTTCTTAATTATTAATTTTTATAGGCTTTTCCAATAAATGACCCATTCTTTCAATTTTTGTACTTAAATAACCATCAATTTCTTTACTTTTTATACCATTACCATTAGTTCTACCTTCAACACTCCAACTTAAAGGAATCATAGGTATTCTTTCAATAACTTTTATTTCTTGATATTTACCTTCAACTGCTATAATTTTATCTGGATTATTAGTTAAAAGTTTAATCTCTACTAATCCCAAATCTAATAATATAGCAGTAGCTAATGAAAAATTTCTTGCATCTGCTGGATGTCTTAATATTAAATTAGCTTCAACAGTATCAGCACCCAAATCTTGTAAATTATAAGCTTTTAATTTTTCTCCTAAACCAATACCACGACCTTCTTGTCTTAAATAAACCATACATCCATGACCTTGTTCTCCCATTATTTTCCCAGCTTGATCAAATTGTTCTCCACAATCACATCTTGCACTCCATGCTGTTTCTCCTGTATAACATTCTGAATGTATTCTTACTAATGAAGGTAAAGTATATGTATTTTTATCAACAATTAAATTTCCATTCTGATCAAAATTAAGTTTATGTTCAATACCTCTTGAATCAATGAAAGAATCAGCAATATGTCTCCCTGGAGTTAATTTTCCTATATATGCACCTCTTGTCATTCTATCTTGTTGTGTATCTCCTGGTTGTTGTTTAAATAATGATCTACTTCGTATATCTTCACCAAATACTATGGCTAAATGTTCTTTATTATCAATATTATTTTCATAAAGATGTAAAAAAATATCAGGACCTTGAGTAGTTGGTATACGAGCTCTAGCAATACATTTAACTTGAGGTAAACTATCTGGTAAATTGGTTTGATTTCTCATATCTTGAGTTATTATTGGTGGTGGTTGTGGAGTACCAATTTGTTTTGTAGATTGTAATGGTAATGTTGAGCTAGACGGTCTTGGAGTTACCATTGGTATTTTCGTCACATCCGGTATAAAATGTTTAGGTAGACTACTTCCATTTTGATTATTATGATTATGATTATGATGATTATTTTGTTGTAGATTTGATGTTCTATTTGATGGTTGAGGATGTTGTAATAATGACATTATTTGAAGAAAATTTATATACTTTGATTTCAAAAAGATTTGAGAATTTTTTATACAACAATGTTGTTGGTGTTGTTGTTGTTTTTGATCTGGTTGTTGGTCTAATGAATGGTGATATGAAGAATGATGATTTATTTTGGTGGAACTTGTAATTTTCGAAGTATTTGATGTATAAAAGTTAACGGATTTAGGATTTAATTATGAGTTATGCTAACAAATTGTACTCTCCGGTCAAACAGCAATTCCTAGTATCTACTTTTCTTCCTTGGTAATACTAACGACTTTCCTTTATAAGTATTGGTGTTGTTGAAGTATTAGTTGAACTGGTTCTCTTCTTGTATTATAAATTAGTAATAGTCATTTCCCCCACCACAATTTAATTTTTTTTTCAGTCTCTATGAAACTCTCGTACTATTCTTTTTTCCTACTTACAAATTTCTATGTCAGCTTATTACTAAAAATTATTAATAATGTCAAAATTACTTATTGAATGTAACTTGAGCAAAACCTCATGCCCTTACTAAAAATAACTGAGTTGATTCTCACACTGTGACTAATAGATCGTGTTATGTTCTAACCAGTTGTGTTCGAACAAATTCGGTCAATTACTGCTCGAAATCTTTCTTACTAAGCTTTGTATATGGAAATAGTCTAACTTTGTGTCACCGATTTTGCAACTACTTAATTATCTATAAAATCTTAAAATCCGAAAATCAGTTGATCGAAATAAATGACTGACATTGGTTTAGAATTTTAAAATCAAATTGTAAATTCAGTTAATACATAGCATGCGTACTTCAAGAGTGTTTGTTTTAATAAGAAATGATTTATCCAAAGACTATTTTTTTTTCGATTTACTTTTTACTTAATATATGTTGGATTAGAGTAACCAATTTTTCTATAATTAGATACGAAACAAATAGAGGTGTGTCAAAGTATATCAAACACGGTAATTCTTATACGAGTCTGAGTAAATGCTTCATCGAGAAATTCTGGCTGAAATATTTTCAAAAAATGTTGAAGGAGTCGAAAATAACGAATTGATCGATTATGAAACAATGTATCTGAAATTCTTGACAAGTCTGACAATTGAAACACTCACTAATGAATTAACTGTTCAACAACTAAGGATTTTAATAAATAACATTCTTCAATTAAATTGACTGTTTACATACAATAAACCATGGTATTGTTCACTTCTTAATATTATTTAACAAATTATCGAAATTTAAAAAGTTCTCGACACGCCGTGTGAAACATAAGATCCGTATAAATCATATATCTTTCAAAAAATCTATCAAATCTTGTTCATGAAAGTTTTTCACATTAGGACTATAGCTACCTACAAATAATTGATGTTTTAACACTACAATAGTTGGAATTTTATTAACAACATATTCCAACATTAATTCTCTTCCTCCTTGAGAATCAGCTAAAATATTAACTAAATAAACTGGTTCCTTACCAGGATATTTCGATTTATCAACTAATAAATCAAATAATTCTTGAGTTATTTTATTATTTTCTGGTGTAGCAGTTGTAAAATTTAATAATAATGGTGGTTTAACATTTATATAATTATATAAATCTTGTTTTTGATCTACCCATACATCTATAATTCTATTATTTGTTGTAAATTGAGTTGGTGATGGTGGATATATTAATCTTTGAGTTTGAGCTGCATTTTGCCATGATTTAAACCAATCTGTTAATGAGAATTGTCTTTTTGAATTATAAATTGATGATCTTTGAATTGATCTTGATAAGTTTCTACTAAACATATCAAGTGTAATGATATGAAGTCTATAAGCAATGGTTGCTCAATTGAGATTACGGATTTATTAGGCTAATAATCTGAAGAAGTATGTGACGTAAATTTTGAGTGTCTAATATTTACATGACTTTAAAGTTCTATTTACAAGTATTATCTAATTATTATCATTACCCCAACCATCTTTCCATCTTTGTTTCCAAAAATTACAATTAAATTCAGGTTTACCCAATTTCTTATTGACATCATTATGAGCATTACATAACCATGTCCCAAATTCATTTTGATTTTTAACTTGTATTTCATTCTTTTGTATATAATTTTGAAAATCTTCACCACAATACCAACAAGGATATATTCCAGAAAATAAATTTATGAATTGTTTCATATCTTGTTGTTGTTTTGTTGTTGGTGCTTCTGGGTATGTAGCTGCTATCAAATGTAACAATGTCCATGAAGATTTACCTAATTGTGTGACATCTGGTGGTTCTTCTTTTGGGTACTTTAAATTAGGATTTGTATTAGATTTTGTAGTGGTTGTTGAGATTGAAGTTTTGCTAGATGGTTTACCTGTTGCAAATTGAAAATCTAGTAGTGTGTTACATGTTCGACATCTATTTCATTTAAGTTAGTTATAGTTCTAATTTGATTAGTAAGTTCAAACTATATAAAAACATACGGTTTACCATCTTTATCATAAACTATTCTTCTTCCTGATACTCCGTATTCAGGAATTTTCCTTGCTTTTTCATCGTCCGCTACTGCCTGAGATTCAGTGGATACTTGTGATGGCATAAAGGCAAATTGATTAAATTGTAAAGTATAGAAAAAGATCGGTTTTTTTTTGAAAAATTGAAATCGCTTTAGCGGTGTTTACCACTTAATAAGATACAATGCATTATTATTAAATTAAATATTATTCTATACTACAATACCAAACCTATTCAACTAGTTTCATTATGTTTTAGTTTTTCAACTAATTTGTTTCTTTTTTCAAGTACATCATCACATAATTCACCAACTTCCTTGGTCTTAATGGCTTCTCTAGCAGTATAAAATTGATTCAAATCATAAGTTATTCCAAATCTTAATTCATAATCATAAGCTGTTTGTATCATTTCAAATTTATCTATATCTTTCACATATCTAGCTTCAATAGTTCTTATTTCTTCATAATCAGTCCATAATTCATACATTTCGGTTGCAAATTCAGAATTATAAGGTTTTATTATTTGTTGTAAATATTCTATTGTTTCTTTTTCTCTACGATGCTTTTCAGACTTAGAAATTCCAGCAAATGGAGTTATATCACCTACTAAACATTCAGCTATATCATGAATAATAGCTATTTTCACACATTTATCTTTGTTAACTGTAGAAGGTGGTACAATCATTGATAAAATAGACATTCTATACATATGATCAGCAATTGATTCCGTATCAAATTTAGGTATACCATGATCCATCCATCCTGTTCTTTTCTGAAATTTTAATGACGATATAATGTTGAGAAATGCAAGAAGATGATTTGATGACTTAGATGATTTGGATTCTGTTGTAAGTAAATCTTTTATATTTTGAGGAATTGCATCTTGTGGTTTCCATTTGTTTTCACTTAGATCTTTAATTGATGTCATTCTGTATTGTGAAGTGGTGAATGATCTCTTTATTTTTAAGTTATTTTTGACTGTGTAGTTTTGAAAAACAGAAGTAATTAATTTATATGAATTCTTTGGTGCTATACGCATTTGAGATTATAATTTTATGCAAAGTACAAGGTCTCTAGAACTTTCTATAATTTGACGGAAAGTTGTAATGATCATCAATTGAGAACTTAGTTAGTTACGCAGATGAAAGAGGTTTGTCGATTTAAAGTTAAAACTATTCATAATTTGGGTTCGTTCAAACTGATAACTTCATTACAACCAAAATTGACAGAAAGTAAACAAATAAATTAGAATGAGGGTTTTATATACAGGACCTGAAAATTAGAGATTATTCGTTATTACAGCACTCTCGATATATGCTTTACTAACCACATCTCTACTTGACTCGATGAATTACGAATATTTTAAAGTTATTTCATTAAAAAGTATACAAACATGATTAAGCAATTAATTCAACAACACCACCAACAGCTCTAATTTTTTCTTCAGCTAATTTTGATACAAATCTAGCTTTAACAATAACTGGAACTTCTGGTAATCTACCTTTACCCAATACTTTACCGTATCCGTGAGCTAAAGTATCAATGACTGGGGCAGCTGATTTTGATGATGATTGTAAATATTCATCTTTTTTATCTGATTCAATTAAAGTCCATAATTTATCTAAGTTAATTTCTGGTCTCCAAAAGTGATTTTGTTGTTTGTGGAAATATCTCATACCAACTTTACCAAAGTAACCTGGATGAAATTTATCTAAATTTGTTCTATGATGATGTTGACCACCAGCTTTACCTCTACCACCGGGATTTTTTCTGTGTTTACCAACTCTACCTTTACCGGCTAAAAAACGAAGTTAGTATTATTAATTGTAAATTTTGAGCAATGTGTTTCGGTTTGGGGTATCTTTCATGTTATTTAAAAACCAAATGTAATATGGACATAACGTGGTTGTTGCTTTGAATGATGGGTCATAATATTGGGAAAGTTTTTGAAGGTATTTCGTGGTTCAAATTAAAATTGGAAGAAACTTCTTCTTAATTCAATGTTGTTGACTTTTGGATCTTTTCTGGATGATAATGAATTTATAATCGAATCATAGTTTGTCTGTTAACTTTCCCCCTTCTTATTTGACTAGTTCTAGCTTTAATCCCCCGCTCAAAAACACATTCTTTTGATCTCTGTCTTTAAGTTTACATACCAGAAACATGTCCTCTGTGTTTTCTGGTTTTAGTTAATCTAGTAGGCATTGTTGTGTGTGGATGATGTTTGATTAGATTCTAATGAAAAATTTCTAAAAAAAATTTCAATAATAATACTAAATCTCTGTTAGTACCAAAAACTTGTAGTATGTAATTTACCATGGTTAAGAGCTATATGCTACCAATTATGAAATCTATTTTGTGTCTCTCTTTTGTGTGTGAGCAAAAATATAGTACAAAGGTCAATCTTTGTAACAGTATACACGCAGTAATATACATAGATGGTAGGTCTATAGCCCTAACAAGAAACTGAAATTAAATATGCTTCATTTGTTTTAGAAATTACTACAGAGAAGTAGGTGAAAACCTTAGGTCGGTCTCATTAGTTTTAGATGATAATATCTCACATAATTCAAACTATTCTTATTTATTCCATACTTCTTTATATGACGTTTTACCTTTTGTTTCAGGTATATACTTTGAAATAAACCAAACACTGAACAAACACATTGCAGTAAAAATAAAATAAACTGAACCCCCAATAGAGTGAAGTAAAATTGGAAACAAATACCCAACAATAAAAGTAGCTATCCAGTTCAAGCTTGTACCAAAACTTTGAGCAGATGCTTTTGCATTGGGTTGAGTAACTTCTCCAACTAACAAAAATGGTATTGGACCTAATCCAATTGCAAAAAAAGTAATGAATGTAAATGTCCCTAATATTGATAAAATTGAACTTTTTGTTATTATTCCAAATCCCATGAATGTTGTAGCTAAACTTAAAAATGAAACAGAAGTTAGCAACAACGGTTTTCTACCTAATTTATCAACGACTGTTGCTGAACCAAAAGTAATAACAACGTTGACCAATGAAATTAAACAGTTCACTATAATTGAATGCTTTGGGAATATTGAAACTAACACTGAAACACCGTAAAAGATGATAGAATTGATACCATCAAATTGTTGTAAAATTAAAATACCAGTTGAAGCTATTAATGAAGGTCTATATTCTGGAGAAGTGATGTATTCTTTTACAGATATTGAATTTTTTTGCTCCTGTTGAATTTGTTGTTCCTGCTGATCTTGATCAGCCTCACCTAAATCACCATCTTCTAAAAATATTTCATTTTCATCTGAGCCGTTGTTTTTCCAGCTACTCACTTCTTCTGTTACTAATGAGTAATTACCACCTCTAAATTTATGTAATACAAAAAATGCTTGATCATCATTTCCTTGATTTGCCAACCACATGGGAGATTCATGAACGAAAACAGCCAATATTATAATATTCAAAGTTGCTATAACACCACCGGTAATCAATAACCATCTCCAATCATTATCATTAGACCATTTCAAAGATAACAATTGAGTGAATAAAATTCCAACGTTAATACTAACTTGATTCATTGATCCTAATAATCCTTTTGAATTTATTGGCGAAACTTCATTAATATATAATGATGTAATTACTAATGCTGATCCAGCACCTAAACCACATACAAATCTTCCAATTAACAAACTGATGTAAGTATTACTTAGACCATTTATCATTGACCCCAAAATGTACATTGCACAATGGAGGTATCCAGTCATTTTTCGACCATACTTATCAGCTAAGAACCCAACATAAAATGATCCAATTAATCCACCTATGGAAAAAATTGAGGTAACTAATCCAATTTGGTCTGGTGTCATTGGTAAACATTTTTTAAATCCTCGTTGCCCGAAGAATGAATCTTCATACGGTCCTGAACCAGGTTGAGATTTCTTACATGTTAGTACTAATTCAGGAGAATTTAATTCTGCCATATGATAACCAAATTGTAATGAACCAAGACATATGATTGAAACCGAGACTAGTAAGCTAGATGTTAGTTTTGCATGAGTATGAGACCTGTGTGAGGAATCTGATGCCATTGTATGACTATTATTGCTATAACTGTGATGGATTAAATGTTCGATTTGATAAGAATTGTTTCAGTACAAAAATACGGGGAGGATATTAACACAAAAACCCGATTAAGACAACTCCGGATTTGTCTACAAATACGAGATCTAAGAAGTTAAAAATAAGTCTATGGCAACGAACTGAGTTGAAACGAATTATAAACTATAATAACATGTAATTTAACTTTTACTTTAAACTGAAGAATTGAATAAATATGAATACACAGGATCACATTACAAATTTTTTAAGATTATATGATAGGCAAAAAATTTCCGACAATCATCATTGGTATGCCAAATACATCTCTTTTCAATGTCCACATACAACCAGTTCTTATTTTAACATCTACTTTTGGTGTCAATAAAGTACATTCGGTTATAGTAGCACCTAAAAAATCACCAAATGCAATTCTTGAAAAAACCTGAAAATATTCCACAACTGATTTGTCATCTAACAACTCAACAATGAATTTACGCTTACCGTTACCCACTAGTTCTTCCTTATTCCAGCCAGTTAATATACAAAATTCATCACCAACATATGCAATCTCTCCTGTTCTTCTCCAAACAATTGTCGGCGTACCGCTAATCTTAATGAAATTATCATAAGTCAATAAAGTTCTTTGAAAGCATTGTTCCATGAAAATCAAATCATGCTCTTTCAATGAGTTTGTACATGCTATAAATGAGGGACGATAAGACGCCATTGATTCAGCCATTTTGACCAACATTGGTTTTGAGAATCTTTTACGTAGATAAGCTATTAGTGAATGATATCCAGGAGTATATGAAAATGGTTTGTTTACTTTCGCATAAATTTCTTCAGGCTCTTTATATAATGAATCATCTTTACTAATACTTGAACGGTTATCTTCATGCAGGATTCCGACTGAAAATGATAAGTTCAGTTTCGAGTTTCTTTCTTCATAAACGGTATAGTCATTGTTTTTCATCACCTCTAAAGCTGTGATTATATCAGGAAATGTTGTAATGCTATCGGAGTCTGTTTTACCAATGAAATATTGATTAATTGATTCATCACATTTCGGATATTTTGAATTATCGTAAAGACTGTGATGTCTAGCTTCTTTGGAATTAAATGAATCGATTGGTGGTATGTCCAAGTTATAGTCAATTGAAGGTTGATCTTGTGTATCCCTTGAAGTGATTTTACTTAGCGAGGTAGAAGGATGATTATGAGGTGATAGATTTGGTGAAAAATTGTGTGAATTGGGTGTACCTTCATTTGATGTGGTATGATGACCACCAAGATTATCTTGGAGAATATTGGATAGTGTCGCATACTCTAAATCTGCGGCTGTTGACATGAACTTAGTCTTTCTTTGACTTTGTATGTACGATGATGGTGAATTGGGATTTAACGGAGGTCGTTGTAACTGTGGGTCATGCTGTGGTAACTGGAATTGCTTCTGATTTTGAATTTGGTACTCTGTGTTTTGAACTTGTTGAGTGGGTACTTGATTATTTGAATTTAAATAATAGTAGGAAGAGTTTGATTGCGTAATGTCGGGAGCAGTTGCACTGTGCTGAAACATCGTAGCTTGATACGTTACATGGTTTGGAATTTTAGGAGGTTCATTCGTGTTTGTTTGACCGAGAGATTGTTGACTTTGTGGAAATGGCAATTGATTTGACGAAGGTCCATTTTGAAAAGGAATAGGTTGTGGATTTATAATTGTGTTATTTTGTTGTATATTTGTTGGCAGTTGTTGCATTCGTTCGTTTGACTGTCGCATTTGAGGTTGAGGTGAATAATTATATAAATTATTATATTGTTGATGTTGATTTGTTAATGTAGACTCTAAAGATTGTGCGTGATGTAGTTCATGACCATTTAGATTGTTTATTTGAGATGAACCATTGATTACTTTTGCAGCCAAACTTGAATTTGGTACATCATCCAAATATTTTTTACGTTTTCTAGGTGCATCTTCACAAGTTTCATCTAATCCTCGTTGAACACATCTTTTACATGGTCTTCCTGAATCACATGTCATATGAGCCTTATGACAATGATTGCACGCTCTTGACGTTTTCTTCCGTTTCTGTAGTACAAATAGTTAGTATCAAATCATGGTGTTTCTGATAAGCAGCGGTACATACTGGTTTTGTTATATCAACCCCATTATCCGAGTTATTCTCAGCTTTTATTGGTTTTTGTTCCTGTTCCTCATTCATTGATAAGAATATACCCTATACTATCATTGGAGATGTAGTTGTATTTTATGAAGATCTTGTGCTGTAGGTTTTAATTTCGTTATGCTAAAATATTGGTGAACTTGAAACACAAACATATTAATGACCAAAATATATTAGTAATTAATGCTACCAACCGGCTTTTAACCACCTCCATCAAGTCCATTCAATAGTCAAATTGTGTAACTCAAAAACAACTCACTGGCTTTTACTAGTTTCTGTCACTTGTTTTTTCCTTTTCTTTTGTCTGATAACATTAATTGGTATGAAAAATTCGATGTGAATCTTATTATTTTGGCAGTAAAATTGCATTAATTCCAGTAATAAATGAAAGAAATATGTTTTTGTTTCTATGAACTTGTAATCTGGTTTAAATACAACATGTTTCTCTATTTCCCATAGCTAGAAAAGGATTGAAAGTACTCTATCCTCAACAAACGTCACAACCTTTTACTTTTCAATGGCTGCAAAATCACTTATATGTAAAGTCGTGCAGTATTTAAATCAATTTGTATGAGAGAAAAAACGAAAAATTCTTTTCAATGTCTGATATTAAAATGATAATTAATCAATAGTTCAAAATAACTTCAATAATATTTAAATACATTTCACCAAAACAGTCAGTTTTCAAATTTATAATGGCTGATTTTATCTCAAACTTCTCAAAATTATCAATTACTGACATTCCATCGAAATTGAGTTCAATCAAATTTCCTGAATTGAATAAGGAACAAAATGCATTAGCATCTCAATTCGAAACTTTATCAGACAGATTAGATGAAAAACATACAATTTCAAAAATTAATGATTCGTTAAGGAACAAAACCTTTTTGGTCGGATCGGTGCCATCAAAGAGTGACTTACTTGTTTTTGAGAAATTATTTCCACAAACATCAACTTTAACATCCAGTAAAGATAATTTAGCTAAGTACAGACATGTATTAAGATGGATTGATCTCATACAAAATACCTTGGTGAATGTACCTGATCCGCTTAAGATAGATCATGATGTTGAAATCCCAAGAGAAGTCAAAGAAAAGAAAAAACCTACTCCTACAGCAACTGCTTCAGCTACCGAGAAATCAGATAAAAAAGTAGAATCAAAAGAAAATGGGAAAGCAGACAAGAAATCAAATAATAACGAAAAACCTTTTACGGAGTTGAGTGAAGAAGAAAAAAAAGCAAGAATGGAAGCTAAAGAAGCTAAAAAGGCGGCAAAAGCTAAAATTAATGCTGAAAAGGAAAAACAAAAACAACAAGAAAAAGCTGCATCAGCTGCTCCACCAACACCAACAATGATAGATTTGAGAGTAGGATTTATTGAAAAAGCTGTCAGACATCCAGATGCTGATTCATTATACATGTCAACTATACACATGGGAGATGAAGAAGGTCCAAGAACTGTTTGTTCAGGATTAGTTAATTTTATCCCAATTGAAGAAATGCAACAAAGATATGTTGTAGTTGTTGCTAATTTAAAACCAGTAACCATGAGAGGAGTAAAATCAAGTGCGATGGTGTTATGTGCTTCCGAAGAAGGAAAAGTTGAATTTGTTAATCCTCCACCAAATTCAAAAGCTGGTGATAAAATCTTTTTTGAAACTTATAAAGGTGTACCAGAAAAACAATTAAACCCAAAAAAGAAAATTTGGGAAGCAGTTCAACCGAAATTTTCAACCACTGATAATTTCGAAATAACATATACTGCTGAAGGTAAGGAACCGGTTTATTTAGTTAATGAAAAAGGAGAAAAATGTAAAAATTCTACTATTGTTGGTGCTAAAGTAAACTAGATATTATTGTCATAGGAAGGTTATTATGTCTAAAGATTTAATGAATAAATGAATGTTCGATTTAAACGTGTAGAATACACAGGGTTCAATTTCACGATATATGTGAAACATGACACAAAACGGGTCAAACTAAAATCATTTTAATACTGTGGAGTGCGTGCAAATTAGATCCTGAATCATTGAGTAATAAGTATGTTGCATAAAGCTCGAATTTATTGAATCATTTCTCATAACATGTTTCTTCTCATAAGTTTAATGAACAATTTTTAGCTTAAGATTTCAGACATAAGCTTAAATGCTACTGTGTATATCTTTAAAACAGGGTTTTATTTTATTTGTAAGTGACAATAGCGGATTGGACCATTCTTGCGAACAAAAAAAATACCAGGTGGTAGCAACATAGTCATACTAATGAACCGTTTTTGAGTTATCAAATTCTAATTTCATATTTTATATTTTATCCTTTAATAAACAGGGTTAACTTACATTATTTCTTGTTTAATAAGGTTTTATGAAGATACTCGACAATTGAAATACTGTTCAAACTGTTCATAGAACAACAATCACAAATCTAAAGATTGAATTATTCTTGATATTATAGTCATAATTTTTAATCATTAAAAATGATCAAAAAACCTTCCACAGAACCAAAACGTCGTAGAGTTGCAAGGGCTTGTGATCTATGTAGGTCAAAAAAGGTCAAATGTGATGGAAGACAACCATGTATTCATTGCACAGTTTATTCATTCAGATGTACATATGATGAACCAAATATTAGGAACAAAAAAAATACAGGAATTCCCAAACCATCACAACCTAGTTTAGCTGCATTACAAGTTGCAGCTGCTCAAGCAGCTGCCAATGGATTGTTATATGATCAACAAGGAATTAATCAAACGTCATCATCTTCTTCTAATGCTCCCAATGGGATTTCAGTTGATACATTCCCAACCAAAAATTTGATAATAGCTCAACAAATAATTAGTACATTACTACCGAAATTACAATTCAATTGTTTCGATCAAAATTTGAAATTTGATTTAGAAAGATTTCAAAAAGCTGTTAATTATGTTGAGCAAAAACCAAGTATTTTACCACAAACTATGAATGAAGTATCTGATCTTATGTTGGAAAAGGATACCATTATACCAACTCCTCGACAATCTTCAACAGGCTCAACATCCGAAGATCTGACTATGCCTGCATCACCAAGTGAAATTAAATTATTATTACCTAGTAAAGAAGAAGCTTTACAATTGATCTACACAACATGGTACAAAGCTTGTGTTTTATTTCGATTTTATCATAGACCTTCGTTAATAGAAGAAATTGATTTACTATATTCGATGGATCCATCTCAATATGGTGATAGACAACATAAATTTTTACCATTTTTATATTCAAGTTTAGCTTGTGGTTGTTTATTTAGTAAAACTCCATATGAAACATCAAGATATAATGAAAATTTAGAAGATGATGGGTTTAAATATTTTCTAGAGGCAAGAAAATTGATTGATATTAGTAATGTTGGAGATATAAATTCTATTCAAACTATTATTATGATGATTATGTATTTACAATGTTCAGCTAGATTATCAACATGTTATTCTTATATTGGAATTGCTTTAAGAAGTGCCTTGAAAGAAGGTTTACATCGAAATTTGTCAATTTTCCAAAGTTCCAAAAAAAAATTAGATCCTATTGAAATTGATACTAGAAAAAGATTATTTTTCACAATATATAAGATGGACATATATATTAATTCATTATTAGGTTTACCGAGATCTTTAACAGAAGATGAATTTGATCAAGAATTACCTGTCGAATTAGATGATGAGAATATAACAAGACAAGGTTATTTATTTGAAAAACAAGAAGGAAAATTAAGTTCTGCTGGTTGTGCTAATCATCATACTAAATTGATGTTAATATTATCACATATTTTAAAAAAATTATATCCGGTTAAAGTGAATGATGTTAACGATGAATTAATATCATCTTCAAATAATTATTCATCAGATAAAATCCATGCAAAGGTCACTGAATTGGAAGTTGAATTAAAACAATGGTTGAATAATTTACCACCAGAATTACAACCAACAAATCCTAATTCTGAAAAAATTGACGTTCCAAAGAAATATATTTTAGCAAATTGTTACCTTCATTTAGCATTTTTGAATTGTCAAATTATGGTATATAGACCTTTTATTCATTTTATTAGTGACTCAATGAATGGAAATTCAAGTGATCCAAGATCATTAATTAGAGGTAGAAATTGTATTAAAATAGCAAGAATGGTTGTGAAACTAGCGAATAAGATGATTGATCAAAAATTATTAATTGGTACTTATTGGTTCTCAATGTATACAACTTTTTTCAGTATTGCTTGTTTAATATATTATTATCATTTTGCAAATTATAATAATAATGGGTTAGGAATCAACGCTGCAGGTGTATTATTTGATGATGATTTAAACATAGATGTGATAAGAAAAGATATAGAAATTGGTAAAAAAGTTTTGGATTGTTTGAAAAATTCTTCAAATAGTTCATTGAGAATTTATAATATTTTGAATACATTATTTGATCAACTTAATAGAAGAACTGCTTCAAGATCTTTAAAGAAAAGTGGAAATCAAAAAAGCCCAAATTCAATTCAGAAGAGTCCTAGATCTAATCAATCAAGTCCACATTCAAATCAAAAACAAGAAGATCAACAACAACTACAGCAACAACCTCAAGAGCAACAACAACAGCAACAAGTGGCAATCTCGTCTTCTTTTATGAATGATGATGTTAAAGATACATTCAAAAATTTTGACGATAACAATCATTATTCTCAAACTACTAAAAAAGAAGATTTAGGTCAATTATTTAGTAATTCCAATATAGTGAGATTTCAATCAACTTCTGATATACCACCTGAAATTACAAACATTGCGAAATTATCAATAATAAAAGAAGAAGAAAATCAAGAAGTTGGAAGTAAAGTTGGAGCAGATTTAACAGCTAATTATATGCCTGGTGTATTTGATAAATTAGATGCTCAAATATTTGGTAAAATTCTACCACCTTATATGTTGAAAAATAATGGTAATAATCAACAACAACAACAGCCACTACCTCAACAACAACAAGATTTTCAACAACCAGCTTTACAAACTCAACAATTACCAAATGAAATTCAAAATATTTATAATAATAATGCTAATTTACAACCACAACCAGATCAATATAACTTGAATAATCAAAATACGAGTAATTATGATAATTCCAATAAAACTAATGTACCAACAAATAGTGAAGATTTAATTAATTTTGATGAAATCTTCAATTCTTTGAATAATGAATTTACAACTAATCAATTTGATTATTCACCACCTTTTTAAATAGTGATATAATGTATTATAAATGAGATGAATAATTAATGAAATACGAAGAAATGGAAATTGATTGATGCTCTATAGATTGCCATCTTGATTGTGCACTCTCCGTCTTGTTGCAAGATCTATCACGTTTAACCTATACATTGTGCTTCATGATCTCATTATACGAGATCTAGGAGATACAAAGTCTAAATCCAATTTTGTGCTCAAACTAATCATCTTCGATGAACTAGCAAATACAAAATAAAATAATCTGACACACAAAACATTAATTTTATTACTTCATTTATCGGAGTTGTTTTATCTCCTTTATGAATCAAAATGTATAATAAACCCTAAATTTTCCCTCGTATAAAATTAAGCTAAGTAATCATTTCTAAGCAGAAAGTTCCGAGAAAGATTACGAATGTAACATAATAATGTACACTATATTTTTATTCCCGTAAAATATGTCACTTAATTTCTTTTTTCAACTCTTTTTTCGTTTTGGTCTTAAAATCTAAAAGTTTAATTTTTATAGGTTAAATTGCTACTTATTAAAATTTATAATATTATATACCGATATATTTTTCATAAAATGATCTACACAGTTTATATACCGAAAATTCATTATTAATATAAAAGTCAAAACATCTTTCATTAGTTGAATTTCGAACATCTAGTAAAAAAAGTGGATCTTGTGTAAAAGAATACTAATCATCTTTTGAGTAAAAAAAAAAAAATACCCATTAAGACCAAAGTAAAGAACAAAATTCAGATCTCGGTAATAAATTAAAAAATTAAGCAAGATCAAAAATAAATTTCATTTATTAAAACATCATCATAGATTGAAAAAAACATACATACCCGTACATTATGTTCGGTAGACTTACAACAAGAAGACTTATATCTCCAAGAAATGTATTTCATAACAACAATAATATCATTACTAAAAATATATTCAATAAACAATTTAAATACAATTATTCAACTTCAAACTTAAATTTAAACGGTCCAAAAAAGCAAAAATCACTTTTTATAAGAATAATAAAATATAGTTTTGGAGCTGCATTATTAGGAGTTACAGGATTTATTGGATTTGTAGCTTATAAAGTTTATGAAGAAACTCATCCAGTTGCTCAAATTCCACAATCTGCTACTTTTCCAAATGGTGAAAAAAAGAAAACTTTAGTAATATTAGGATCAGGTTGGGGAGCAATGCCATTTTTAAAAGGTTTAGATACAACTTTATATAATGTTATTGTTGTTTCACCAAGAAATTATTTTTTATTTACTCCTTTATTACCAAGTGTTCCAACAGGAACTGTTGATATGAAATCTATTATGGAACCAGTTAGATCTATTACAAGAAGATGTAAAGGTCAAGTTGTTTATTTAGAAGCTGAAGCAATTGATATTGATCCTGAAAATAATACTTTAAAAGTTCAACAATCAACGACTGTTTATTCTGGTCATTCTAAAGATAGTTCATCATCAAGTCATCCAAAAAAACATGAAGAACATAGTTTAGATCATATTATTGCTAATATAAGTTATGATTATTTAGTTGTTTCAATTGGTGCTCAACCTTCAACTTTTGGATTACCTGGTGTTGCAGAACATTCTACATTTGTTAAAGAAATTGGTGATTCTGCAAGAATTAAAAAGACTTTAATTGATTTGGTTGAAGCAGCAAATATGTTACCTGAAAATGATAAAGAACGTAAAAGATTATTACATGTTATTGTATGTGGTGGGGGTCCTACAGGTGTTGAAGCAGCAGGAGAAATTCAAGATTATATTGATCAAGATTTAAAAAAATGGGCACCAGAAGTTGCAAAAGATTTAAGAGTTACTTTAGTTGAATCACAACCAAAAGTTTTACATACTTTTAACCCCAAATTAGTTGAATATACAAATCAAGTTTTTAAGGATACAAATATTAATTTAGTTACAAGTGCAAGAATTACAACAGTTGATGATAAATATGTTACGGTTTTCCATAAAAATAATCAATTGACTGAAGTTGTACCATATGGTATGTTAATTTGGGCAACTGGTAATGCAACAAGAGATTTTACACATATAATAATGGATAAAATTCCTGCTCAAAAAGATGCAAAAAGAGGTTTATTAGTTGATAATCAATTAAAATTAAAAGGTTCTAATAATATTTTTGCTTTAGGTGATTGTACTTTTACAAAATATCCTCCAACAGCTCAAGTTGCTTATCAACAAGGTGAATATTTAGCTACTTATTTTGAAAAATTACAAAAAGTTGCAAGTATGAGATATAAATTATCTCATGAATCAAATCCTTCAGAATTTGCAATTCAAAGATGTGATAGAATGGAAGGTAATTTACCTCAATTTGTTTATAATTATCAAGGTTCTTTAGCTTATATTGGTAGTGAAAAAGCAGTTGCTGATTTGGCTTGGGGTTCTTGGTCAAATGTTTCAACTGGTGGTAATTTAACCTTTTTGTTTTGGAGATCTGCTTATGTTTATATGTGTCTTTCTGTTAAAAATCAAATTTTGATTTGTTTAGATTGGTTGAAAGTTGGATTATTTGGTAGAGACTGTTCTAGAGAATAGATACATTATTTATATTGATAGACTTAGATAATATATATAGAAAATTTAATTGAAGAGACATTTGATCTTATGTTCATGTGAGAATAAGATTTTTTTTAAATAATTTTGCAACCAAATTAAATGTATGATTTTGTGCAACAAACTTTGAAACAAGAACAATTATTGCATCCAGATGCATATTATTATTCAAAGTAGCTGCAGTTGGATTGAATTGAATAATCTCTTCTTGAGTATGCTCAAATTAATTTTCTGAATTAACTCTTCTCTAAATGTTACTATAGTTTCATCTATAAATCTTACTTGTTTGTTATGTCTAATTAGACAATTGGAGAAAAAAATACCATATAAGAAAAATATCAAATATCGTAATTTCCCTAATCCTCCAAACAACAATCTACACAGAACTTTACCAAGTTTAATTACAATAATGTCGTTGAAATCTAAACTCAAACAACACATGATTTACTTTGAATTTTTAAATCAATTAAGTGAAGGAAAAACAAATGAATTAAATACCAATTCTTTCAATTTAGAATTAGATGAAAAAATGAAATTAAGATGTGAATTATTATTTACTTATTTTACATATTATATGAAAAATCCTCAAGCTCCAAAACCAATTGAAATTACTTGTTTAGAAGATAGAGAAAGATATAGAGGTTATTATTGCGCTAGATTATGTCGAAAACATTACAAAAGATTATTACAGAGAAGAATTCAATTACAAAAGCAAAAACAATACTCTTTGAGTAAAGAGGATAAAAAATATTCATTTGATGACAGTAGTGATGAATATGCTACTTTGCTTGATGCTTAGCATGTGGAAGAAATTTTTATGTCTATATTTCGATCTTCCAACATTTTCACAATTCGTGTATAGTTAATACAAATTGTTTTACCAAGTATTTCGACTTGTTGCAAATAATTGTTAATTGGGTAATAAATAGTTAGGCTAAATTTACCATGAATCACGAGACATTTTGCACAATTTAAATGGGGTTCGAGCATACTACTGGAATATTTAATGTCTCTATATCCTTTTGCATCCAACTATTGATCTTTATTTTGGCTCCGTTTTGCATTCTGCTCTTCTCTAATTTGAAATGGTACATGAGTTGCAGGGGAAAGAATAAAAGAGTCTGATTTCAAAGTCAGCTTATGTGAGAACTGCAACTGTTATGGCAGTCGAATCTTGAAAAAGAGTCAGAGATATATTTCAATTCAAATTGTCTAAGCATAAAAAATACTATTTTAGCATTATATTGATTATCTTGGTTAAATTCTTTCAACTTACAACTTCGAATCTCTATTGCCATTGTTAATTCGTTGTGTAATTCAGCATTTTTGGAAATTTCTCTTAGATTTCTTTAAAGTTCATAAATTTCTCTATAATTTGATCCTGTAGGTGTGAAATAAAATTTTATATGATATTTGTGTTGGAACATATCTGGTTAACAAATCCAAGTTTTGGCAGTTCGAGTCCTGAGAAAATTTTTCATCAAATAAAATTTTTAAGTCACCCAAATACACTTTAAAACAAATTTGTAGATTTCGAATGGAATTTCGTATGTCATTTGTATTAGAACATTTTTGATTAAGTCTGTAGTTAATGGGTTAAAGATGATCATAGGTAGAACATTTGGTTCTCCAGATGGATGCAAGAATTGGTAGTTCTTCCACGAGACAATTATATTTACATCGAAATAATACAAAAAGATAATCTCATCAGATTTGAGATTATCAACTATATTATCTACATAAAAAATGAGTGATAGACGAAGAATACTAGGCCCGTCAAATACAATAATACCGAATGTACCACAAAATACAGAATCATCATCATCACAACCAAATAATTCCAATGAACTTCCTAAATTTTTTTTGAAAAATTCATTAATTAAAAATTCAAATGGTTCATCATATCTTGAAATAGGTTCAACAATAATAGAAGTATCAATATTTGGTCCAAGACCAATAAGAGGTTCATTTTTAGATAAAGCATCAATAAGTATAGAAACTAAATTTTTAAATAATGTACCACAACCATTATCTGAAATTTTTAATTTCTCTGGTGGTGGTGGTATAAATGAAAAACCAACTATTGGAATGAGTATTATTGAACATAAAATAAGTTCATTTATTGAAAATTGTATATTGTCTACAATATTATTGAAAAATTATCCAAAATCAACTATTGATTTTCAAATAAGTATTATATCAATTGATTCTAATGTTAAAGGTATTTCTGGATTATTATGGTTAATTAATTGGATTTTAATATGTACAAGTTTAGCTATAATAGATACTGGGATAGAAATTAAAGATATTATTTCAAGTTCAATTATAAAATTGAATTCAAAAGGTGAGGTTCTAAAAGGAGAAAATATATTGAGTGATAACAATGATGGAATATTAGCATTAATTAGTTTTTTAAATTTAAAAAATAATGAAATTATTGGATGTTGGTTTGAAAATAATAATTTAGATATAAATGAAAAAAATATGGAATTACTAATTGATGAATGTTGTAAAAATTCTAAAATTATAAGATCAAATTTAAATTCATATTTAATAAATAGTTATGATAATGAATAATAATGAAGAGCATACAGTATAAATCTAATCATCTTTTTATTGTTTTATCTATTTACAAACTCTATTCTATCTATTATTTATTCATTTTTTTTAACAGTAAAATCATATGATAATTCATTAAGTACTTTATTTATATCAATTAATTTTTTTGAAACATCATTTATTGTAATTTTATCATTATTTATAAAAATTTTTGAATTTATTGAAATACCTGTAGATTGAAAAATTAAAGAACTTAATAAATTATAAACTTTTAAAACATTTTCTGATTGTGTTGCTATAGATTGAATTGAAGTTGTAATTGAATCAATATCTAATAATTTATCAAATATATTTAATTTTAATTGATTTGCAAATTCTTCTGTTTCTGAATCTGTTATTGGAACTACCAACTTATTACTTTTAATTTCAAAAGGTTCTGATATATAAGCAACATCATGTTTACTATCTAAATGATATCTAAATTCATAAACTCCTTCTTCCCAAAATAATTTTTCTTTTTCAAATATAAATGAACCATTTGAATCTTTACAATTTGTCCATCTACCAGCAGATGATAATATAGTTTTATTTCTTGAATATGAAGTTTGTGAAATTTTATATAATCCAATCCAATCTTTTGAAGAATGAGTTGAAGAAGGTGATTGCCATTTTACAATAATTGGATTTCCAATAAATGTATATTTTGATTTTTTTAAATCATCTTGTTCTAATCCTTCAAGAATTAATTTATATTCAGAATTTGCAAATGATAAATTTTGAGATAATTCAATTAATTTTTGTTGTGATAATTTTGTTTTAGAATTTTTTAAATCTCTAATAAAATTATCAAATGAATCTGCAAGATTTTGTCCTCCAAAACTTTTTCTTCTATTTGATAATGACGTTGGTTCATCATTACTTATTCTTCTTTGAATAACATCTGGAATTAAATGTTTTTTAAAAGTTTTTGTAACTCCTGAATCTTGATTAACTTCATTTTCTCCATAAACTCTAATCATATGCCATTTTTCAATAAAATTTATACGAGTAAAATTATTTAAAACCCATAATAAACATAATATTAAATTTTCATAATTTGGGAAAATTATAAAAACTCCCATAACTCCACAAACTCCAAATATTTGTTCAGGATTATTTAAATAACGATATACACCAGCTTTTGTTAAATGATTTGTAAAACTTTTAGATTTGGGGATAAAAAAATCACCATAAAACCAACCAAAATAACCAATCAGATCAATAATTGATGAATTTATCCAAATTTGAGTAATAATTAATAATGAACCTAAAAATAATCTAAGATAAAATAAATCTTTATAAAAATTTTCAATTGAACCTTGTAAAAAATTTATAAAATTTAAACCAAATAATGATGAATAAGTTAAATTAATTAATGTATTATAAAATATTGCCCAATTATTTAAAGATTTTTCAACTGGTATATCATTTGATAAACACCATTTTGTAAAAAATTTTGAATAACTTTGTAAAATTAATAATAAACTAATACTAATACTTTCTAATAATTTAGTTGCAATAGTTAATATAAAAAATGATTTATAAGAATTTTTTGATAAAATTGGTATAATAATTCCATATGTCACCACCAAAACTAAATTTAAAAAATCACTTGCTCTCATTATATTAAAATTATATAATCCAACTAATGGTGATAAATTATCAAAATTTTTTAAATCTTTTAATTTTAAAATTTTAACTAAATTAATTTCATTTTTTGATGGTCCATAAATTTTATCAATATGAGGATTTTCAATATAATGTAAAAAAATCATTTGTAAAAAATGTCCAAATATTGCAATAGCTAATACAATATAAGATTTTGCAATTAATGCAAATCCATAATAACCAATATAACCAACTGAATACATTGGATGAGGAACCATTTCAAAAACTCCATCAAATATTAATTCTTCATTATTAATTTGTCTAAAAAAGAAATCTCCCCAATACCAAGCATAATCTTTTATAGTATTATGAGCATTTATTTTAACCCATAAATTAAATAAAATTAAACTCAATCCAGTTAAAACTCTTAAATAAACTGTTAAAGTATTTGAAAATTCGTTAGCGTTAGCAATTGAACATGTATAAACAACACAAATAAAAGTTATAAAATCACTCATTAAAATTAAATCAACAAATTTTCTATAAATTAACCAAGTATTAAATTCTATAGGTAATTCATTTATATCATAATTTGAACCTCTTTGAGATTTTAATTCATTTTGTAAAAAAATAGCCCAAAATGATTTATTACGTGTGTCAAATAATTTATAATTTTTAGCCCATAATACTAATCTATTATTTATTGATTGTTGTTGTAATAACCAACCAATTCCAAAATTATAAGATAATCTCCAAAAAATATATAAACCAATGAAAATTCCAATTCTTAATTGATTCAGTGGTATTGCAAAAATTATTAAATTTGAAAATAAACAAATTAATATTAAAATTTCTAAATTTGATTTTTTTATAGTTGGATCGAATAATGTTTTAACCATATCATGAGTTTCAGGAACTATAAAAGTTTCTCCCGAAAATGTTATACCTTTAGGGCCTCTTTTTGTGGTTAAATCATCTTTAAATGAAACATTGTGATTGTTCTTTTCACTCATTTGAGTTGTTGAATGTTTAATTTCTGTGGTTGCCATAGTTCAAGATATTTTTTTCCCTTGAAATTTAGATCTCTTTCACTATGAAATTCTCTTGAAATTTTGAAATTAGTTAATTTGAAGATCTATAAGATGAATACACTTTGGAATATGACAAGTCACTAGAAGAACTAAAAAATATGTAATTTTTCCAGTTGAATGAATGATATTGACGTGTGGTGAAAAATTATTCCACAAAAAATTATGCAAACTGAAATATGGGGTTGAAAAGATAAAAAAAATCAAAATCAAAATCTTGTGATCAAATTGTTGAATCTTTGAATCACTTCTAGTAATGAATGGCAAAATCTATCAAACTGCAAAAGAAAAAGAAAGTGATTTAACTTGAATTGAAAAATAAAAATGGTTGTAAAAATTTAGTAAAAAAATTTCAAAGTAAATCGAAATTGAAAAATTAAATAATAAAAAGTTTTGTTGGTAAAAAATGATTTTTCAGTTACGTTATATAGATAAAATATGTTAGTTACTACTGATAACCATACAACTCAATTGAAGCATAGGTAGAAGTCTTGTTTAAATGTCAACCGATTAGTCCTAAATACTTTGAAGACACCAATCCCTATTTCGTTAGAATGGTATATCATTTATCCGATTGATTCCAACATTATTTTTGGTCTCCTATTATTATTTCTCTAGCTTATTATATTAAAATCACGGGTTCATAATTAAGCGCTCTATTTATAAGTAAAAAGTTATTCCAATCATTAAATATCGTAATACTATTAAATATAATTAGTCGTGTGATACTAAATAAATTAGATAAGTAAGTACTGTATATAATTAGAAATACAAATATCATGTGAAAGATACTATATCTAATAATTTTGTGTTAATTTATAAATACGAATCGGTTTGACTTTACATATATGAGATTTCATGTTTCAGAATTAATGAAATATTAAATAGGTATCAAATCCAAATCTAATAAATGTTTATTACTTATGTATGTGCTATTTTTTAATTTATAACTCTATATATGCTTCCCTATACTGGTTTTCCACCAATAAATTCACTCCATCTTTTAACTTCTTCAGGTATAACAAATGATTCAGGAATTTCATCAAATTTTATTTTATCATTAATTTTATTTTTTAAACATAAAGCAAATAATTGTGAAGTATTTGGTTCATTAAATAATGGTATAGCAAAATCTATAGCATTTCTTCTCATAACATAATCTTCATCTAATAAATCTTTTGCTCTTTCAAATGCTAAATTAAATACTGCACCAATTTGTTTATCTTGAAAAATTTCTCTAAGAGCTCTTTTATCAGTTTTGGGGAATTCAATAACTTCAATTGGTTCTGATACATAATCTTTTAAATAATTTGATACTTTTTCATTTGCTGTATAAAATTTATAACCTAATCCACTTAATTCTTTTGCAACATTACCTAATTTTGAATTGTTTAAATCTCCTCCAAATAATATTCCTGTTCCTGGTAATGGTAAATTAAAATTCATTGTTGATTGTATAGTTGTCCAATAAGCTTCCAAAAGATCTTTTCCAAAACATGCAACTTCTCCTGTTGATGCCATTTCAACTCCTAAAAATGGATCTGCTCCTGCTAATCTTGTAAATGAAAATTGTGGTACTTTTGTTGCAACATGATTATATTTTTTATTCATTAGATTAATTGGTTCAGGAACATCCTTTTTAATTAAAGATTTTACTGCAATATCAATAAAATTTAATCCTAAAACTTTTGAAACAAATGGGAAAGATCTTGATGCCCTAATATTACATTCAATAACTTTTAATTCACAATTTGAATCATTTAATTCACCATTTTTATCATTTTTTATAATTTGCATATTAAATGGTCCAGTAATTTTCCATGCTTCTGCTACTTTATCAGTTATAATTTTTAATCTATCTAATAAAGTTTGTGATAAATTTTGTGGTGGTAAAATTAATGTTGCATCACCAGAATGAACTCCTGCATTTTCAACATGTTCTGAAATTGCATGAACTAATACCTCGCCTTCATTTGCAACTGCATCAATATCAATTTCTTGTGCACCTTGAATAAATTTCGATATAACAACTGGATAATCTCTTGAAACTTTTGAAGCATTTGATAATTTTGAATCTAATTCATTCTTGTTGTTTATAACTGACATTGCAGCTCCTGATAAAACATATGAAGGACGAACTAATACTGGATAACCAACTTCATCAGCAAATTTTTCAGCTTCTTCAATTGATGTTAATTCTTTCCAACTTGGTTGATCAACTCCAATTGAATCTAAAATTTGTGAAAATTTATGACGATCTTCTGCTTTATCAATATCTTCTGGATTTGTACCTAATACATTACATCCGTTATTTTGTAAACTTAATGCAATATTTTGAGGTAATTGTCCACCAACTGATACAACAACCCCGGAAGCATTTTCTAATTCATAAATATCTAAAACTCTTTCTAAACTTAATTCTTCAAAATATAATCTATCAACTTCATCAAAATCAGTTGAAACAGTTTCTGGATTATAATTTATCATAATAGTTTTTTGACCATTTTCTCTTAATGCTCTTGCAGTTGAAACAGCACACCAATCAAATTCAACAGATGATCCAATTCTATAAACTCCTGAACCTAATACCATTGTACCTTTATCTTCAAAATCAATATCTGAACTTGTTGCATTATAAGTTGTATATAAATAATTTGTATTTGCTGGAAATTCAGCAGCTAATGTATCAATTTTTTTAACAAATGGTATTATGCCAAATGATTTTCTAATTTTTCTAACTTCTAATTCATCAGCACCAACACAAATTCCAATTTGTTTATCTGAAAATCCTAATTTTTTAGCACGACTCATTAAATCACTATTTATATTTGATAATTCACCAACTGATTCTAATTCTCTATACATATTAACGATATTCATTAATTTATAAAGAAACCATTTATCAATTTTTGTTAAATCATGAACTTTATCAACTGAATAATTTTCGTGTAATAAAGCTTGTCCAACAGCTAACCATCTTCTATCAGTTGGATTTTTCAAACTTTCATCTAAATTTTCGAATTTATCACCTTGAAATCCAATATATGAAGGATCAATTTGTCTAATAGCTTTTTGAAAACTTTCTTCAAAGTTTCTACCAATTGCCATAACTTCACCAACTGATTTCATTGCTGATCCAATATCTCTTTTAACATGTTGAAATTTTGATAAATCCCATCTTGGAATTTTTGTAACCATATAATCTAATGATGGTTCAAAATTTGCTGATGTTGTTCTTGTTACAGGATTTGGTAATTGTGGTAATGTATGACCTAAAGCAATTTTTGCAGCAGTATAAGCTAATGGATAACCAGTTGCTTTTGAAGCTAATGCAGAAGAACGTGATAATCTTGCATTAACTTCAATAACTCTATAATCTAAACCATCTGGTTGTAAAGCATATTGAACATTACATTCACCAACAACTCCTAAATGTCTTATAATTTTAATTGCAGCAGATCTTAATAAATGATATTCTTCATCTGATAAAGTTTGAGATGGTGCAACAACTATTGAATCACCAGTATGTATACCCAATGGGTCAAAATTTTCCATATTACAAACAGTAATACAATTATCAACTCTATCACGTACAACTTCATATTCAACTTCTTTCCAACCTTTTAAAGATTTTTCAACTAAAATTTGAGGAGCTAAACTTAAAGATTGAGCAGATAAATTTCTTAATTCTTCTTCATTTGCTGCAAATCCTGAACCTAATCCACCTAATGAATAAGCAGATCTGACTATAATTGGATAACCAACAGTTTCAGCAGCTTTTAAAGCATCATCAACACTTTCAACAGCTATTGATTCTGCAATTGGAATATTTATTTCTTTTAATGCTTGACTAAATAAATCTCTATCTTCAGAAGTTTCTAAAGTTTTTATTGGTGTCCCCAATACTTTAACTCCATATCTTTCAAAAACTCCCATTTTATCTAATTTAACACCAACATTTAAACCAGTTTGTCCACCAAATGTTAATAATATACCATCTGGTTTTTCTCTTTCTATTATATATGTAATATATTCTGGTGTAACAGGTAAATAATAAATTTCATCAGCTAATGAATGAGAAGTTTGATTTGTTGCAATATTTGGATTAATTAATATTGATTTTTTATTTGCTTCTTTTAAAGCTTTTATTGCTTGTGAACCAGAATAATCAAATTCTCCTGCTTGACCTATTGATAATCCACCAGATCCAATAACTAAAACTTTTGAAACATCAACTAAATTTTCAGAATGTTCATTACTAAATGCTTTTAATAAATCTCCTCCTGCATATTTTAATTCTTTTTCTTGAATTTGATGTGAATATATAATTGATTTTGAAAAGTTTCTTATGATTAATTTTTGTTGTAGTGATGATGATCTTGGTGGTGATGATGTGATTTTTTTCAATTGATTTGAAATCAATTTTAAATTCAAGTTAGTTTTCAAAAACATCATTGTTGGAAGAAAGATGTAATGAAAATGTGATTGAATAGTAAAATTAGTTCAAGTTGGTAAGTGTGGATGAAAAAAAAAGGATCTATAAACAATGTATAAGCTGAGTGAATGTATTGAAAAATTTTTTCATCTAATTTTAATGAGTAAATTCATTTATTATAAGTTTAGCGCGCTTAAGTTTTTTTTCACTTACTGAAAAAAGAATTGGATGAGAAAGTTTAATTCTTACGTCAGATGATGCTACCAGCTGCTTGGTTCAGACTTCTTTTTGAAAAAGTCATAAGGGTCAACTTAATTTTTGCAGTATTCGTTATTCAGATGAGTAAAAACATATGAAAAGGTGAAATAAATCTCTGAAGACACAAATCTTATTCAGATACGGAGCGTAAATTGAGTTACAGTTTCATTCTGGCTATAATGCGAATTTTTTTAAGCAATGCAACATTAAAAATTTTTCTCATGAAAGAAGGGTCAGTTTCTAGAACGTAAATTAGCGTCGTAGGTGTATTCTAAACTTTCACTAATTACGATCTAAGTTTCTCAATATTGTAACTCAACTCAAATAAACGTTTTGCATTTTCGCATGTGGTAGTCCTTCCCCACCATTCAAAGCTTTATGGTTAGGTAAATTTATTAGATTAGAATTAAAGTATTTCATTTGGACCCCCTGTATCGGAACTATTCATTCAAGGACTTTTAGTTAACAATTTATTCACTTGTGAAAAAGATTTTCAATGAAAAATTTTTCATTAATCACGAGATTTGATAAAGTTGTAGATCTTTCACACCATATGTAAGAGCAATCGTATTTGAATAATTTATTTTTGAAGTATTTTTTAATAAATTTAATGCTATAGACTTCACAAGTATTGAATTAGTGAGATGTTTTAGGATTAACAATTGGAACAAGTTACTCAATCTCCTTCCTTAGCTCTACTTCCTCTAACACGTTTATTTCACACTTGGATTATTATATTTTATATTGATATCAAGTCAATTAAACTTTTTTTCAATCTTTACCTGATATTAATCTTTAAATTATAAATTATAATAATACATTGTAAAATCTCCTGGAGATGACTGGAATTATTATTCTATTTCATATCACGTTTGCTCATTATATTAACATAGTATTAATATATCGTACATACTGCCTAACTTTTCGTACCTTATAAAATAACAGAATATATAAATAACTGCATATTCTGATTCCAATTTAAACCACTGAATTACGACATCAAGACTTAGATTTTGTACTGCATTATTGTCTCGATACTTAGACCTTATTTGGACTAAAAATATATATTAAATTCAATTTCTAATTATAATTAGATCAAAATTAGTTAAACTGTTAACTACTACATTGATTTCAATTTTTCAAATTTTATTATAATTATAATCTTTAGAACGAGTACAACATTCAAAACATTTCCATCAACATCTAAAATTGCTCAAATCAAAGAATGAGCTTCACATTCAATAATTCATATGGAAATGGAAATAGTAATAAAAATTCTACAATAGAAGGAAGTAGTAATAGTCAAAATAAATTGAATTTCCTAGATGCCACCACAGTAGAAAATTCTGATACAACAATATCACCAAAACATTATTCAAATATAGATCATCAACTGTTCACATCAATTGAGAATACTTTACCTAAAATTGCTTATAAGAATAAAGATAGCCAGAATACTAATAGTAGATTAAGAAATTATTCATTAAGTGAAGCATTTAATTACAATAATAATTCAAATAATCCAAATAATAACAATTCTAATTTTGATATTGGTGGTAGAAGTTATGTTAGTATGAGTTATAGACCTAGTGTCATTGCAAATATGTATTCACCACAAATTAATACTGGAAATGAAGTTCATGAACAAACTGCAAATTTAGCAAATATTGGAGTTGTTGAAGATAGTAATAGTGATGAAAATAGTCCCGTTGATGATGAATCTAATTATAATATACAAGAAGAGAATCAAAATATTGATCATTCAATTTCTAAACCTACAACTATTCAAAATCGAAGGCAATCATCAAATACTTTTTCAAGTACTACTCCTTTATTATCTACTTCACCAGATAATTATTATACAAATAATAAACCAAATGATAATGTATGGAAAACTAAATATGATGAAGAATCATCAATTCAAGGTTATGCAAAATCTTCATCTTCAACAATACCTGAAAAGGAAACACAACCAAGTAAATTACATCAATTAATATTTAAACCATTACAATATCTACCTGGAGTATTTTTAGGGACACTTTTAAATATCTTGGATGGATTATCTTATGGTATGATAATGTTTCCAATAAGTGATAATATTTTTGCAGCTTTAGCACCTGCTGGATTAGCTATGTTTTATGTATCATGTATTGTATCTCAATTAGTTTATTCATTAGGTGGATCAGCTTTTAAAGCTGGAATTGGATCTGAAATGATTGAAGTTACTCCATTTTTTCATACAATGGCATTAGCTATTTCAAAACAAATGAAAAATGAAGGTGATGATGCAATAATTGCAACAACTATTACTTCATATGCTGTATCATCAATAATTACTGGATTAGTGTTTTTTCTTTTGGGGAAACTAAAATTAGGAGTATTGGTTGGGTTTTTCCCAAGACATATTTTAGTTGGATGTATTGGAGGAGTTGGATATTTCTTAGTTGCAACTGGAATAGAAGTATCTTCAAGATTAGAAGGTGGATTATTTTATAATTATGAAACTTTTAAATATTTATTTTTCAATTATATTACATTTTTAGAATGGACAATACCATTAATATTAGCATTAATATTAGTTATTTTACAACATAAAATTCATAATTCATTATTAGTTCCAATGTATTTTATATTGGTATTTATAATTTTTCATTTAATTGTTTTATTAGTTCCAAATTTAAATTTAAATATTGCAAGAGAATGGGGGTGGGTTTTCCCAGCTGTTGAAGATGATCAACCTTGGTATTCATTTTATGAATTATATAAATTTAAATTAGTTGATTGGTTTTGTATTGTTAAACAATTACCAACTATGTTAGCATTGACCTTTTTTGGAATATTACACGTTCCAATTAATGTACCTGCATTAGCTGTATCTATTGGAATGGATGATATTGATGTTGATAGAGAATTAGTTGCTCATGGTTATTCAAACGCTATTTCCGGTTTAGTTGGTTCGATACAAAATTATTTAGTTTATACAAATTCAGTATTGTTTATAAGAGCCGGAGCAGATGATAGAGGTGCTGGTGTTTTGTTAGCAATAGCAACAGGTGTAGTTATGATGGCTGGTCCAGTTGTAATAGGATATATACCTGTTTGTGTTGTTGGTGCATTAATTTATTTATTAGGTTATGAATTACTTAAAGAATCAGTATGGGATACTTGGGGTAGATTAAGACCAATTGAATATACTACAATTATTATAATTGTAGTTACTATGGGAGCAGTTGATTTTGTTGCTGGTATAGGTATTGGAATTTTATTAGCTTGTTTATCATTTGTTGTTGAAGCTGGAAGAACTCCAGTTGTTCAAGGTATATATTCTGGAAATGTTGCCAGATCAACAGTATTAAGACACCCTAAACAACAAGAATTTTTAAAAAATGTTGGTGAACAAATTTGTATAATTAAATTACAAGGAACAATTTTTTTTGGATCAATTGGTGGAGTTGAAAAAGAAGTAAGAAATATTTTTGAACATGATAAATTTAGATCACAACCTATAAAATATTTAATAATTGATATGAAGGGAGTTATATCAATTGATTTTTCTGCAGCTGAAGGGTTTAGAAGGATTTTAAATTTAACAAATGAATTTAAAACACAATTAATTATTTCTTCTGTGGTTGATGAAGATGATACTATAAAAGGTTTACGTGATGCAGGTTTATTTGATAATAATGATCCACCAATTGAATTATTTAGCTCATTAAATTATGCATTAGAATGGTGTGAAAATTCATTTTTAAAAACTTATAAAACATTGAAGAAACATCATCCAATTGATTCACATCATCAACATACTTCATCAAGATCAGTACCAGGTACAAACAATAAAGACAAAGCACAAATTCAATCACCTACATCATTTGGTAATAAAATTTTTAGTCAATTTGGATTAGATTTTGGTACACCAAGAACAAAACAAGTTTTCCAAGCTGCAAGTAAAACAGTTTTAGATGAACAAAAAACTCAAATTAAATATCATCAAACATCAAATGATTCATTTAAAAAGCAACCTTTACCATTAATGATGATAACATTTCAGGGCCTATCTTCAAAAGATGAAGAATTTTGGTCTATATTAGCTCCTTATTTTATTAAAGAACAAATTCCAGAAAATTTACAATTTTATGATACTTTAAATGATGAACCTTCATTTTTCATTGTTGAATCAGGATTAATTAGAGCAGTTGTAAAATTTGAAACTGAAGGTAGAGAATTACATTGTTCAATTGTACCATTAGTTGCATTTGGAGATTTAGATGATGCTTCTCAATATAGACAATTAACTTATACTACTGTAAATGATTCAATAGTTTGGAAATTAACTCAAGCTAAACTTAAAGAAATGTTGAAAAAAAGTGGATCAAAGGGAGAAGCTATTTATCATGAATTATTAGAAATTGAAGCTAAATTAATTAGAGAAAGATTTGATACAATGACTGCTAATTTAATTATATCTGGATAGACTAGGAAAAAAAAGTAATGCATATTATTTATAGAATAAAAAATTGTTAAATCTCTTAAATTCTTATTAATCTATTAAAGCAAAAACAATATATAAAAATGAAAAAATATTAGCTAAATGAAATGAATATGAAAATGAGTGAATAAAGTTAATAAAGCAACTTAGAAACGACGGTTTCCCATTGGAGCAGCATTTGAACCACTTGAGAAGCCACCTCTTCCACCTCTAAATCCACCACGTCCTCCACGTCCTCCATATCCACCTCTACCTCTACCACCTCTTCCTGCACCATATCTAATATGTGATCCGAAACTTCTTCTATCATATTGTTGTAATTCAGGAGGAATAGTTTGATTAGCTTCTCTTAAAATTTTACATAAATCTCCACCCAATTTTTTATTAGCTTCTGTGAAAAATGATATGGCTGTACCTGTTGCACCACCTCTACCAGTTCTTCCAATTCTATGGACATAATCTTCAATATTGTTTGACATATCATAATTGATGACATGAGTTATACCTTTGACATCTGAAATATAGAGTTAGTAAATTGATCTAAATTGGAAATCAGGAACATTTTATAATCTACAGAAAGGTTATGGTTTATCAGTATTAATGTAATTGATACAACCTTACGATGAATGGGTGAAAAAAAAAAAATCAAAAACCCATTCATCAGTCATATCAACCACCCGTTTATTTATGAGTTAAAGAAAACACAAAAAATACTAAAGAAACTATACACATATTCAATGAACTAATTTTCAAATGACTTCACATTTTTTGTATGTGGTAAGGTTAACTCGTTCAAGTCAACTATCTTATACTATATGGTTAACTTGTGCCCTCAAATCTTCAAGAAAAACGCATTTTCCTTTTATTCAAGACAGTTTTAAAAAACTGCACCAGGCATAGAACCAAAACAATTTATAATTCGTATAAGAACGTCATTGTAAAAACTTTGTTGATATGTGTATCATGTTAATTCACACTTTTGCAATGCATCTTCACTCACATCCCTAGTTTGTGAAACTGACAAAATAAAAAACTTCCTGTAATGCTTGGACCAGCCAAGCTAAAAAAAATAAATATTCCTAAAAATAATGGTTAATATTTCAAAACTCAAATTAATACATACCAATACCTCTTGCAGCAACATCAGTTGCAACCATAATTGAATGTGAACCTTGTTTGAACTCTTTCAAAACCCAATCTCTTTCATGTTGTTCTTTATCACCATGAATGGCTAATGCTGGCCATCCATCTGATCTCAAATAACTTGTTACATCATCACAAGTTCTTTTTGTTGATGCAAAAACTAAAACTTTAGAATTTGCGTCATTTAATGCACTTTCTAATTGCTTTACTAACATATCTCTTTTTTGATATTCCGTTATGACTTGAACAATTTGTGTAATAGTATGAGAAGCAGCTAATTCTAATGAACCAATAGTAACTTGAATAGGATCAACTAAATAATCTCTTGCTAAATTCTGAACTTCTTTTGGCCAAGTAGCAGACCACATTAAAGTTTGACGATCTGGTCTAATTTGATCAACAATTTTTCTAATTTGAGGTTCAAAACCCATATCTAACATTCTATCAGCTTCATCTAAAACTAAATAAGTAACTCTTTTCAAATTAGTTTTTCCAGCTTCTAACATATCAATTAATCTACCTGGAGTAGCAATACAAATTTCAACACCTCTTGCTAAATCCCTAATTTGTGGTCCTTTTGGAGCACCACCATAAACACAAGTATTTCTAATTCTTGATGAAGAACCAAATTTACTACATTCAGTTTGAATTTGACAAGCTAATTCCCTAGTAGGAGCTAAAACTAAAACAATTGGACCATCACCTGGTTTTAATAATGGTTGAGCATTAATGTGAACAATACCTGGTAAACAATAAGATAAAGTTTTACCTGAACCTGTTGCTGCAATACCAACCATATCTCTACCACTTAAAGCCATTGGCCATCCTTGACATTGAATAGCAGTTGGTTTTGGGAAACCTTGATTTTTTAATTCACCTAATACATAATCTGGAAATCCAGCTTCATCGAATGAAGTAATTGGATGTGGAATATCGTGTCCTTCAATACTCATTTCATTTTCTTTTCTAAATGTTTCGATTTCTCTATCTGATCTATTAGTAACGTTTGGATGTTCACTATAAAAATTTTTTTCAAATTTTGGTAAATTTTCTAAATCCCATTGAGGTGCTTGCAATTCCGCTCTTGGTTGATCATTAAATCTACCACCACCTCTACCACCGTAACCTCCATCTCTGGATCCACCACCGTATCCACCTCTTGAACCACCTCTACTACCTCCATATCCACCGTTGCTATAGCCACCTGCTCCACCTCTATAACCACCGCTATTGTTATTATTGTTATAAGACATTGTATGATTGATTATTAATCTATTTGATTGATGGTTAATTCGTGTTTGTTTTGTAGTTTTTAGGAAGAAAGTGATAAGAAAATGTTTTTTTTTTTTTTTGTTCCTAGTTCATCTCAATAACAAATTTAAAATTATTTAGATAACACAGAAACTAATAACGTGGGAAAAAGAAATTAATAATGTCTTAATACTTATCTATATGAGAATTGAGTAGAAGAAATCGAAAATACTTCTGTCTTATGTATATACAACGTTTAAAAGCTTCTAAATATTAGCATATGGGGATAAATAAACATCTACTCTTCCATCGGCAAGTAATGAAGACTTCAGTGTCTGACATTTCCTGTTCATTTCTTACCTCATCTCAAATCGAATTATCTCAATGTTATCACTATCTATTCCATTTCCGTTTATTGTACTTCACCTACTTTACTAAAAGCATCCGTTAACTTTTCTTCCACAACTCCACATAATTCACTTAAATTATCCAAACCTTGATGGAATGCTTCAACTGCCGTTATATTACCATAAGTTTGTATTCTTATATTTAATTTCTTCTCTGATGGATGAGGTATACTATAACCACAAAATTCAACTTCAGGATTTTTCATAATCATATAACGTAATGCATTCCCCAACGTGTGATCTTCTTCTAGTATTTGAAACGAAGCAGCTGTTCCATCTTCTGATGATCCTGGTAAAAGTTTTATTTTATCTACGTCATAAATTGATTCTTCTTCATCTTCGGTTATGTATTCTTTTCCCTCAACATTATTAGAATCGATTTCTATTCGATCTGTCTCTATAGGGTTTCCTTGGACTGACATTTTGATTGAAACTGTAGGATACTTCTTGCCAAAGTGTGGTATTAATTGAATTGGTCTTCGGCAGAATTTTTTTTGAGTGCTTGGCTACCAGGTTTGATTTTGATTTTGTAACATGTAAAAAAAAAAAGTTTACTAACTTTACAGTAACATGTAAGTATGTATATTACTTAAATTCATTTTGAAGATTTTAAACACAATAAAAACTTTTTGGATCAAAATATGGTATAAGCTGTGTAATGGATAGGGGTGATGGCAATAAATTGAAAGGAGGACAACTCATCAGAACCGCAAGGGTTTGAAAGTGATTCATTTAACCATTGGAGTCTTATCAAACTTTGAATTTAATTTATTAGTGGAGATTAAACCATCGATATAAACAACTAACAGCTGAAATTTTGTCCATTCGATTCTTAAATTGGACCGGGTGTTATTCATTATCCAAAAAATCTCCAAGGTTTTCAAGAAATATGGACCAATAAACAGTTAAAGGAAAATTGAAAGAGAGATCTCATGCAGCCATTCGCAATTCTTTTACAGATAAAAAGCCTAATGTCACCAGGTTCTGGTCCGTCTAAAAACGTTTTGGTTGGAAAAAGTATTTGGAGGTTTATGTGCAACATTAGAAAGCCCGGAGGTATTCAAATGAGAAATGGACAAATTCCTTTCAAATGCTGTTCAGGGTAAGATTACCATGTAGATGTATGCTCAAGCTTAGTGGTCTAAGGGAATTATGCTCATATGCACAACTAGTCTGCTTGAGGTATCAATATCATTCAAAATTTGACATTTACCAAAGAAAACACTCATATTAATGGGGAGAACTAGTTTTGTTCATGAGTAGAATTCTCTTAGTCTACTTGGTTCGAGATATCATCATCATTCAAAATTTTAACCTCACAAAAGGATATCACCAATATTAAACAAGGAGAAATCATTAGGTGCAAAGATCGAACTCAACATGACTGCCAAACCTCAACATATGGCTTAGAATTTATAAGGATTTTGATGATCTACCCTATGTTTGCGGATCTGATGCAACTACAAAATAAATGCAAAACGTGATCCGAGTTTTTGTTCCTCCTCGCTTAAACGATGTAAAAGGTTGCAACTCAAGGCTTGGAGTAAATTAAATTGTTTTTAATAACCAAAGATGCATCACTTGACCTATTTGGTGTAAAAATTTCAGAATTTTAGATTATCAAGTTTCACAAAAATATCTAAATCAAAAATAGAGCAAAAGAATTATAACAACCAAAGTAATGAACCAGTTGATATAAGTAAAATAGAGAAGCTCAATAGAAGCGAGAATCAAGAAATTTAATATTCAAATTTTTCAATTTTATTTCAAATCAAATACACACTAATATAAGTATCTAAAGTTTGGAGAAATTTTTGAACCATCATTACCTTTACCTAATTCCTTTTCCCAATTCATTGTTCCTTTGCTGATTCTATTATTCAATACCATTAATCTGAATCTCCAAATGATTGTAATAAAAATTGCCAAACACAAAAAAACAATGTTACAAATCATAGCTTTCACAAACCTGGGTCCGTCTTGGCTGCCATATAGAAACGAATTCCAAATCAGGGTTGTGTTGCTGAGACTATTGACTAGAGCTATTGCCACGGCACGCTTAGCTGGGGGACGAGGACATGAATTGCTTATCGCTGTTAAAATTACGATGAAACTGCAGTATAATGAAGGAATCATTAAAATCATACTAAAATAGCGCGCTCCTGTATTCAATGTTGAAACTGCGATAATAAAAGCTATCATAGCTAAGATCATAGGACAAATAATATGCAAGGATCTTTCCCCTGTCTTGTCTGCATGTCTAGCGAATAGATAACACACTATGCAAGCAACTAAGTAGGGAGGGGCGGTTAATACCAATGTAATTGTATGTGTAAAGCCTAGCGTTCCAACTATGGTAGGGAAGAAGTTGGTAACCCCACAAGCTGCTACGAGAAATGATAACATTCCCGCAAGACACCACATTTTTATGTCTTTAACAGCTAATAGGAACCCTTCCCAATCAGTAACCTGAGCTTCCTTATCAGAATCATCAACATTACCCAAGTCTCTTCTCAATTTCCATTGTATAATATCCTTTTCTTGCTGATTTAAAAATTTTGTATTTGATGGGGTATCAGGTAAAATCCAATAAGCTAATGGAGCTATCAAAACAGTTAAACAACCTTCAATGATGAATAAGTATCTCCAACCTTCAATACCACCAAGTCCATCCATTTGTAAAATACCTGCTGCTAATAATCCACTGAATGCAGAACTAATAAATGAACCAGCATATAAAATTGCATTCCTTGAAGCTAAAGTCTTTTTATCATACCATGAAGATAATATCATCAAAGCAGCACAAAAAAATGCCGACTCAACAATACCCAAAGTTGCACGAATTGCCACAAGACCCCCAAAAGATGTAACTGCTGCTGTACAAGCTGAAATTGCTCCCCATAACGTCATTACCACTGCCAAATAAGCTGATGGTCTACCCAATTTGTTTAATAACATATTTGAAGGGATTTGAAATAAAATATAACCAACGAATAATATAGAAATACAAATTTGATATTGATTACCTTTTAATCCTAAATCTTTTTCTAATCCACCAAGACGTGCTGATGCAATATTATTTCTATCAATATAATTTAAAATATAAATTGTGATTAACATAGTCATTAACCTTAAATCAATTTTTCGTAATGTTTTTTTATCCAATCGTTTTAATTCTTCTTGAGTTAAATCTTGTAATGATTCTGGTAAATCAACATAATAATCTTCATTTTCTTCAATAAAACTAGGTCCTAATTCTGAATCTGATCCTTTAAGATCTGAACCTATTTCAATATGAGTACTTTGAGCTTTCTTGTCATCCTCCAAATGAGAAAAACTTGGTTTTTCCGAAGACATTATAGTTGATGTAAGTTTTTGATCTTAAGTGTGAAAGTTAAAAACAAATAACTTGAAAATAAATTTGAAAACAATCTGGGGTTAAATCTTTATTTATAAATATTTATTTATTGTTACATCACCAATTCATCTCCATACTCTAAACGAACATTGCAACATGTTGGGGGAATTACTAAACAAAACAAAATATTTTTGTGACTTGTTAATCAGTCTATATTTTCTTTGAGTGAAATCAATTCGAGTTAAGTTGTCGTGCATAATTGAAATTAATCTTATTTCAGACAGATGAAGTGCTACAAATTTCTTAAAAAAGGTGGGGAAGAAGAAGGTAATGAGAATAAAATTTAAGTTCAGATTATGAGCAATGATTTTTAAAATTTTAAAAGAATACTACCGCCCTTCCTATTGGAGTTTTAGACTTTTCGACTTTTCATCAAATAAGAAAGAGCAGTTATTGAACGCTAGACTTATTTTAAAACTTAAATATTAATAGCTTGTAATTAAGAAGCATCAATTTTATGATACTGCTAATTAAGTTTTCATTTTCTTCTTATTATTATTTTATTTTATTTTTTTAACTTTGTTTAGTGGAAATTTCTTATTTGTGTTTCAAAGTTTTTCCGGACGTTTATTTTTTTAAATTATTAAATTGTTAATCATGACAAAATTTTTAAAAAAATCACGAATTACTAACGATGTAAGCAAATAGAAAATAATTTGGTTGGTTTTATTTTGAGTTGCTGAAACTCATCGTGAAAAGAACTTTTCAAAAGAAGTAGCAACAACTTTAGGTTAGTAGTACGATAATTGTAAAAAATGTTAATGAAAAATTAAAATTTTAAAATTCAAGTAAAATTTCTTAATTTTTTTTTTCTTGGATTATTTTTTCTTGAATTTTTCCGTGGGGGAATTTTTTTTTTCGAAGAAAATCATTTCGCAATCAAAAAATTGCATTTTTGTTACTCTAACTCAACAATTTACCATTACAAACTTTTGACTAATAAAGTTGTGAAATTATTAGTCTTTGGTCACAAAGATATATCATATATAAAATTGAGTATACGCCTTTTGCTATTTATGATCACAATTCTTGAATAAATCTGGAGATTATGGGGCTGATCGACCTTTTTAAGTTACAATATGGATGACGTAAAATGAAGATACGTTTTACCTTTCGTAAGTTAGAATATTTTGTAAACTCTTTTTGCAACTCCTTTGATACATCACCAGATCTGTTGGAGAAATTGGAGAAAGTAAAATTGGTTGTTTATTTGATAGAAAACTGAACGTTTATAAATGTGTTCTTTGAAATTACAGTAATTTTAGGAAAAAAGTATTAGCGAAATCTTTAGATTTGCTAGAGTGAGAAAAAGTTGAACCAGGTCGAAGTCAAATGAAATTAGCAAAAATTGAACACTGTAGTATACATAACCAATTTCAAATTTAAAAAATAAAATCTAATAGGCACACTATTTAAGACGCGTCAATTGTAATTAATTTCTTAAAGTGGCAAGATATTGGTTACAAATTCGATTTTTACATTCTCAGTCAAATTCATGGAAAAATACGTTGAGGGAAAAATTAATTTTCAAGATCGGGCTTTGAACATCGTAAACTGAATCAAAGTATTTTACGATAAGTCAAGATTTGATTTTCCTAAGAATCAAGATATATTTTCGAGAAGGATGAAAAGTTCCTTAGTTAATCTATAAAATTTCTCAAGTCTAAGATTTTATAGATCTATTATGGGGTATATAAATTTCTTGACTGTTTTAACATTTTCTGCATTAGCTTGGGGGAAAAAAATTTATTGAACTAGTCTAAATTTTAAAAAAATTTAGCCGGGGTAAGTAAAAATCTAAGAAGACATCGGATTTCGCAAAACTCAAGATTTGATTAGCTGAATCTTAGTATTAGAGCATTAACTGAGCAAAATTGTCAATCAAATAATAACGTAGTTCCGGAATAGGCTTTTAATGACCGTCCAAGAAGATTAAAAAAAATGGGAAGTTTATGCTACAAGACGAATTTTTATAACTATTATTGAAATTTATATTGAAAATCCAATAAAATCAGACTAATGCTATCTAATACAAAAATTTAAACTTTCACTTACAAATTTCATCAACAAGTTGATCAAATACTCTAAATAATAAATGCTTATTCAATTGATCAACTTGAATCATTTTAAATAATATGTTAGATGCGAAATCTGTATTATTAGTTCCAAATAATTTTGTAAAATTTTCATTCATATATCTATGAAATAAAATTTTTGCTTCATTGGCAGTTTTTGATTTTTGAGATGTTGTTCTTATTTCAGGTGGATCTTTAAATTTACCATTAGGAAATAATAAATTTGTAATTAATAATAATATTTCATCAATTTTTAATGGATTTGTTTGAGTAGAAATAAATTCATAAACTTTATTTTCAATAGCTGTACCAAAGACTTGTTGCAAAATGACTACTAATGCTCTTCCTTTCAACCAATGTAAGTTAAAAACAGTTATAATTATATCACAAATAGGTTTGACAAAAGATTGTTTTGTTGGTGTGGTATTTGACAATGAAACCGATGAAGAAGAATTAGAATTTGAATTGTTCTTTTCATCAAATTGTCTCAATTCTTTCTCCATTATTCTTTTATTCTCAAGTAACTCTTCATTTGTTTGAGGTTTGACTACTGCTTTGCTTGATAAGCCAAGATACCAATTTTTACTGAAAAAACCTGATAATCTTTTCGGTTGATTTTCATCAAATTTATGATGAAACTTTCTTAAATGAAAATTTTCAGATGATAAGAATGATCTAAAAGCTTTATCAGCACAAACTTCTGGTATATTAACTAAATTTTTTAAATATACTTCAAGTAAATACCTTCTATTATCAATTATATTTTTTTGTTGAAATTTTAAAACCAGAATTGATTTTCTTGGAAAATTTAAATTCAGAACTTGAGGATATCTTCTTTTCAAATATCCATTTAATCTATGAAATTGACTATATCTTCTAGCAACTACCCAACCGGCTTTAATAATATCTGGATTCTCACTTGAAAATTTTTGGACTTCGATAATATATAAAACAAATTCTTTTCCATTCTCATTACCATTAACCAAAGACTCAATATTAACTCTAGATTTACCAAATAAACTATTATCATTTTCTTGAATGATGTATTGTTGAAGTTGTAGTTCCTTAAGTTGCAAATCCTTTTGAACTCCTATTTTCGATTTATGTAAAACTTTATACTTTGAAGAATGATTTGTTAGTTCTGCTTTATTTAATAAAGGTTCCAAGTAAGACAATTGTTGTTTTAAACTTTCAATTTCTTGTTCAACTTTTGGGATCTCCTCAGCTAAATTGAGATTTCCAGGGGCAGCAAATTCCACACTTTCGGAACCTTTCTCAATAAAAGACTCATCCGTGTCAGATGTTTCTTCTTCCTCATCATCATCGGATTCGTCGAAGGTCTCATCCTGGAATAATTTTGAATACCTGTCACTATTTTCTTTTTCATCAAAATCGGTTGCATCTTGTTTGTTTGTATTATTATTCATGATATCAAAAAATGTATTTTCTATAGAAGCTAATACATCATCTTGTGAATGTCTTTTGGTCTCGTTAAACTTTGAAGACATAAATTGAGGATTATTTAGGACCAACTCATCAAATACTCGATTCTGAATCTTGTACAATATGGATTTTCCAGATTTTACATCCATTAGGAGTTGCAACTCTTCTTGATTCACATCAATCAATTTGGTGTCAAAATATCTTTGTTTAATAATCCCAATCGCATCAGAATCCTCCGTGTTAATAGTGATGTCATCCAAGGGTGATTTTATTCGTTCAACTGTTTGCCAAAACTCTAGTAGATACGCTTTATCAATGGACAATAAAAAATCATAATATTCTTTAGTTTTGCTAGCAGATGTTAAGATAGATTCGAGTCCTGCTCTTTCTCCAATCATAACATTTTCTTGTAATTCATCATCTAGAATACCATCTAGTTTATCGAGTGTTGTTAGATCATGCTCTCCAGACAAAGTGTGCTGGGCCAATGCTGCTCTTAACTCCTTAACCTGATCTCTTCTTCTCAAATTATCACCAATAACTTTTACAATCATCAAATTATAAAAATCACTTTCCGATAGCAAATTGAACACATTATCAAGAATTGTACAAGCTAAAATCTCTGTGACAAAAATTCTACTTATTTCACAAGATTGTTCCTTTTCAGATAAAGTTACTGATAACAACTTTTCGACTTGTTTTCTAAAGTATTTCTTTTCATTGAAGTTTCTATCCGCCATATCAGTTTTCTTCGTGGTCACCCCCATGTGTAAGCTACCACCATTGAAAAAAGTCAATAATTCATCATGCTCCTCTGACAAAGTACCCAGGGCGTTAATAAATTTCTTCATTCTGGAGAACTCTAGAAAATGTTCGTTAAATATTGGTAGTAATTTTGTAACTAATAAATTTGCAAAATCGAGCTTCTTCAATCTTGAGACAATTTGCGTAGTTATATGTACTAATTCAATCTTAATGTCATCCTTGAATAAAGTAGATGAACTGATATGGTCATACCATGAACTAATAAATTCATTAATTATAAGATCAAATAGACTGATTAATTTGTCGGAATTTGACGAAGTTAACAATCCAACCTCTAATTGATCACCATCTTGATCAAATTGCTTTAGTTCAGACTCCCAACTATCTCGTTTTGTAAATTTAAACTTGGAGTTGATCACCTTCCTTTTCGATTGGTCAGTGTTTGTGAAAATTATCAGAATAACAACATATCCAACAATGCACAAAATTACCCCTAAAATTAATGTGAGAAATGAGTATGTTTTAAATTTGACCCATGAAACCAAAATAACCAAACAACTGATTCTGACCAAAAGGTTTGGCATATGACCATTAATTACTCAGATTTAGTCCAATTGTATAAGTGTGTCTACTTAGATAGTATAAATTTGGTCTATCGTGAACTACACATTTGTGTAACAATTAGCGCTACCACTTAGTTCAGAACCAACTATTTGTAATTAACAAGAAATTACAGCTACATTCAATGCCATTAAAGTGTTCTATATTGTATATTCATGTTCTAATCTTCTTCATTTTCTTGGACTTCGTCTTATCTTTCTTTTTTTCGCCATCTTTTTTCCGCTTTCGTAGAATGCTATGGTCTTCATTCGGTATTTCCACATCGCTCAAGTCTGTCTTGTCTTTGCTCGACTTGTTCACCTCTTTATCTTGATTCTTGGGTTTTAAACAAGATTCGGCAAAACCATTTGATTCAATCGATTTTTCGTCCTTACTCCTGTGAATCTTCTTCTTCTCCTCTTTATGTTTCTTTCTCTCGCTCCTCTTCTTTTCCTTCCTCTCTTTTCTACTATCTGATTTCTCTTTCATACTCTTCTCTTCAGATATCTTTGATTTGTCTTTGCTTTTCTTACTCTTAATCTTCTCCTCCGCTCCGTTCTTGGGTTTCAAATTATTTGTCAACTTCTCAATATCTTTAGCTGCTTGCTCGGTCAAATTTACAACATGCCCCTCTTTCACATGTTCTGTTTTTCCCACAGTACCTTGTAATCCTTCACCTTTAACAAACATTCTATATAGGGGAGACATGTCTTTATTTATTTTTTTCAAAACTGCTTCATTATCTTGTTTGAATGAAACTTTACCATTTTCTTTATTGTTTTCAACTTGTAAATTTTTCAATTGTCCATCAAATAGTCTTTCCCACCACATATCTGCATTATTTGAATCATGCCCTAGTCCTTTAGTATCCTTTTTATGTTTGACTAAAATTGGTTTTTTCAATCCACCTTTCTGCAAAGCTTCTCCTTCATTCCAGCCGTAAGACTGTAGATATACCTTTGCATTCATTCTGTATTATATAGCAGGGAGAAACCTAATCGCCAATAACTGGTTGTTGGTATAGTTCTGGTATGTAACTGATGATTTTAATGAGAAGACTTGAAATCAATATTTTCGAGATTGTGTAACAAAAAGATTATACGGTATAACTTTAAAACGTATGACAAACATTTATTAAGATTATTTGAAATTACTGCAATCATTTTGATCACTTAATTTCTTCATTCAATGCACATAATATAAATGAGTGATGACTTAAAACGAATTGATGAAGAGTTTGACTTGTTGATTAATGAAAACTGTTATGCCCTTGAGAATTATGATAAAATATTATCTAAATTACTAGTCCTACTGAATAGATCAGAAATTGTTAATAAAGTTTATACCGAAAAAATTAAACACTTCAAACTACGTCAACTGGAATTAAACAATTGGTTGTTTGAAATACGTTCTATCATTGATGAAGAGGAAAGATCAAGGTTGGAGTATAAATTTTATGAATTAATTATTGATGATTATGCAACTGTTCCTATTTGGTCTAGCTGGTTAAGATTAGCAAAAGAATTAAATTCAAATCGTATTTTGTCTGATGAAGATTACAGAGCATTAATATTTAGGTCATTATATACTTGCGGAAATGATTTTGCAACTGGTCATATAATTTGGGATTGGGGATTGGATTATTTTTATCAAAACTTTTTAGGATCTAATGATTCAACTGACTTGAATACTTTGGTCAAGTTACATTTAAAAAGGTTGGGCATCCCATCAACTAAATTAGATGAATCTTTTCAGGAGTTTTCGTCATTGATAAGTAATCATAAAAGTCAAAGCTACGATGAGTTAATACAAGCAGGTAATGAAATTTACACATCAGCTAAAAAAAAATCTTCATATTATGAGAAATATGAATCTCAAATAGTAGAAAATTCAAAACTTCCTGAAGTTTGGATTGAGTATATGGAATCAGTATGGAAATATCTGACTGAAAAAAATTTAGCTTCAATCCAGGCAATTTTTGCAAGATCAAATCAAGATGAAGTTTCTTTTTCAAACAACCGGCAACAAGTTTGGATGGCGTTTTTGAACACACTATATTCATCACAAGATACAAATCCTAAAGTTATAACTCAAATTCTTGAAAATTACGTAAGAACTTTCCCAAATTCTTGTTCGGCTTATGCTGAAAGTATTAAGAATTGCATAGCCATGCCTTCAAATGGTAATACAGTCTACAACGCTTTAAATAATAGGATTAACATGATAGATTTGAAAAATTCAGTCGAATACAATGATTGGAAGAAAATACCCTTAGCAAGTATTCAATTCAAATTTCAAAAAGTAAACGCTGATGACGATATGGAACTGCTTGAAGTCTTGCTAGATACCCTGGTTGAAGATGCAATAAAGAATAACGATGAATTTCACTCAGTTGAGAAACTAGCAGTTTTGATTTATAAAAAACGAAATCAAGTTAGAAAAGCAATGAATGTGATCGAGTCCTTGTTCTCAACTTTTAGCACAGAGGCAGAGGTTTGGATTTATGGACTTCAAACAATGGTTGAATTTAATATTGATTTTCCGATGATAAGAGGTCAATTGAAGAAAGCTTTATCATTCGAATTGGATAATCCGGAAAAATTGATTGACCAATGGTTGCGGTATGAACAAGTCTATGGAGATTTAAATTCATATAGGCAAACTACTGTAAGTTGTAATTCTTGGTTAGAAAAATTGCAGCGTCAAAAATCAGAAAAAGTTGACGTGCCTGTTGAAAGAAAAAGAAATCATGACATAGCCGAAAAGAGCCATAGATCCAGAGAAGAATTTTCAGTTCAAGTAAACAATTTACCACTTGATATAACCAAAACTGAGATTGAAAAATTTTTTAATGATTGTGGAGAGATTAAGGACATAAATATAATTCATTATAATGATGAAAAACAAGCAGTTATTGAATTTTCAAACGAATTAGAAGTTTTCTCCGCAATTACTAGAAACCATAAAATTTTAGGATCAAATGAAATTCGAATTAGTCGAGTTGAAAAAACTTTACTATTTGTTAACAATTACCCTAGTACTTTAAGTCAATTACAAGTAAGAGAAATTTTTGAAAGTTTTGGCCCCGTTGTTAGTATAAGATTCCCATCACAAGCTAAAAACAAAATAAGAAGATTTTGTTATGTCCAGTTTCTCAGACATGAGGATGCTCAAAATGCTATTAATTTATTTGATGGTCGGAAATATAATGATGAAAATCTCAATAACAAAGAGTTGACATGGGAAGTAAAATATTCAATGCCTCAAGAACGTAAAGAAAGAACTACTCCGATGTCTGAGCGAAAAATAAGAATTACAAATATAGCATTTTCAATTACGGAAGAAGAATTAAGAAAAGAATTTTCTGAATTTGGAGAAATTGATCTGATTTCTTTGCCGAAAGCTATCTATGACACGAAGAAGAGAAAAATGAAACAGAATGGTGGTATCGCGATAATAACATTTCAAAATGCAGACAGTGTTGATGACTCCTTGTCGAAAGATGGGTTTTTATTTAAGAACAGGCCAATTAAAGTCACCAAGCAACAGCCACCGATTAATTACACACCTGATGATTTTGATGAATTAAAGACCATTGGATTAATTCATTTAAACCCTTCATTAAACCAATATCAGATAAAGAACCACCTAGAAAATAATTATGGTAAAGTCAACAAGATAATGTTGTTACCTGATCTTAACTCAGCTTTGATTGAGTTTCAATCTGTTAAAGATAGCGGTAGAGTTGGGTTAAATGGAGGCTCTATCATTATTGATAATTTTTCAACACAAGTCACAACTAAACAAGATGTAACAAAATTAATCAATTTCACTGCTTCAAAGCCTACTTCGAGTTCAGACATGGTACCTCTGAATAATGCAAAAAATAAATACCCTATGATTCCCACGTCTATCAAAAGAAGAAAAACTTAAATAGCACAACATGAAGAATTTACGAATTAATATGACTGTTCTCAAACTTTACTCTAATCTCTTAATTGAAACCATTTTTGTGTAACATATATCTTCTACAAAAAAAATTTAATTTTTCATTCTACGTAGATACAGTGAGTCAAAATAGATCAAACTATAAATCACATTTCACCATGAGTGTAACCTTCGAAAAGACATTCAGAAGGGATGCATTAATTGAAATAGAGAAAAAATATCAAAAACAATGGGCAGAAGAAAAATTATTCGAAGTTGATGCACCAACTTTTGAAGAATGTCCTATTGAAAATGTTGAAGAAGTTAGAGAAAAATATCCTAAATTTTTTAGTACTATGGCTTATCCTTATATGAATGGGGTTTTACATGCTGGTCATGCTTTTACATTATCAAAAGTTGAATTTGCAACGGGGTTTGAAAGAATGAATGGTAAAAGAGCATTATTTCCATTAGGTTTTCATTGTACTGGTATGCCAATAAAAGCAGCAGCAGATAAAATTAAAAGAGAAGTTGAATTATTTGGAAAAGATTTTTCAGGAGCACCATCTGAAGATGAAGAAGAAGATGATGAACCAGTAAAGAAGGAAGAAAATAAAAAGGCAGATTTAACTAAATTTAGTTCTAAAAAATCAAAAGCTGCTGCAAAAACTGGAAGAGCTAAATTTCAATTTGAAATAATGTTACAATTAGGTATTCCAAGAGATGAAGTTTATAAATTTGCAAATAGTGATCATTGGTTAAAATTTTTCCCACCTTTATGTCAAAAAGATGTTACTGCTTTTGGTGCAAGAGTTGATTGGAGACGTTCAATGATTACAACTGATGCTAATCCATATTATGATGCATTTGTTAGGTGGCAAATTAATAGATTAAGAGATTGTGGTAAAATCAAATTTGGTGAAAGATATACAATTTATTCAGAAAAAGATGGTCAAGCTTGTTTAGATCACGATAGACAATCAGGTGAAGGAGTAACTCCTCAAGAATATGTTGGAATTAAAATTAAAGTTGATGAATTTGCTCCTGAAGCTGCAGAGGTTTTAAAAAACAATAACGTTGATACAAGTAATAAAAAGATTTACCTTGTTGCTGCAACTTTGAGACCTGAAACAATGTATGGACAAACATGTTGTTTCGTTAGTCCTAAAATTGATTATGGTTTATTTGATGCTGGTAATGGTGAATATTTTATAACAACTGAACGTGCATTTAAAAACATGTCATTTCAAAATTTATCTCCAAAAAGAGGTTACTATAAACCAATTGTTACATTGAATGGTAGAACTTTAATTGGATCTAAAATCACTGCTCCTTTAGCTCAATTGAAAGATTTAAGAGTTCTACCTATGGAAACTGTAAAAGCAACAAAGGGTACTGGAGTTGTAACATGTGTACCATCAGATTCTCCAGATGATTTTATAACCACAAAAGATCTTGCAAATAAACCAGAATATTATAAAATTGAAAAAGATTGGGTTAAAACTGAAACTATTCCATTAATTCATACTGAAAAATATGGTGATAAATGTGCTGAATTTTTAGTTAAACAATTAAAAATTCAATCACCAAAAGATTCAATTCCATTAGCTGAAGCAAAAGAATTAGCTTATAAAGAAGGTTATTATAATGGTACTATGATTATTGGTAAATATAAAGGTGAAAAAGTTGAAGATGCAAAACCAAAAGTTAAAGCTGATTTGATAGATTCTGGTGATGCTTTTGTATATAGTGAACCTGAAAATCAAGTTATTTCAAGGTCTGGTGATGATTGTTGTGTTTCATTAGAAGATCAATGGTATATTGATTATGGAGAAGAAGTTTGGTTAGGTCAAGCATTAGAATGTCTCAAGGATATGAATACTTTTTCAAAAGAAACAAGAAATGGATTTGAAGGAGTATTTGCATGGATGAAAAATTGGGCAGTTACTAGAAAATTTGGATTAGGTACAAAATTACCATGGGATGATCAATATTTAGTTGAATCATTATCTGATTCAACTATTTATATGGCTTATTATACAATTGATAGATTTTTACATTCTGATTATTATGGTCAAAAACCAGGTAAATTTAATATTAAACCAGAACAATTAACTGATGAAGTATTTGATTATATTTTCACACGTCGTAATGATGTTAAAACAGATATTCCAATTGAACAATTAAAAGAAATGAGAAGAGAATTTGAATATTTTTATCCATTAGATGTTAGAGTTTCAGGTAAAGATTTAATCCCTAATCATTTAACTTTTTTCATTTATACTCATGTTGCAATTTTTCCTAAAAACTTTTGGCCAAAGGGAGTTAGAGCAAATGGTCATTTATTATTAAACAACGCAAAAATGTCAAAATCAACAGGTAATTTTATGACTTTAGAACAAATTGTTGAAAAATTTGGTGCTGATGCTTCAAGAATTGCAATGGCTGATGCAGGAGATACTATAGAAGATGCAAATTTTGATGAAGCAAATGCAAATGCAGCAATTTTAAGATTAACTACATTAAAAGATTGGTGTGAAGATGAATTAAAAAATGAAAGTAATTTAAGAACTGGTGAATATGATTCATTTTTTGATGAAGCTTTTGAAAATGAAATGAATGATTTAATTGAAAAATGTTATCAACAATATTCTTTAAGTAATTATAAACAAGCTTTAAAATATGGTTTATTTGATTTTCAAATTGCAAGAGATTTTTATAGAGAATCTGTTAATTCATCAATTAAAATGCATAAAGATTTAGTTTTAAAATATATTGAATATCAAGCATTAATGTTAGCACCTGTTGCTCCACATTTTGCTGAATATTTATACAAGGAAGTTATAAATAAAAAAGGGAGTGTTCAAACAGCTCAATTTCCAAAACCTTCAAAACCAGTTTCAAAACCTGTATTAGATGCATTAGAATATGTTAGAGAAATTTCAAAATCAATTCGTGAAGTTGAAGGTTTAGGTTTAAAAAAGAGAAAAGGAAAATCAGATTTTGAAAATGGAGAATCAGTAAAATTAATAGTATTAGTATCAAATACTTTCCCAGAATGGCAAGATAATTATATTGAATTAGTAAGAGAATTATTTGAAAATCAACAATTATCAGATAATAATTTAATAAAACAAAAAGTTGGTAAAGATATGAAAAGAGCAATGCCATTTATAAATCAATTAAAATTTAGATTAAATTCAGAAGATCCAAATTTAATTTTTAATAGAAAAATTACATTTAATGAAATTGAAATTTTACAAAAAGTTTTAACATTAATACAAAATTCTACTTTTTCAGTTAAAATTAAAGAAATTGAAATTATATCATTTGATAATGGTAGTGATCAAGGTAAAAATATTTTAACTGGTGAAGATGTTATAATTGATATAAAAGGTAAAGTTAAAGATAATGCAGTACCTGGTGAACCAGGTATCATTTTAAGAAAAATATAAAAATAATTTGTAGATAAATAAATCATTACATAGTAAATGACAAGTTTAAGTCATAGTTTGTAGTAATTCCTAAATTATTTCAAGTAACTAGTTTTTGATGACTATATAGCTTAGTTGAGAGTATAGAAGTACAGTAATTAACAATGACACAAAGTAACGTCTTACATTAATTATTATGGAGAGAAAAAATTACATACAGTACAATAATTCTGTAACAGAAAACTTATTCATCAATAAAATTAAAAACATTAACCACTATCATTAACAAAATATTCAACATAACTACGTTTATACTTCATTAAACTCAAGATTTTCACTACATATTCAAAACAAAAATAAACTGATAAATTTGGACTTTCTCAATTTTCTTCTTCTAAACACAATATAATTATAAAAAGAAGTTATTTTAATAATTTAATTTGTTCCATACATTAAGAAAATTCCAAAACAAAAATTCATCAATCATAAACAAAGAGCAAAATCCCTAAAGCAAACAAAATGGAAGAACAGGAAGCATTAAAAAGTTTCAAATTCCCATTAAGAAATGAAGAACCAAAGTTTGATTATAAATTAATAAATCAAAATGGTAAATTATCTGAAGTTCCATTATGTAAAGAATATCAAAAATTAACTTTAGAGGAACAACAACAAAAATTACAAAACTTACAACAACATCAACAACAAAATCATCATCACCATCATCATCATCATCATCGTGTGCTGAACCAAGAACAGCGACAGACTCAAATTCATCGTCAACAACAATTACCCCAACAAACACTCACTAAACCCCACTCTCATAAACAAACACTTCCAACAAACAACGAACAACTTCATAATACCAAAACAAGAAATCATCGTAAAAGAAATGCTGGAGAAGATGATTTTGGAGAGAATGATAGTATACAATCTGGTGATGATTTTACTTCTTCAGATACTGACTCAAATACTCCAAATTCAGTAAATTCACAAGTTTCATCATATAGAACCAAGGGTTTATCCCATCCTCCAACTAAAAAGAGATTGACATCAAATTCCGAACATATAAGTATTGATGTAAATAATCAAGAACAAAATAATCCTAATTATGGTTCATTATTGACAAATAATGCAACTTTTGCTTCTTCACAATCATCAAATAGGCATCGTCCTAAAACACCAGTTGTAATCAATTCTCCAAATAATACACCACTTTCAGATATTGATGAGGATTCTACTCAACAATTACCATTACCATCCCCAAGTGCTTCTCCAGTTCAATCTGACCATGAACATGATGATGTTGAGGAAATAGTTGAAAGTCCTGGAACTTTATCAAAAAGATTAAATTTAGAATTAATTGAAAGTCATATGTTAAATATTCCAAGAACTCAATCAGAATTAATTAATGTAATGAATAATTTATCAAATTTTTTAACCGAACAAAATCATAATAATTTAATTTTTAGACTATTACAAAAGACAAATAGATCTGCTTTAAGTTCTTTTAGTGGATTATTAAATAATTCATTGAAAAGAGATTTAATTGGTAATTTACCATTAGAAATTTCAATTAAAGTATTATCATATCTTGATGCAAATACATTATTGTCAATTTCAAAAGTTTGTAAAAAATGGTTCAAATTAGTAAATAATCCAGAATTATGGATAAATTTATTAAAAAAAGATAAATTAATTACTGATGAAAATATAATTAATCAAGAATTAATTCAATCAAAACAATTAATTGATGAATGGTGTACTTATCCTGGGGAGATAAATTCAGCTCAATTATTATATAAAAAAAGAACAATAATAGCAAATAGATGGTTAGATCCTAAATATCAACCTAATAGAATTAGTGTTACTGGTCATGGAAATAAAGTTGTTACATGTTTACAACATGATGAAGAAAAAATAGTTACTGGAGTTGATGATAAATGTATTTTAATATACAGCACCAAGACCGGTAAATTAATGAAAGTTTTGGAAGGACATGATGGTGGAGTTTGGGCTTTAAAATATAGTGGAAATACTTTAGTTACAGGTTCAACTGATAGAACAGTTAGAGTTTGGAATATGACTACTGGAAAATGTACTCATATTTTTAGAGGACATACTTCAACTATAAGATGTCTTGATATAATACATCCAACAGTAATTGGTAAAGATGTTGATGGAACTGATATTGTATTTCCAGAATTTCCATTATTAGTTACTGGTTCAAGAGATCATAATATTCATGTTTGGAGATTACCAATTGTTAATGAAACTAATTCAAATATTGATGAAACTACATTTGATGGAGGAGAAACTGAAAATCCATATTTAATAGCTATATTATCTGGTCATACACAATCTGTTCGTTCAATACTGGGACATGGAAATATTATAATATCTGGTTCATATGATTCAACTGTTAGAGTATGGGATTTATTAGATAATGGAAATTGTAAACATATATTACATGGTCATCAAGATAGAGTTTATTCAACAGCAATGGATTTTAATAAAAAATTATGTTTTTCAGGTTCAATGGATTCAACAATAAATATTTGGAATTTTGAAACTGGTGATTTATTAAAAGTTTTAGAAGGTCATTCATCATTAGTTGGATTATTAGCATTAGTTGATGATGTTTTAGTATCTGCTGCTGCTGATGCATCATTAAGAATATGGGATCCAACTACAGGAGAATTAAAAAGTAAATTAAGAGGTCATGCAGCTGCAATAACATGTTTTGAACATGATGGTTTAAAAATTGTTAGTGGTAGTGAAAAAATGTTAAAATTATGGCATGTTAATAGTGGTACATTTGCAAGAGATTTACTAACAGATGTAACTGGTGGAGTTTGGCAAGTAAGAATTGATTATAAAAGATGTGTTGCTGCTGTTCAAAGATTTAATAATAATGAAGAAGGTGAAACTTTTATAGAAATTTTGGACTTTAGTAAACCTTTAAATAAATAAGACAAAACTTTCGCTAATTATTGTAATGTAGTTTGATGATTCTGATGGGCTTCACATTGATCGAAACAGTGTTCGGTTAAAGGGTTTGATAGTTTACGTAAAAATTGAAACGAAATCATATTTTGAAAAAAAAAAAAATGATTGTGAAAATTGATATTTAGGTCCACCTAAAATCAATTAATTGTAGTCGTATCCACAATGTCAAGACGACCAGTATTAGAGGATGTCAATGATGACGATATAGATAACCTTGACATGGACATTGCAGAATTTGATCCAAATTTAAAAACTCCAATAGCTCCAAAAATACCAGAACCATCAATTGTAAGGTCTCAAGATCAAGAATTACCATTGTTCCCACAAATTCCAATAAATAATCAACCTCCACAACAATCTAAACAACAAATCCATAAACAAAATAATATAATAGATCCCAAATCATTTTCTCAAGAAGAAGAAGCTGAATTTAAAAAATTTCAAATTGTATATCCTTGTTATTTCGATTTGAATAGATCTCATAAACAAGGTAGAAAAGTTAATATAGATAGAGCAGTCGAAAATCCATTAGCTAAAACAATAAGTGATGCTTGTCAAAAGTTAAGACTTCCAGTTTTATTAGAATTGGATAAAACACATCCACAAGATTTTGGAAATCCTGGAAGAGTAAGAGTGCTTTTAAAAAATCCAAAAGATAATAATAAACCAGTAAATTCTCAAATTCAAAATAAAAGAACATTATATAATAAAATATCAGATTATTTAGTAGATCATCCAACAGATTTAGATTCGGTTGGTGCTAAAAGTGGTATAAAATTACCAAGTGATTTACAATCAAATTTTAAACCTGATGAAATTCCAAAAGTTAAAGGTTTTAAAATGAATACAATTGTACCTATACATTCCCCATTAACAATGAAACATCCAATGACAAAATCAATTTATGATCCAGAACCAGAAACTGAAACTTCAAATACTCCAATAAAACCAAATGTTCCAAAACAACCAAAAAAGAAAATAATGAGACTAAGAGGTTAAATAATTTTGTTTAAAATTAATAAATAATACCTTAAGCTCCATATTTACTTCTATATTCTTCAATTGATTTCAAATCTTTCTCATCAATTTTACCTTTTAAAATCGTTATTACTTCACTTAGACTTACAATAGATAATATAGGTATACCATATTTTTCACTAACTGCTTTTGTTGCAGATTTTGTTGAATCAGTTATAGTTGTTTCTTGTCTATCTAATGCAATAATACATCCAACACATTGACCATTTTCTTGTTTTATAATTTCAAAGGCTTCATTTATTGCAGTACCAGCAGTTATAACATCATCAATAATTAAGATTTTTTTGTTATTTAATGAACATCCAACAATTGATCCACCTTCTCCATGATCTTTTTTCTCTTTTCTATTAAAACTATATCCAATATTACCATATTTTTCAGGTTTTAATTCATATAATTTTGCAACTGTTAAAGCAGCTAATGGTATACCTTTATAAGCAGGTCCAAATAAAATATCAAATTCAATTCCACTTTCTATTATTGCTTCAGCATATGCAGTGGCTAAATTTGATAATAATTTCCCATTATTAAACAAACCTAAATTAAAAAAATATGGTGATTGACGTTTTGATTTAAGAGTGAAAGTTCCAAATTTTAAAGCTTGTGAATCTAATGCTAATTGTAAGAAATTGGATTGATATGATGATGGAGTTGACATTTCGAAGTGGTTTACGATAAGAAAGAAGAGAGGGGGAAGAAGGAGAGAAGAGGGAACAGAAATGGTGATTAAATTGGGTTTTGACTTGGTAAATTGAATTGAGCGATGGAAAAAAAATCTCGCGATAACGTTTGGTAGTGATCGTGTGCTTGAAACAGCATAATTTACGATTTGAGTATTTTACCAACACAATTGTGTAGAGAAAACACAACTTATGATAAATAAAATATACTCATTTCAAGAAACTATATAGTCTATTCAAAGTTTGTACTCCTAATGATTATATAAACTTTTTACCAGGCAAATTTTGCAACAATTCCTTTTGGATATTTTCTAACAATGAACTTTCTCAATTCATCCCAACCAAAAACAACCAATCCAAACCCAATTGCAATAAAATAATATTCGACAGGAATTTGACTAGTACCCATAGCATTTTGAATAGCAGGTATATAATTGATTATAAAATTAACCATTAAAACAAAAGGAATAACAAATATGACTTTTTTATTTTTCAAAATTGAATGTTGAAATAAACTCAAATGTCTAGTTCTTAATGAAATTAAATTGAATACTTGCATGATAACCAAATTTATAAAATATATTGATGAAGACATAGCCAAATAATGATCAATGTTTGGTAAACTTTCATATGAACCAAAGGACAAAGCAAAATCATTGAATTTATAACCTCTTCTTGTCAAATTTAAAAATGAAACCATGAATGAAGTAAATGTATAGAAAGTACCCAAACATATATATGAGTGAAACATTAACTTCCAATCCACTAATCTTTCATTTGTTAAAATTCTTGGTTTTTTGGTCAATAGATTACTTTCAGCTTCTTCAAATGCCAAAACAATTGATCCACAACAATCAGTTAAACAACATATAATTATCATCAAAAATGAACTTAACATTTGAGGAAATCCAAAAAATACATTCATAATTATTGGCCAACATTCTGCATAAGAACCAGCTGGTAATAAATAAGCAATTGTTTTTTTCAAATTTTCAAAAACTAGTCTTCCAAATTTTAAAGCTTCAACGATTGATAAAAATAATTTATCTCCATCTGAGTTCATTAAAATTAAATCCGCAGCTTCTTTTGCAATATCTGATGCATCAATTAATGAAATACCAATATCAGCTTGTTTTAATGCTGGAGAATCATTAATACCATCACCAGTCATACCAACACAATGTTTGAATTTTTGAAATTGTTTGATGATTAATAGCTTTTGTTCTGGTGTAGTTCTTGTAAACACTAATTCATCATAATTTACCAATTGCTCCCATTGTGATTCATTTAATTGATTAAGTTCTTTTCCCGTTATACTCACTGCTAAATTATTTAAACCTAATGTATCTAATTTATCAACTTTTTCTGTGGTCACAATACCACATTGTTTAGCAATTGAAACACCTGTTAATTCATAATCACCAGTAATCATTACAATTTTAATACCAGCTTTTCTTAAAGTATTAATTACCTTATCAATAGCCTTTCTTGGTGGATCTTCAATTGCTATTAATCCCATGAAAATTAGACCCGACTCAATTTCATCTTTCAACATATTAGCACTTAAATTTCTATCAAATAAATCAATTGCCTCTTTATGAATAAGCTTTGATGATAATAAAATTACTCTTTTACCATTTGATGACCATTGCTTTTGTAAATCTTTCAAATAATTTAATTTTTTCAAATTTAATGGAGTTATACCAGTTTCAGTCATAATGAATTTACAATTATCAATTAAAACATCAGGTGCTGACTTCACTAATAATAAGTAACTTTCCAGTTCCTCAAATCCAACTTCATATAATGATTTCTTAATCTTTGGTTCAACTAATGATAACATATACTTATCCTTTGAATTGAATGGAATATCTAATTTTTTAATCCATTTATCTCTAATGGTATCACTTTTAACATTATCCTCGATGTATTGCAAAATTGCTCTATCAGTAGCGTTACCTCCTAATGCAACATTATTGACAATATGACTTTCATTACATAATGTACCAATTGTGAAAGCATGATTCTTAACAACTTCAGCATCGTCTTCATCACCAAGACATGTAGCAACAACTTTCATATTATTTTGAGTTAAAGTACCAGTTTTATCAAAACAAAGTACCGAACATGAAGCCAAAGTACCACACATATGTAAGCTTTTAACTAAAATTTGTTGCTGCTTCATTTTATAAGCTGTAAGTAATAAGACAAAGGCAATTGAAACAGGTAATGATTCAGGTATGGTTGCAACAGCAAAACTAACTAAATCAATAATCAAATTTGACACATTTATCCAATCTGGACAATCTTTATGTAACCAAGTACACCAAATGATAATTGTCAATATAACAAGAAACAAAATAACACCTGAAATGAAAGCAACGAAATAAAAAATTTCCTTTTGTAATGGACTCAAACCTTTTCTAGGTTGTGAAGTCATTTTTGCTATTGAACCAAATATTGTATCATCTCCAGTTGAAACAACAATACCTCTACCAGTACCATTCAAACAAAAAGAACCTTGCATACCAATACAACTACTTTCCAAATAATTCGAATTGATTTCATCACTATAACTTGTAGCAACGACAGGTTTAGATTCTCCAGTCAAAATAGCTCTATCAAATGACAAATCAGGTGAATTACTTATAATCCTCACATCAGCTGGGATTTTGACTCCAGGACTGAACTTAACCACATCACCAGGCACTAAATTAACACTATCAATAGTCAATGGCTTACCGTTTCTGATGACTGCACAATCACTAGCGACTAGATTATGAATTGAATTCATGACTTTTGAACTTGAATAATCTTGAATAAAATTAAAAGCAGCTTGAATTAAAAATACAACAATCAAAATTATACCAAGTACCAAATTTGCAACAGCAGGATTAGGATTACCTAAAGGTTTCCAACTAATAATGCACAAAATACCACCAGCTAACAACAATGCACCAAATCCACCAAAAAAATACATAAACAATTTTTTTAAAAGCCCATTTGGAGGTTTTGATTGTTTATTTTCACCATAAAGTTTTGAATTTTCTTGATATTGATAATCACTTAATCCATGAATTAAATTTGTTGAAAATTTTGTAGCAATATCATCAATTGAATCCAGATTATAAGTGTATGAACTAAATTTTGAGGTAACAGTTGATTCTTTCTGTTCATTCTCAAGATCAACTTTATGAGATATGGTTTTGAATATACCAGGTAAAACATTTGACGGATCTGACTTTTCTTTTATTGGAAAAATTTTGTTTAAACTGTTTGATCTTGAATGAATTGAAAATCTTCTTTTTCTTGATCTTCCTCTTTTCAACTCTTGATTTTCTAAATTATTTTCATCAAATTTGATACCTTCTTCTTGATCCTTTTCTTCCCATTTGGAAATAGTACTTTCTGAATATCTTGACTCCATATTTTTTTGATTCGAATTGAATTGCTTTCAGATTCTGCTTAAAATTTTTTGAGAAATCCATAGTTCTTTATACCTTTTTCATTTCAGATAATCTCTTGACTAGTACTGAGATGTATTCAAGTTATTAAAAACCCCTTTTGGTGTTATAATTAGTATCGATTCACATGTCCAGCACTTCAGCAAATTATTGAGTTACAGATTTGAGGTATTTTTTCGAGTTCTGAAAATTGTAAATCTTACCTCATTTTGGAAGTATTGTTGATAATTCAAAATCCCTCAAAATTGAGCCACTCAAAAAAATTCTCGAAATCATTTGATAAACAATAGTTTATGAAATTTACAAATACTATTTCACAATTGACAATGATAGAATTAAATTCTGTTTGTAACCAGTTCCTTTGTTGTAGCTTGAAATTAAATTTTGGAGAATAGATTGTTAATCTTGTCTGAAAATGATCTATTATAAATTATTGTCCCAATTCAATTTTGCGCAATTAAAAATTTGGACAATCAAAGGTTTTGATTCACATCACTTCAACTATCTATCTCGTTGAACTAGACTTTGGTATTTTAAATCAATATAGGTTTAGATATGTTGCTGATGTTAAGTCGCGACTGTTTACTATCATTGAAAGGACATGTTGTGCATTTGTTTCTCATTCATCGATAAAATAAATTTTAAATTTTTGAGAGATTTAATTAGACATATTGCATTTAATAAATCACTAAAAATTCCAAACATCAATAAACAAGATTGAAAAATTTTGCTTTTTTATAAATTTTAAATAGATTCAATTCTCCTATTTCAATAACGCAAATATTTACTATATCGCATTTATTTAACACGTATATTCTGAATTTTTCGTAGTACTTATCAAAATATTTTAACTGTATATGCCTAAGTTTCCAAAAGTGAAGTGTTTTGCAAAAAGTTTGGTCCACTCTTTTAGAAATTACTTTTAAGAAACCGAAAGCAAAAGTTAGTGTTAAATTAGGTTACTTTCCATTTTTGTTTGAGCGGAGAGAAATGATAATTGAATGTTTTACTTAATGTTTCAAATTATTACACAAAACAATTCAAATTTAGTAGCTCGTTCCTCGTATATTTGAATTATTCATCATTTTTGAAGAAAGTCTCACATGGCTTCTGTTTCACTGATTCTAAGTACATGCATTCGGATCGACGGTGCAAGCCGCTACATTCTAATCAAATATTTATAACTTTAACTTTTGTCGCCTCTCACACAATTATAGATCTGATGAACTGCAATGTTCACTCACTACTTCGATTAAAAATGCGACAAATTTATGGACAAAATCTGAAAATATTACTATACCACGGGTCATGAAGAAGAGAAACTAATGACTGGATGTAGAACTTTATCTGCAAAAATAAATGCTATGGAAAAATTGCTTGCATGGCATCTCATTCACAACTTTTTACGATTTATGCTTTTGAAAGGAATATTTGGCAAAGTGATGTTCGAGAAATAGTATTGCTGTAGAGATGTAAAAATTTTCATTTGAAAATCGTAAAACTTTAAGTCTTTAAAGCATCGAAAAAGTCAAATTCACAAACATTAACGCCCAAATTGTCACAAGGAATCAATAAAAATTTGAGAAGTGTTTGTAAATACAGTCATTCTCAATTTTTACCCTCTGAAAATTACCAGATATTGACATTAAGGAATGTTGAAAATTTTTGGGTCAATTACGAAAGGCGTGTACCTTTTCATTTTGCACAAAGACTAACAAATCAATTGCAGATTCTTATGGAGATAGAATCTGAATCCGTTTAAGGCATTGTATTTGAAATAAAAGTTTGGAATCTAGCTTGTTCATAAAGTAGAGACCTTAATGAAATATGTAGCTCTATAATATTTCTCGACTATGAAATGCTTTTCGACGAATTACTCGTACATTATTCTAAAATTTTGAAACACTGTTTATATCTTTATCAAATGCTGTTTTGACACAAAAGTATGTGCACTCAAATGTACTTACTTATTACTTGACTCGTGTTGATGAATTAACGTTTCCCAAAATAGAAATAATAAAATAGACTGGACGATCAATTTCTAATTTTGTTGAACAATTTAAAAATTTCATCAAAATACTCAGACCTATTACACAATATAATTTTTCACTTTTTATAAATTTTTTTCTCTTACTAAATAATCTCTTATCACGTGATATTTACACGTTGTGAGTAAAACTTATTGAAAATTGAAAAATAATTTTTCAACATACTTTTTCTGTATTACTTTTCAAATTTTAACAAACAAGTTAATTCATTCAATTATCAACTATGGTTCAATCATCAGTATTAGGATTCCCAAGAATTGGAGGTCAAAGAGAATTAAAAAAAGCTACCGAAAGTTATTGGGGTGGCAAATCAAGTGTCGAAGATTTATTAGAAGTTGGTAAAAATTTAAGAGCTAAAAATTGGACCGCTCAAAAGGAAGCTGGTGTTGATATCATTCCATCAAATGATTTCTCATACTATGATCAAGTTTTGGATTTATCTTTATTATTCAATGCTATCCCAGAAAGATATACTAAATATGACTTGGCTCCAATTGATGTTTTATTCGCCATGGGTCGTGGTCTTCAAAAAAAAGCCACTGACTCCACACCAGCTGTTGATGTTACTGCATTAGAAATGGTCAAATGGTTCGATTCAAACTATCATTATGTTAGACCAACTTTTTCACACTCAACTGAATTCAAATTAAATACTGCTGCCGGTATTAAACCAGTTGACGAATTCAATGAAGCTAAGGCTTTAGGCATTCAAACCAGACCAGTTATTTTAGGTCCAGTATCTTACTTATATTTAGGTAAAGCTGATAAAGATTCATTGGACTTAGATCCAATTTCTTTATTACCAAAACTTATTCCAGTATATAAAGAATTATTAGCAAAATTAAAAGAAGCTGGTGCCGAACAAGTTCAAATTGATGAACCAATCTTAGTTTTAGATTTACCAGAATCAGTTCAATCCAAATTCAAAGAAGCTTATGATGCTTTGGTTTCAAGTGATGCTCCAGAAATTATTTTAGCTACTTACTTCGGTACTGTTGTTCCAAATTTAAAAGCTATTGAAAATTTACCAGTTGCTGGATTCCATTTTGATTTTGTTAGAAACCCAGAACAATTGGAACAAGTTGCTTCCATCCTTAATGGTAATCAAACTTTATCAGCAGGTGTTGTTGATGGTAGAAACATTTGGAAAACTGATTTCGCAAAAGCATCTGAAGTTGTCAACAAAGCTATTGAAAAAGTTGGTAAAGATAAAGTTGTTGTTGCCACTTCTTCATCATTATTACACACTCCAGTCGATTTAGAAACCGAAACTAAATTACCAGCTGAAATCAAAGATTGGTTCTCATTTGCTACCCAAAAATTAGATGAAGTTGTCACCATTGCTAAAAATGTTTCCGGTGAAGATGTTGCTGATAAATTAGAAGCTAATGCTAAATCAATCAAAGCTAGAAAAGAATCATCAATCACAACTAATCCAAAAGTTCAAGAAAGATTAACAACTATTAATGAAGGTTTAGCTACCAGAAAAGCCGCTTTCCCAGAAAGAAATGCTGAACAACAAAAGAAATACAATTTACCATTATTCCCAACCACAACTATTGGTTCATTCCCACAAACTAAAGAAATTAGAGTAAGTAGAAACAAATTTGCTAAAGGTCAAATCACTGCTGATGAATATGAACAATTCATTAACCAAGAAATTGAAAATGTCGTCAGATTCCAAGAAAAAATTGGTTTAGATGTATTAGTTCATGGTGAACCAGAAAGAAATGATATGGTTCAATATTTCGGTGAACAATTAGATGGTTTTGCTTTTACTACAAACGGTTGGGTTCAATCATATGGTTCTAGATGTGTTAGACCACCAATCATTGTCGGTGATGTCTCAAGACCAAAAGCAATGACCGTTAAAGAATCAGTTTATGCTCAATCATTAACTAAATCTCCAATGAAAGGTATGTTAACTGGTCCAGTCACCATTTTAAGATGGTCATTCCCAAGAGATGATGTCTCAGGTAAAATTCAATCATTACAATTAGGTTTAGCTTTAAGAGATGAAGTTAATGATTTGGAAAAAGCTGGTATTACTGTTATTCAAGTTGATGAACCAGCTATTAGAGAAGGTTTACCATTAAGAGCTGGTAAAGAAAGATCAGATTACTTAAATTGGGCTGCTCAATCTTTCAGAGTTGCTACATCTGGTGTTGAAAACTCAACTCAAATCCATTCACATTTCTGTTATTCTGATTTAGATCCAAACCATATTAAAGCTTTAGATGCTGATGTTGTTTCAATTGAATTTTCCAAAAAAGATGATCCAAATTATATTCAAGAATTTTCAGACTATCCAAATCATATCGGTTTAGGTTTATTCGATATTCATTCACCAAGAATTCCATCTAAACAAGAATTCGTATCAAGAATTGAAGAAATTTTGAAAGTTTATCCAGCTAACAAATTTTGGGTTAACCCAGATTGTGGTTTGAAAACTAGAGGATGGACAGAAGTTCAAGAATCATTAACTAATATGGTTGATGCTGCTAAAGATTTCCGTGCTAAATATTAATTTAATTCCTTAGCTGCCATTTGATATTGCATTTTATTCAACATTAATGTAATTTTTAACGAGATTTATGAAGAAACACCAAAACAAATATTCACTTTTTTATATTATTAAATCATTGTTTATGCACAATGATTCTTTTTTTACTAATTATTTTATAGGTTCAACATCGGTTAATTATATAATTTTTTTTTAATGTATTATTCATTTATATATTAAATCATTTCGTTCAGTTCTGGAGACCTTTGGTATAAACTCTTTTTGATTTTGTCTATTCTTCATTCAACGCCATGACTAGCTGTCATCAACTAATTAATACAATGATCTTAAATGAAGGTAATTTATATTGATTCAGGCTACTACAATATTCATTTAATAAATCGACTCTTATTAAAATATCGTAAAATCCATATAAAATTCGAGACCTCAGCTGGTAGCAGATTGCCACCAAAAAAATACGGTCTTGGGATAAAACACAATTACTGTATACGTTAGTTCTACTACCCAACTTCAAACTCATCAATAATAATGTCAGATGATTCGCAAATAGCTGAATTTGTATCAATTACAAATGCTTCAAAATCTTTGGCTGAACAGTATATTCAAAGAAATAATGGAGATTTAGTTGAAGCAATTGAAGATTTTTACGCTAATAATGAACATTCAAGTCAAACGTCAGAGCAACATCAACCACCAATTGCTGCTGCTAAATCCAACTCCAAACCAAAAAAACCATCAAGTGGGATTAGGACATTCCGAGACTTGAACGAAGATGAAGATGATGAGGACGAACGGACTAATAATAATTTCTTCACTGGTGGTGAAAAATCAGGATTGCAAGTTGAAGATCCTAATAAAGATCGTGATAAAAGTATAATTGATCAAATTTTTCAAAGAGCAAAAGACCAAATGAATTTGCCTGATGATAGACCAAGTGCGTCCAGTCTGGGACAACCTGCTCAAGAATCATTTCAATTTTCCGGAACAGGCTTTAAATTAGGTGATGGAAATGAACCAAGTGAACCAGTTGAAGATCCAAATGCAAATATGAGAAATTTATTAAATAAGCTAAAACCAAAAAAAGTTAATAGAGAGATAACGTTTTGGAAACAAGGTTTTACAGTTGGAGATTCAGAATTGTACAGTTATAATGATCCTAGAAATCAAAGAATATTGAATGAAATAGAACAAGGAAGAGTTCCTATTAATATTTTACAAGTCGATCCACAAGATGATGTTGACGTAACAGTTTCAAAAAGAACAGATGAAGATTATGCTCCACCAAAAAGAAAAGTTGGAGGTTATCATGGATCAGGTCATAGATTAGGATCACCAGTTCCTGGGGAACCAATTACAAGCTCCAACGCAACCACCACTACGTCTTCAACTCCTACCAATACTGAAACGAGCAAGAACTCCTCATCCTCCGCTACACAAGATTCAAAATTTTCAAATGACCAAGGTAATGGTGACACATTAGTTCAAATTAGATTTGCTAATGGAAAAAAAGTATCTCATAAATTCAACTCAACCGATAGCATTAAAACAGTTTACAATTTTGTCAGAAATCATGAACTTAACAGTGATAAGGAAAGAAATTTTACATTGAGTCATGCTTTCCCAGTGAAACCAATTGAAGAAAGTGAAGAATTAACAGTTGCTGATGCAAATTTGAAAAATGCGGTTATAGTACAAAGATGGGTGTAATACTTAATCATCAAATTAAATATATATCTATCTATAAATTATCCATTGCTTCTATATAAATACACTCTCCTTCAATGAAGTCAATCACTAAAGGTTCTTCTACTTTCACCACACTCCCAATCTTTATATCTTGTCTGTAGCTTATAACCTTGAGTTCAATGCCACGTTTAAAACAATACGCTCGACAAACAACTTGATTTAAGTCTTTTTTTATGACACTAGTAACTATGCATTGGAGTTTGCTTTTATTAATTTGCAAAATTTTCAACTTCTCATATTTGTTTAGTAAATACTCCCAAATTTTACTATCTGGTTTAATTAATGAGGACAATTGACTTTGACTTAAAGGACCTCTTAAATTATATCCGATACGTTTAAATTGATGAAAATTTTGAATTTGATCTACGGGACACATCTGAATTGTATTGATGTAGTGGGTATAGGACAATAATTGAAATTGATTCAATAATGCTTCGCCAGAGTCAAAAATAGTGAAAATATCAACAAAACCTCGTCTCAAACCTAGCGGTGTGTTTTGCTCAAAAGATGTCAAGCTTTTCTTGATAGGGGACAAGTAGTTGTTGGATATGATTTTTGCACTTTCAGATATATTACCATTTATGTTTCTAGCCATTATACTATGAGAATATTTTTCGGAATCGAAAGCGGGAAATAACATATTATCATGTTCAACATGTACCTTATCCTGATTGTAATCGATTGAATCCAAACTTTGTGACCTGTTGATCACTGGTATATTATGTTCAGAACAAAATTCTGCAACTAGACAACCAGTGAAAATTTTGATTTCATCTAACAAAAACCCAGCTTCTGATTTTAAGCCAACTGACGCAGCTCCAGCCATTTGCCTACTTTTGAAAAATGACTTCATCACATGAAAAATATAATTCAAATTATGAATATCAACTTTGTTCAAGCGAACATCCGATTCCACATTTTCCATATTTCGATTGATTCTAAGTAATTTAAAAAAAGAAGGTTCCAATTCTCCAGTCAAACACTTTTGTAAAGTCTTCATATTCACATTTTTAACATTAACATTTGAAATAGAGTCGAAACTTATATTAATTTTTCCCTTAAATGAATCAAAAGCTTTCAAATCAAATGAGTTGAGCTCAAATGATATGGTCAAACAAGTTGCTTCGGAGATGTTTCTTCTCTTTTTTTTAGGTTTATCAATATTTTCCCAAACTTCATCATTTTCCACGTAGTTTGCATAAGTTTTAAATCTTCGCTTGGCTTTAAATTCATTTGAGTACAATTCATTTAAAGAACCATTGTTGTAATCAATTTTACGTCTAATTATGCTGCTCCCAAATATGTTCTGAAATAAAGAAGAATTAGGTGGCATGAAAGATATCAAATCTGGAATATGAACATTTATGATATACTTCCTTGAGTTTAATGTTTCAATAGATATCCCAAATTGAGTGGATTCATCATTTCCTAAACCATATATCACATGATCGTGATAAAACTTTTTGGTTCTTAAATACTTGAAATTGTCCTTTGGGTTAAAAATTGGAGAGGCGCGGTTCAGCAATTGACTAGAATTTGAAACACTCATTTGGGTTGGAGATCCAAATAGTCCCAGCGACAAATAAATGTCAGTATCGGAATCATAAATTTTCAATTCTACCAATAAATTGTAAATATCAGAAACATTTGACAAATCTAGCTTACTTAATTGACGCATGATACTATCGTGCGGATAAATTATTGCAAATTTCATTACCTCTATAATATAGCTATGATGCCTCCCTTCAAATACTTTCAAATAAATATTTAACTCTTCCTTTGACATTCCTCTTATATTTCTTAAGAATTCAAGCACTTCATTGACATAATGTTGCCCTTCGAAATTTTTCAACATTTGATTGACTTTGCTTTGAATCGCTCTGGAATTAACGTAATAATGACTAGCAGAATGACAATTGTTTGAATGGTGCCAGAGGGCTAAATTGGAAGCCGTATTGACCTCAAAATAATTCGGTGCTAACCATGACGTGGAGTCAATTATATTCCAATGAATACTATATAGGAATACATGCTGCCAAAATAATGATGATGCAATTCTCATTAAGTCAGATTCCCTCAATCTTATCGCATCAACAATATCCAATATTGTAACAGGTGTCACTTGATCTTGTGCAAATTGACTAAAAAGGTTGTTGAACGTAGCAGATGTTTTACGCTTGAATATTTTGGATTCATGTATCAAACTTTCTAGGCATTTCAATGTCAACTGTCGGTCCTTATGGTTAAGATCATGCCTTTGAAGTACTATGGAATCAAAATTGACAAAATTGTTAGGAATGAATTGGTGGAGTTGAAATTTCACGTCAATAGGTTTAACTTGCAAAATATCATTCTCCGTAGTCAACACTAAACAATGATTAAATCTCTCATCAAATCTAGCCTGAAGGTTTTGAACGACAATTCCAGCCTTCATGATTTGATCGTTTTGAAATTCAACAAACGAGCCTATTTGAGGTACATTTGAATTGCTCTCATCGACGATTACTTGAAAATCCTTTGGCTCCACACTAGGAACATTAACTTCGGATACTAACTTTGAAAGACTCTCAGATTTTATCTGCCTATAACTATTTTGAAAATATTTTAATGGTTTTAAGTATGGATTGAGACATTTGGAATGAGTTGATATGAATCTCGATTTTGCAAGGATGAAAGAGGCAAAACGGACATGCCGTAGACCTTTGTTAATTATATTCCTCATCTTATTGTCATATAATTGTTTGGAGGCGGATCATTGGTGATGTATGTATAAAATATTTTGCAACTGAATATCTTATCATGATGTAATATTTTTACTTCGCATAATATTAAACATTTTTAAATTTTTCAGTCTGAAACATTCGTCTCACTCTGCAGCATTATCCAATATTTATTAATTAAATGGTACGTATTAATCTCAAACCTTGATTGCTTGCTTTTTAAATAATTATACTAACATGACACCAGTCGAAACCAGTCCAACCCTCAATTGAAAGTTTGACAAAGTTAGTTAGTCAAAACACGGAATCAGCCAATATTTTTCCAATCTTCAAGTATGTGAGTCAGAATGAAATCACTCTACACCAAGCTTATTTGAAATTAGCTGATGTGAATAACAAAGAAAGAAGTCCATCTTTCCTATTTGAATCTTCTGTGAAAGGTGATACAGTTGATAGATACTCATTCATAGGAGTAAATCCTTCGAGAATTATAAAAACTGGGGACGATCCAAATAAATTTCCGGAACAATATTGTGATGTTGACCCAATCACTATTTTAGAGAAAGAGTTAAGTCTGTATAAGCAGGCGTCATTACCTGGTTTACCAAAATATAGTGGAGGAGCTACGGGATATATCTCGTACGATTGTATCAAATATTTCGAACCTAAAACGAAAAGACCTTTGAAAGATGTTTTGGGTTTACCAGAGGCAGTATTCATGTTTTGTGATTTGGTCATTGCATTTGATCATGTGTATCAAAGATTTCAGATAATATATAATATCAAAATAGACAACACTCATAATCTAACTGAGGAATATGAGAAGGGAACTATTGAGATAGAGAAAATCGAGAAAATCTTATTATCAAATGACTCGGTAAAACCAAATCAGGGTCCAATAAAGCTAGGACAAACTTTCACATCCAACATTGGTCAACAAGGTTATGAAAATCATGTAACGACTTTAAAAGAGCATATTTTAAAAGGTGATATAATCCAAGCAGTACCTTCTCAACGAATTGCCAGACCTACAAATTTACACCCTTTTAACATATACAGACATCTAAGAACGGTTAATCCTTCACCATATTTATTTTATATTGACTTAATCGAATTCCAAATAATTGGGGCGTCACCAGAGCTTTTGGTTCAAACAGACATCAATAATAGAGTTGTCACTCATCCAATTGCCGGTACTATACCTCGTGGTAAAACAAATGAAGAGGATGAGAAAAATGCTGAAATATTGCGTGAAAGTTTGAAAGATAGGGCTGAACATATTATGCTCGTTGATTTAGCTCGTAATGACATAAATAGAGTTTGTCAACCTAGATCCAATAAAGTCGATAAATTGTTAACTATTCAAAGATTTTCTCATGTGATGCACCTTGTTTCTGAGGTGAGCGGTATATTGAGAGATGACCAAACTAGATTTGATGCTTTTAGGTCAATTTTTCCGGCTGGTACAACTAGTGGGGCTCCTAAAGTTAAAGCAATGGAATTGATTGCAGAATTGGAAAAAGAAAAAAGAGGAGTTTACGCTGGAGCTGTTGGTCATTGGGGTTATGATGGTAAAACTATGGACACATGCATTGCCTTAAGAACAATGGTTTTTAAAGATGGAGTTGCATATTTACAAGCAGGAGGAGGTATTGTATTTGATAGTGACGAATATGAAGAATACATGGAAACAATGAATAAGATGAGAGCTAATAATAATACCATTGTTGAGGCTGAGAAAATTTGGGCTGAAAAAGTTGGAACTATATAACGTAGACAAATTGGTTTAATTTGCTGAATTGGTCTCGGGTTATCATAGTAAGTTCGTTATATTCAAGAAATTATTAGTAGCTTTTGAATTCTTCAGTATAGATCAATAGCAAAATTTAAACCTGTATATAAAATTATGATTATTGGAAGATCATCATTAAAAATTATGTAAGAATAGACTTTAAATTTACGACTTCCATTCTCACTCGCATGTAAATTAATCCATACTTAACACAATAATCATTTTCACGCTCAAATATTCTAGTGATAACTACTACGATCATTTATATTTAAAATAAAGCAAATAAGAAATTCTAGTTTGTTCAAATAACGCTTACAAAAATTATTTGTCAATCCCTCAAGTTTATCATACACCACAACTAGTGGTGACTCCGACATACCAATTACACACTAATTCGATAGTTGCCAAATTTCGAAGGGCCAGCTTTAGGTGACAACAAATATCATTTATTGGACAACTTTAAGTTTAAATACCGGGAGTTTTATTAAAAGAGCGGCCTTGTATATTTTTTACGTGGGTAAGGTCAAAAAACTTTATTATCAACAACAACGAAATCTATCCATAATTCCCAATACTGCGCAACTTAGCTAGTTTTCAAGACCTAGACGTCATACTTTGGTGAAGTGTTTTTTTTAAAGAAATTTAATTCACAATATTGTATCATTATTTTTGATTTAAACTTCAAACTGCTAAAGATAGAACGAGGTTTTGTAATATAATATTCCAGAGAGTATGAGTAGTGGAGATGTTGATGTGGTTGCTTCTCCAGATCAGAATAATACTGCTACAGAAGATAAATCAAATCAATCACATTCCCCAGTAAGTGATCTGAGTAGTAATGTGAAGGTCAAGAAAACACCAACTTCATGGGAACCAGAAGACGACGTTCTTCTAATGCATCTTAAGGAGGTTCAAAAACTAGGTTGGAAACAAATAGCATCACATTGTATGTATCATTATTAAAAAATTAAAAAATTAATCAACTATACTAACACGATTATAGTCACAAATAGGACAGCAAATTCTGCTCAATTCAGATGGAGGCGGCTTAAATCAGGTAATTTAAAAAATTTACCTAAATCAGCTGCTGCATTGGGTGATAAGTTCAAACAGAATCAAGAGTTTTTAAATTCAGGTTCATCGTCTAAGAAAAAGAAAACAACTCAAACACCATCACAAACACCTACACTACCTAAACCCGAATCAACAGATAATTACCAATACAACAACGCTCCCAGTGGTGGTTTTCAAGGTTTCGATAATAATATATCCACTGCTTTAGCTGGCTTAAATGCACTATCAAATTCTCCATCTTATATACCTCATTCGAATGTTACCACACCTAAAATGTCAGTTGCATCACCTAATAATAATGGTCCACCAACAATTGTTACAACAGATTCCAATAATATTGAAACTACTGAAGATCAAAATTATGAAAATTCTCCAGAATCAGATTTGGAGTTAGTCAGTCGATCGGGTATAAATATACCTGGTGGCACTGGCGGCTATTATACTGAATTAGCCGTAGATCCAACTATAAACTTACCACATAATAGATCACATCCTGAAACTCCATCATCGTTAACACCACGAAACTCAACTTCTCATATAAAGGATCACGCCAATTCAATTTCAGTTGCTGCATCTGCTCTCAGAAATAATTCCATAATTCAAATCACAAATGATGATAGGGCGTCAATACTGTCTATAACTAGGGCATCAGTTTCTTCATTACCTTCAAAATCAATGAACATACCGCATCATCAACTGGGGAATAATCAGTTAGCTCACTTACCTGTTTTATTTGGTGGAGCAGGCAGTATCAGTGGCCCTTCAAGAAACTCTAGTATCAGTGGAGCTGGAGGGGTACATCAAACTACAGTTTCCAGCTTAAGAAATGGTTCATTAGCTGGAGCAAGTCTGGGATATTACTCCAGATCAGGATCTGTGGTGATACCTCATAATACAAATGAAGAACCGTTAAAGATTGATAAAGAAAAAATTGAAGCTAGTAATAAGAAATTACAAAAATTGAGAAGAAGTTTACCATCATCAACAACTTCTAAGAAAAGACAACAAAATAAAAAGCTAGATCTACCTTGGGCAATGGAAGAAGACGAACTTTTGATAAATAGGAGGAATAGAGAATTGTCATTTGCAGAATTATCAATACTACTACCCCAACGTACAGAAGGAGAAATTTGGTCAAGAATAGACCATTTAGAAAAATTAAGAAATGGAAACGATAGAAATGCACACTCGAGAGATCCAAGAAAAATTAGACAAAGTTCAATTGGATTAGATGACGTCAATGATTTATATGATGACGATGATGATGACGATGTAATAGGAGATATTGGAGTAAGTGATGATGATGATGATGAAAATGCTTTAGTTGATGTTGATGATGTTGTGACAAATGGTAGAAATAGAAAAAGAAGAGCAAGTTCTGCTATTAATCCGTTAGCTAGGCGTCCAATACGAAGACTACATTGACGACTACGATGAAAAAAAAAAGAAAAAGAAATAAATTGCACAAGATGATTTAAAAACTTCTAAGATTTATTACTTGTTTCATACTTTAATATAATTTCAATTCTCCTGTAACTTCATCTAATATTCTTTTAGGAGCAGGACCTAATCCTAATACTGTAGCACTTCCAGCAGCAATTTGTGTTCTACCTGCGTCATGAATAATACATGCATTAATACCTAAACTAATAGCTTTCGCATATAAAAGATCCATTTCTTCTTGATTCGGTACTTGCAAGGTAATTTTAGCTTGTCCATTACCATATTCCCATCTTTTCACCATTTCAGGATTATAAGCATCAGAGTTTGAATTTGTAACCTTTTTATATAATGATAATGTTGCATGAGAACATTGAGCCGCTGCTTTACCTTTTCCCATTTTTAAATCTTGTCGTATCACCAAGGTCATTCTTACTTCTCCAGGTATTTCATTTAAAGCCATTGAATTAATATCTAGATCCTCTTCGCTTTCTTCATCTTCTGTTTCTACATCTGTTTCATCATCTGATGATGTATAAAACTTTTTCGTTTTAAAATTCAGGTTCTTGTGAGAATTCCTGAATGTTTGACATGTGTAATAACCAGTTAAAAATGACAATACACCAACAGATATGATGGTGAAATTTACATTCATTCGTTTAATTGATAAATAAATGGTGATAATTACTAAGTTTTGTTAGTTAATTGTAAAATGAAATCGCATTTTACGTATCCTAGATTTATTTTTCCTAATGATAAGAAGAAGTAAAGCCGCACATCAAAGCTTATACCGAATACATATAAACATTTTATGCTAATTTCTTTAATTTTTTACCATTAAATTTACTTTTCTTCTTTTTTTTCTCAATTTTATTTGAATAATTTCTCCAATTTTTAACTCTATCATCTCTATTTTCTTCCCATTGGTTCTCCAATTTTCTTTTAGCATTATTTTCATCTTTTAATTTTTGATACATCTCATTTTTTCTAATTTCTTCACTTTGTTTAGCTAATTTTGTTAATTCTTCATCTGCTAATTCATTTATTAGAATCTCATTTACTTTTTCACGGATTTTGATATTATTTTCATGATTAAAATTTGAATCTATGATCTCACTATCTTTTTTGAAATGATTATATATTGAGTATAGTCGTTCTTTCTCTTTGTATTCATCTACATCTTCATCAGTGGTTGATAAGATTTTCATTGACTGATTCAATTTATCAAATGCTACCGAGGCTTGTGGGTGATCTGATTTATCAGGATGAATTAATAATGATTTCTTTCTATATATTTTTTTAACTAAACTAGGTATTTCATCAAATTCGATTGTCAATGGATTGAATTGCATGATGTCAAAAAAGTCATGATCAGAACATTTCAACACTCTATCTATTTCATTATTTCTATTCAATGCAGATTCTTCAATTGATAGTATTCGATTTAAGTCATCCATGACCTACTAAATCGATCAACTGATATAGGTCTTTTGTGTTGCAAATAATTATTTTATTCAGAATCTTTTCACAACAGGTCTTTATATGGCTTTTAAATTGATTAAACGTCAAATGTCACAGTCATGGAAACCAAGATACTATGATATTGGTGTAAATTTTTCAGATGCAATGTTTCAAGGTTATTATAACGGATCAAGTACGAAAAAGCATCCATGTGATATAGAAGAAATTATAAAAAGAGCTCATTTATTTAATGTTGAAAAAATGTTAATTACTGCATCTACGATAAAGGAAAGTAAAGAACATTTCAAACTTTGTAAAAATTATTCAAACCAATTTTATTCAACTGCTGGGGTACATCCTTGCTCTGTTGCTGAAGAATTTTATGAAAATGAATTTACATTACGAAAAGATGTTGATTCAAAATTAGAAGAATTAACAGAAATTTTGAAAGAAGGTTATAAATTGAATCATATAAAAGCATTTGGAGAGATTGGGTTAGATTATGATAGATTGCATTATTCAACGAAAGATCAACAAACCACAATGTTCCAAAAACAATTGGATATATTAACTAAAATTGATTTTAAAATACCTTTATTTTTACATATGAGAGCTGCATGTGATGACTTTGTCAAGATAATCAAACCATACGTAGATAGTGGAGTTATACCTCGAGGGTTTGGAGTTGTACATTCGTTCACAGGCACAGAGGATGAGCTACAAAAGCTACTAGACTTGGGATTTTATATAGGTATCAATGGGTGTTCATTAAAAACAGAAGATAATTTGACAGTAGCTTCGAAGATTCCCGTAGATAAATTAATGATTGAAACAGATTCTCCTTGGTGTGAAATTAGAAAAAGTCATGCAAGTTATCAATACATTACCCCATATCCCAACATTTTTTATCCTAAGATAGAATCATCAACAATAGATCAAACTTCAAGTCTAGAAAAATCAACATTCAAGTTAGATGATCATTTACTATTTCCATCAATTAAAAAAGAACATTATCAAAAACATTCGGATTATGTGGAGAGAAATAAATCAGAAGATAGTGAACTTAGATTTGGAATACTAAGTTCTCCTATGATCAAATCCAGAAATGAGCCAGTTGAAGTTGGTAAGGTTGCCGAAGTATTATGTAAATTGCATGGTATTACAGAACAAAAAGATATAGAAATTTTTATAGATACTATTTATAACAATTCTGTGAAATTGTTTAATAATTAATGATCATAATGACATTGAAATATTACGACTGTCTTTTCTCAAAATTATTTTTCCCTACCTTGTTTTACATTCTAGCTGCCTAAAGTAATGTTCTTTTTCTTACTTTCTACCTTCAAATCAGGAAACACTAATCTGCATCAGAGTTTGACTCTTCCTCCGATTCAACCTTTGATTCGGTATCTGATTCCAATTCGACCGCCTCCTCCGATTCGGCATCTGATTCGTCATCAGTTGCGGCATCTGATCCAGCGTCTGATCTAACATCTGAACCTACATCTGAACCTACATCTGATTCTAATTCTGATTCAACATCTAAATCTGACGCGTCATCAAAACTTTGATCTATCTCCTCAAAAATTTCACTTTCACTTGATGGTTTTGCCTGAAGCTTGGGTCTTATTGAAGTTTCCTTACATAAAACATAATCATCACTCATTTGAGTCAGGTTTTGAATTTTCAACTCATTAGTTGAGCACACATTAATTTCTTTCATAGCTTCTTCTTCAAAGGTATTCGGATTATCGATATCATCTTTCAAAAAATCCGATATTAACGATATACTATTTTGTGGGACGTTATTTGCAGTTTTAGCTTGATAAACCATAGCTGGTGCTGAATTGATTCCACCACTTGGTCCAAATAACATAGGTTTCCATAATAATTTTGAATAGTCTAATTTTGCATAATTTTTTGCTTCCCATTTTTTAATAACATCATTTATTTTCGGTAAATCTATAGCAATGGCAAATTCACCATTTGAATTTTCATATAAAGCGTCTAATTGTTCTAATGCAATAATGACATTTGCAGGAATCATACCTGTTAATTTACATAGGACATTTAATGTAATTTGAAAATTTTTGTCTCGATATTTTTCAAATAATTGTTTTAATCTATATGCAACTGCTATTTTCCAATAATTTCTATAACTTAGTAGACCTAAATCACTTAATGGTTTTTCGGGGGTTCCAAACTTAAACTCATTTCGACTAAGTAGATAACTGAAATCAATTAAAAGATTTCCATATCCTTTTCTTTGATATATTGGTAATGTAAGGATACAAGAAACATTATAATCCAGATTATTTAATTTTTCTTTTGAAAAATAGCCAACAAAATGATGTTTTGAAGGGTTTTGTAAATCTCTTTCGGATAACACATAAAATATAAATGGTTCAACATCATAATATAAAGTTTTGGAATTTAGAAAAAGCTTTGCCAATAAACATATATTTTGACAATAATTTATATTTTTCCTACCATCAACTTCCCATATTGAAATTTTGGAATCTCTATATATTTCAGTACCCGGTGGATGATGATTTGAGTAATTACAATTCTTTAATTGATGTCGTTGATATGAAATAGGAGAACTCATATATTTCAAACAATATTCACAAATGTATAATGTTTCACATTGTGAATATTCTTCTGGGTATGGTGCGATATACCAAGTATTGATTTCGTAATCTCTAAATACAATTTTTTTGATTTTTGATTTATTTAATGCTATATTTGATGGAGTTGATTCTTTACTTGACAGGAGAGGTTTATTGTCTTGCAATGGATCTTGTTCTTGGTTAGGTTTAAGCTTTTGGTTTCGTAGATTAATACCTTCCAGCTTGAATCTTTCAAATTTCATTCTATCCTCTTTTGTTGGGTCAGTGTCATTTATTATACAATCGGGAAAATCTAAAACTCCTTTGTACGGTAGATCCTTTCTTGACATTGCATATTTTAAAGTGACAAAATATTGATCATTATTTTCATTATTTCTAGTTTGATTATCAATGATTTTCAATAATCTTCTTTTTTTTCTTATAGGTTGTAAATCTTCTTCAACTTCTCTAGTCTTTTTAATCATTCGTTTTAATGAATAATCGTTTGAATTCTTGATCCTTCGACTCCTTTTATTTAAGTCACTCGGTATAATGTCGGAGTATACATGATTATTTGTAATTTTTAATTGATTCAAAAGATGCAGCACCATACTTGAACCATGATGTGTAAATGTAATTTTCGATTCTTAATGTATAAATATATTTATGTATATATATGGATGTTGAATTAGTATGTGAATTAACTAAATTGAGTGAGGATTATCTAATGAACAAAATTCGATTTAATTATGAGTCGTTTATAGGTACCTGGTATGTATAGATGATTAATTGATGTATTAAATTTAATTAGTCTTCATAATTATATTGTAGTAACTATTAAGTTTTAAAATTATTTTGATAGAAATGTAAATATAAATTTTTTAGAGAGATCAACAAACAAAACAAATGTAAGAGAGGTAGTGCACATTGTACAAAACATGAAACAAATTTGAAACATATCAAATAAATTTTGCAAATAAATAAAAGACAATACAAATTTTAGACTACAAATTCAAATAGTTGAGTTGAAAATTGTAGCTGCAATGTATTTATTCAAACATAGATAAAATTAGGCTCTTCAAATGGGATTTAATATATTGAATTTTTTGACTTTAGTCACTACTAGTTATTATTATAACTACGTGATACAACTTTTGGTCCATATTTTGTAGATGATTAATTGCAACGCTTTTTCTCAGAATAATGTTTTACAGATAAACACCACTAACATATAATGTCACCACAATTCAAATAGGTCAGAAAAAACAGTACTTTGTGGGTCTTTGAAGTATTCAAATCTCAATCATTTAAGTTTCGATTAGAACAAAAAGGCTTCATGTCTTTTGTTTTCTTTTCAGATACAATTTTATTCATAATGTGGTGAAACGGCTGAATCAAAAATTTACTCCATTTTTTTTAAAAAAATATATTTAGGCTAATATTATTTTTAAATATCGTCTCAATATTTTTCAAAAATCTGGGCTAAAGGTTCACTTCAAAAGATCCCCACAACTATATGACAGTCATGAACAACCTAAATTATTCTCCCACACTTGATTCTTCCTCCTCCTACATAGAAGTTATTTAGACGTAAGCGATAAAAAGTTCCGTTCAATAATCTTAATGTAGTTAACTCTACTCTGGTGATTTATTTTATCTTATCTTATCTAAAATTAGTACAAAGAAACTTATCAAAGTTTGATCTTTGTGGGACATTTCATATCTGATGTCCCACTAATGTAAATAATTTTTAAATAATTTGAGTGAAAATTGATTGCATAAATCTAATTTTCAACAACTTATTTGAAATTAAAAACAAAAATTCAATACAACCAAGCTTCTCTTACCTTTCTAATTCTTTTGTGGTTTACAATAATGAAATACTCCCCATAAATATTTTTTCTGTATGATAATGTTAGTCTTTTCAGATTTATAATAATAAAAGGATAGCAGAAAAAGAAAATCGTATTTTTTTTTATCAATTTTTCTTTATTTATTTACTTATTACTATAATCGTAATTGTTATTGTTATTTGGAGAGATTGGGAGGAAAAGAAAATAATTTATTATTTACCCTTTGAGTAACCGGGATACGATAACCATTTTGAAATATAATATTTGGTCGAGGTATTTTAGAAGATGTAATCAATAGATTATCAATTGTTTCATATTATAGTTTAAACAACTAGAAGTTGATGTTACTAAGATTTAAAGAACTTTATCAAGCTTTTTAGATTTGAATTGGAAAAATTAACCGCTATGATTGTTTCTTGGAATAATTGTACCCTTAATTAGCTTCACGTTATCTGATAAGGTACTTTGAGGGCGTGCAAATGGGATTCGAGAACAAATGTTGGAGGTCATCATCATCAATGTGTCTATGCTCCACTCAACTTTTAAGCTTTAAATAATTTCGAAGAGATACCTAAAGACTGGAACCACTTCATCCATTCGAATTTTGCGAGATCTAAGATTTAGTCTCCGCTAATGCAACATTCTGTAGGTTATACCTTCTTTGTGCATTCTAAGTTATTAAAAAAATATTATTTCTTGGTATCAGTCAAGATTGCAAGATTTGGGTTCATGAATAATAAACACAATATCTATTGAATAATTTGATTGATATCTATTCATATCATATGATGATAATGGCGGGAATCAAAAAGTATATAATGATTCAAGCGTCCGTTGACTTCAAATTTTAACTTATTTAGTTTTCATTCACAAACAACTCCTATATAAGAATATATAAAATTAAAATATGGGTAAATCAAAAGAACCATTTTCAATCGAAAATTATGAAATTTTACCTGGTACAGTTCATTTAGTTGATATTGGTCAAAATTTAAATGTTAAAAAAGCTGGAGATGGAGATATCATTTTACATCCTCAACCAACCAATAATCCAAATGATCCATTAACTTGGTCGAAAGGAAAAAGAGCATTTCAATTTTCATTAATTTGGTTTTGGGGATTCATGGTTGCTGGTTCTTTCAATTTTATGGGACCACTTTATACTGCTTGGATAGAAGACTTTGGTGTTACTTTAAATCAAATTTTGATTGGATCAGGTTTAGGTTTCTTATTTTTAGGTACTGGTGTTACAATCATTCAACCAACTGGTTTGAAATTAGGTAAACAATTTGTTTATAATGTTTGTACAATTTTATCAATTGTTGCTTGTGCTTTTGGTTCACAAACTAAAGATATTGCATACTTTTATGCTTTTAAGATTGTTATTGGTCTTGCTGCTTCTCCAGTTGATTCATTAGTTGAAATTTCATCTACTGATATGTTTTTCCAACATGAAAGATCTACTGCTATTTCATGGTTGGTCATGGCTTTATATGGTGGTTCTGATTTATTCCCAGTTGCTGCAGGTTACATTGCTGATTCAATGCATTGGAGTTGGACTTATTATGTTCAAATCATGATTTATGTACCATTATTGATTGTTCAAATTTTCTTCATGGAAGATTCTACTTTTAGACGTGGAGGTTCAAAAAATAATGAAGATTCATTAGAAGAAGGTATTTTGAAACAAATTAAATCAAATGAAACTAATGAACAAGTTGCTACCCTGGAAGATAGTAAAGAACAAGTTGAAATTGAAGTTGCATCTGTCAATAGTTCAGAACTTCCAAAAAGAACTTATTGGGAAAATAGAAATTGGGTTCATCGTGAATATAATGATAAAAGATCTTGGTTTCAAATTTTCCTTAGACCTTTCACTTTAATTACTTTTCCAGCAGTTGTTTGGGGTGGTATTATTTATGGTGGTCAAATGTGTTGGATCTCACTTATTGTTAACTTACAAGCTGCTATTTATTCTAATCCACCATATAATTTCAGTGTTGGTATAGTTGGTTTAACAACATTAGGTATGTTTTTTGGAAATGTGGTTGGTATGTTTTATGGTGGTCCATTTATTGATTGGTTAGCTGTTAAATTAGCAAGAAGAAATCATGGTATTTTGGAACCAGAGCATAGATTACATGCTATGCTTGTCCCTACTGTTTTAAACGCTGCGGGTGTTTTAGCTTTTGGTTTAGGTGCATACTACGGATCTCACTGGACTATATCAGTAGTGATTGGAATGGGTTTTATGGGTTTTGCAATGACCAGTCTGGGCAGTTGCAGTTTAGTGTATGCAGTTGAATGTTATGGCAAGCTTGGATCTGAGTGCATAGTCTTGATGTTGTTCATCAGAAATATGATTGGTATGGCTTTTACATTTGGTATCGGACCTTGGATGGATGCAGCTGGTACTTATACTACTACCTGGTTGATGTTCATGCTTTCTCTTATAATCAATGGATCTTATCTTATATTGATTTTCTGGGGTAAAACCTTTAGAAGATGGACTAAGGATCGTTATGAGAGAATGACTGTCGGTCTTGTTGCTCATTAAGTGATACATATTATGCAATCTTTCCTGAGTAGTGAATTTCCGCCTCAGTCCAAAATAATATTCTAATTTTATATGTTTATATCTTATTTATCAATTTGTTTAATAAATTTCAATATCTAAATTTGTTTGAGTGATGTGTGTTGTGTAATCTCTCCTGAGTGGTAAAATCTATTTACTTCAATCCAAATTTAATTTAAATATTCCAATTTTATATGTTTTCACCTTGTTTATCTATTTTTTTAATAAATTTCAATATCTCGTAACTTGTAATTTTTATGAAAAAAAAGTTGGTGATGTTTTTGTGACACAACATTTGAAAATGAGACAAATAGTGAGACAAGTAATTTTATAAATAAAGGGAACAAATATTTCATATAACTTATATGTAACTAGCCATCTACACTTATGATATATATTTTGATTGGTGTTGATATTTTATATTTTGCTAATCTCAAGTTTATACTAACAGTCATTGGTTATCCTTTCAAACTTATTACTTCGAACGATTCCTCTTTACTTTACGTATTGTTGATCAATCAGTATTAGTACCTTCATCCTATATGCAGGTTCACTAATCTATGTTAATGAGTACATTAGTTTAGACAGAAGTTCAATGAAAGAAGAAAAAAGATGGTTTATTAAACAAAAATACAATCCAATTACGCGTGACTTCTCATATACCTTTCTATAAAATATCAACTTCATCATTATCGACCACAGAAGTTTTAATCTTCAATAATAATTGAGTTTTTAATTTATCAAGTTTACTAAATTTATCAAATTCAAAAACTTTATCAGAAAAATCCTCAACATCTCCATTTTTTATACTTTCCAATATGCCTTCAATTAATTTATATTCTCTTGAACTAGACCAATTTGGATCTTCATCATTATATTTTTCAATTCTCTTTTCAACTTCTACTATATCTTCAAGGCACAAAATACATAATAAATTTTTAAAAATATAATCTTTCAAACTCCATTTTGTTAATGAATTATTCAAAGAATTTTTAATTATTTGATCATAAAGCTCAACCGCCTTCTTATAGTTTCCACTTGAAGCTGATAAATCAGCACATTTTAAAAATGCTTTATTTGATAAAGCTTCTGCATTATCGGTTTGAAAATAATCACCTGCTTGCTCATAACTTTTGATTGCATTAGGTACATCATCAACACTCTCATATAAATCAGCTAAATCCATTGTAAAATTGGCTGCTCTTCTGAATTGACCATTTTGAGTTAAAAATATATGAATTGCTTTAGTAAGTGCATCTATTGCATCTTTTGGCGAATTTGATTTGAAACATTTGTAAGCTTCCACTAAATGATTTGCTGCATCATTATGATTATTCAAACTTTGTTGGATTTCAGCAGCTTTTAAAAATGAATTTCCTGCTTGATTAAAATCTTTCTTCAATCTATAACTATTTGCTGCTTGAATGTATAAATCTGTTGCATCTTCTTTTCTCATTGATTGACTAGAACCAGATATGAATGAGAAAAAACCCAGTTGAGGTTTAAGTAGTTTTTCTGCTTCCGCTATTAATGATTTTGGATCTGACATTGTTGTGTAATTTGAATTAAGAACTAGTTGGTAGAGGATACAATATTAGTTGTACATTACTCTATTAAGAAATCTTATTATGATCTTTTTTATCACACAAAAAGTGGCTACCAGAAAAGTTTATAGATAACCAAAACATCAATACTTTAGATAAATTTCAACATGAGCAACACTAAAAAGAAGATACGGTATGATAGATTACAGGTACTAGGGATTAAAGCAGTGGAACAAGTGATTAAAACGTCTTTTTCAGATGAACAAATACAACAATGTTATCCCACCATAATGGAATCAAAAACAGGTTCAAAAGATTTAAAAATAGGACTTGATCAACTTCAAAAATATCTTCATGATAATACGATAGCTGAGTTTAATACTATTTATGATGAATATGGGCTCAAGCAAAAGTTGTCTGATCTAGACGATATAGTTTCACTGGCTCAAAAGAGGAAGCAATTGGGAGATATAAATACAACTCACATCGACCAACTATCACCTAAAGACTTAATTGATTCCACAATTTTGAGCAATAAAGAGGATGTTTTGGGTCAACTAGAGCTCATATATAATCAACTATGCAAAGACAATGACGAATACGTGCAATCTTTGAGGAATTTGACAAAAGAAAGTGAGCTACTATCTAATCAAATTCAAGATATTTTGGATCCCATAGTAAGTCAAGCACAAATTTTAAATCCAGTACCGCTACAGTTTGATAATTTAATCAAAATCAGTGAAAAACATCATTGACTTATATATTTATTATTTACAATGGGTATAACTAATTAGTCTAAGCTTGTTTTTCTTTCTTCATTATTTCGTAATTTCTCTTGGCTAATTCATGATAACCACTAACTCTTTCTCTAAGTTGTCTAATCTTGTTATTCTTTCTCTTCTCACTTTGTGTTTCTTTGATCAATACCTTGTCACCCCAGATTTTATAATCCTGTAAGTATTGTCTACCCATGGAAAATTCCGTATCAATAACGTCATCTGTCAATCCTAATTTGGCTAAAGCATAGTAATACTTTTTAGGGTCTTTCCTTTTCAAATATTTCAAAATTTTTTGTCTATACTGAACTAATTCTCTAACTACTTGAGTGGTTGCATGATCATTTTTATTCGCTTTTATATGTTTCATTCCAAAATGTATTTTGACTGTCATTACAGCTGCTTGAACTTCAGGAGATGCAGTGTCACCAGGTTCTCTTTGTAGTTCCTCTCTTGCATATTGTATAGCTAATTTCTTTTTATCTTTCGAGTCAGTGTTTTTTAAATTTAGTATAGTTAATACTGCTTTTTTCTTACTTTCCTCAACTGCTTTTACATTTTGTCTAATCTCTTCATTATTTGAAGCTTTCTCCAATGACAATTTTTCAGCAGCAAATAAAATTTTTTCAAACTCTACTCTATCTATACCATTTGCTAATTTTGTTTCTTGATCTTCAATCTTCTCCAATATTCTTGAAAAAAATTTTGATCTACGATCACCTAAAACTGGATCGACTTGATATGGAACATTTTTTGCATCATATTGTTTCAAAGTATTCACATCTCTTATTATTTGTTTCTTCATTCTTTTCTCTCTTCTTCTTAATTTACGTTCTTTCTTTTGTGGTGTATCTGGTTCTATAAATTGTTTTGATGCTAATCTTGGTGTCAAAATAGCATTTTGAGTTTGAGATAACCTAAGACTAATAGGTCGTCCAGATGTGAGCAAACGCACCAGATTTCTAAACATAGTAATTGATGGATTCAAGCTTGATGGTTTGTTAATAGTTATTTCGGAAATTTTTTTCTTCCTCTCTTTTTCGCTTGTAAGATTCAATTTTGAAACAAAGTTTCACGAACAAATGAATCAATAACAAGCATTACCATGTAATGAAGTAAAATATGTGAGCCAAGCCGACTGCAACACTTGAATCATTGAGCCCAGGATCAAAACCTTTAATCATTCAAAACTTCGGTCAAAAGACACTTCGCGTACTTATGTTTAAACTCCATGATATTGAACTTTTTACCTAACACCCATCTTGTAAATAAAAAACGAAATCAAGAACACATCCAATTGACCCTTTTTGCCCATTTCAATCAGTTGAAGACCAAATTAACAGATAGGATTACCAAATATTTGGTCAGTGTTTCATATCTCTAAGATGGTAGCATCTTCAGAAGTTTTTAGAAAAATTTTCGAATCTCTTGTTTAAGAAATAGAATTGGCAATCAAGTTTGCATCATCTAATTCAAAAAGATTAAGGCAGAATAATCATATAAAACTACAATTTTTCCAATCACAATGCAAAGATATTTGATACAGTCTTTGAAGAGATCAAACGGCTTGTGTAGATCGTCAACTTTAAGGTTGAGTCCCATTCCTCAAATATGCGCATCGAATCCATACAACATTGCCATTCGTTTCAATTCAACAAAACCAACATCTGACGAATCCAAGGCGGTAGACGAAAACCAAGAACAAGTCAATGCAAATACTCCATCAGAAGAATCTCAAACCGAATCAACTGAAAGCCCCGAAATTAAATTATTAAAAGAAAAGTTAGATAAAAAAGATAAAGATCTTGCAGCAATGAAAAATCACTATACTAGAGCTAAAGCAGACTTTCGTCATTTACAAGAAACAACTAAAAAAGAAGTTCAGAAAGCTAAAGATTTTGCATTACAAAAATTTGCTAAAGAATTATTAGAATCAGTTGATAATTTTAACTTAGCCTTGGGTCATGTAAAAGAAGATACATTAAAATCAAATGAAGAAGTTAAAAATTTATATGATGGTGTTGATATGACAAGAAATATTTTTGAAAAGACTTTAGGTAAATTTGGAGTTGAAAAAATAGATCCGATGGGAGAACCATTTGATCCAAACTTACATGAAGCAACTTTTGAAGTTGCTCATCCAGATAAGGAACCAGGTACCGTTTTCTTTGTTCAACAAACTGGTTATACATTGAACAACAGAGTTTTAAGACCAGCTAAAGTTGGTGTCGTTAAGACTGAGGAGTAAATGAAATAAATAAAAAGTTCATTCTTTCTTGTATATATAAAATGATGTATAGAATATTAGACCATAATATTTTAATGTAATGATAATGTGACGTTTTTACTGAACAACCATAACCATTGTGAAACAATTCGACCTATACCTGGAGCCAAATGAGTCACTACGGCGCTCTTATTAAAGTACTGTATTAATCGCTTGATTTTGTGTAAGTGAAAAATTATTTCTATAACCGCCAGTCAAATATTTTAATGTAAGACTATAAATATAAAATTTCAAGCACGTCATAATTCAATTGAAAAACTAGCCATTCAATAATTTTAATATCTTCAAAATGTTAGCTACTAGAACCTCAATACGTCGTTGTTTTTCTACTACATCTACATTATCAAAAACTTTGAAAATTGGATTAATTCCCGGTGACGGAATTGGTAGAGAAGTGATTCCAGCAGGTCAAAAAGTTTTGGAAAATTTACCATCTTCGTATAACTTAGATTTTGAATTTGTAAATTTAGATGCTGGTTTTGAATTGTTCAAGAAAACAGGAACTGCATTGCCAGAGGAAACTGTTGAAATTTTAAAAAATGAATGTGACGGTGCATTATTTGGAGCAGTAAGTTCACCAACAACAAAAGTTGAAGGATATTCTTCACCAATTGTTGCATTGAGAAAAAAATTGGGGTTATATGCAAATGTTCGTCCAGTCAAGTCAGTCAAAGGAATCGGTAGACCAGTTGATATGGTTATTGTACGTGAAAATACCGAAGATTTATATGTTAAAGAAGAAAAAACTTATGAAGCTGAAGATGGGACAAAAGTTGCAGAAGCTATCAAAAGAATTACGGAAACTGCATCAAAAAGAATTGCTAAAATGGCTTATGAAATTGCTTTACAAAGACAAGCCATTAGAGAAAATTCAAAAGGAGAACAACTTCATTCAAAACCATCAGTCACTGTTACTCATAAATCAAATGTTTTATCACAATCAGATGGATTATTCCGTGAATCATGTAAATCAGTATATGATTCAAATCAAGATCAATATTCAGGTGTAGATCATAAAGAACAAATTGTTGATTCAATGGTTTATCGTATGTTCAGAGAACCAGAAATTTTCGACGTTGTAGTAGCTCCAAACTTATATGGTGATATTTTAAGTGACGGTGCTGCAGCTTTAGTTGGATCGTTAGGTGTAGTTCCTTCAGCAAACGTTGGTGAATCATTTGCAATTGGTGAACCTTGTCATGGTTCAGCTCCAGATATCGAAGGTAAAGGAATCTCAAATCCAATTGCTACTATCAGATCCACAGCTTTAATGTTGGAATTCATGGGTTACCCAGAAGCAGCTGCCAAAATTTATGAAGCTGTCGATGCTAATTTAGCTGAAGATAAAATTAAAACACCTGATTTAGGAGGAAAATCATCCACACAAGAAGTCATTGACGATATCATCAAAAGATTTTAAAAATCAAATTAATATTGTACATAAATAATTTCATAGATTTCTAATACGGTTTGAATCTTTGATCTTTTATCTTTTTATGCTCCTTCTTGTGTTTAGAAGTTTTCTTTTTCTCTGATGTAGGCGAGGTCACTAGTACGGGTTCATCTATTTGTTCTCCAAAAGAGTAAGACTTTAAAACATGAGGCAATTCCCATAACTTTATTTTCCCATCTTCTCCACAACTAAGGCATTGAGTCGTATTTGTTTTTACTATGACGTCTCTGACTACTTCATCATTATGAGCATTTTGTAAATGAATTATTCGAGATTCTTTGAATTTTTCTTTCACTGGGTTGAATGGAAGAATTGATACACTATTATTTGTATTGGAACCATATGCAACAAAACCACTGGGATTTAAATCAATTACATAATCATTAAGAGGCCATTTTATTCTCAAATCCCCTAAATCTTCAAACTTTGGACTTTCCAAATTTTCATAATTAGTATCATTTAAATCATGAAACATTAAAGTTTCAATATGCGTCAAAATTGATATTCTTGATTCTGTTATAAAATGACATGAATGTACTGAGCCAAAATTTATGACTTGATGTAATGCATCCTCTTCATCTACTTTTGATAAATCGTATATGTTGACATATCCATCCGTTGAGCCAGACATTAAATAATTTAGCGTAGGGTGGAATTCCAAACATGTAACATCATCGTGATGAGAGTCAACAAACGATTTTACAATTTTTTCTGTATTTCGTATATCCCAAATATGAACTTCAGCGTCTACTCCTTGTAATTCTGTACCTCCTGCTAATAAATCATTTTTTGACGCCAAAGATAAAAAATTTGAATTTTTTGAATTACCTAAAAGTATTTGTGGAGTACTTTTATTTGATCGTACGTCCCAGATCTTGATACCATCTGTGGAGCATGATGCTATAAGATTTTCGTTGATTACAGTCATATCATTTACACTTGATTCGTGAGCTTTGTCAAAATTTATTAGAGGCGTCTGTGCCAAGTTGTTTAGTGAGTAACCTAGAATTGATCCATCACTTGATGACGCTATAAATTTATCATTCTGAAAAAATTTGAGTTTCAAAATCCAGTTGTCAACAGCTTTTGATGACCAAACATAGCTGCAGCTGGCTTCATTTCCTCCCATGCTTCTTCGTCTATTTTAATGATCTGAGCGTACTTTTCGGACTTGTATGAAATTTATGCTAGTCAAATATTGTTTCAATTATAATGTCTCACAAAACCTAAACATGTAAATTTGAAATCAATATATACATCATATCATCTAACAGTAAGATTCAACTACAACAATTAAATAACCATGAGTAGTTTAGTTAAAAAGGGGAGTCAGTTTACTCCTAAAGTGAAAAAAATAGTGAGAAGAAAGCCAATATCAACATCAGATGTTCCCACACCAGAACCAAGTCAAATAAGTCAACCAAATCAAATTTCAAGTAGAAGAAGTTCTGTCACTCAAAATAAACAATTTGATACCCCACCGGCTACACAATTCAAAGGTTCTAAAAAACCTAGATCTAGTTTTGATTTAACAGCAACTAGACCAGTCATAAATTTGAATGAGGAAAATGTTGATCCTATGGATAAAACACAAAATACTGAATCAGCCATAATCGATAGTGATGAAGGAGAAGTAGAAGATGAAGTTTTGAAAAAAAATCTATCGAAACCGGTTTCGAGAAGAAATTCTATAAGTCAGAGAAGATTGTCAGGTATAAATCAACCGGGTCAAAGAAGCAGGTCCGCATCAATTTCACTTCGAACTCATGGAGATGGTGGACATGTTATTCATCATTCTGCTAAAATATCAATACCGACGTCGTCTGCAAAAGCTAAAAGAAGAAGATCACTGGTCGGTGGATCTAGAAGCAAAAGACCTTCAATTACTTTAGCATCTCCACCAGTTATTGCAGTTACAGCTCCAGCTTTAAAGCCGTCTGCAAATGCTCCCAAGATAATTCCTTCACAACAACAACAACCGCAACAAGCACAACAGCCAGTGATTCAAACTTTCACATCGAAACCCGGAGCTGCACCCATTAGTATGATAATGAATGACAACGAACCTGAAAAGAATAACCAAGAGGCAATAAGCCAAGTAAACAAATCTTTGGGAGTTGAAAATGCAATAAGTCAAGAATTTGTTGTTGGAATAGATCCAACCACTAATAAATTAAAAAAATTTAGAAGAAAAGGAGCACCAAAGAAAGAAATCAAAGATGAAACTGGATTTAGTAATATATCAAATATATCGCTAGATGATTATTTACCTGTTGAACCAGACAATTTAATTACTACTGTAACTAGTATTTCTCAACTACCCCTGGGAATTAAAGATGAAGATTTGGATTTGTATGGAGAATTGAAATTTGAATATGAAGGAATGACGATGGCTGATTTATGTAAACCTACAATAAAAGTTGGTGAAGTTAGTACGAACTTTGCTCTAGTTCAAAAAGCAGAAAAGCAGTTGAAAGAGAAAAGATTACAAAGAAAATTGGATCGAGATAGAGCTAGAAAAGAACGTATTTCATTGCAAGAAGCGACTTTAAAAAATGAAGGTAAAACTGAACAAGAAATCAGAGAGGAACAAGAACGAGACAAATCTAGAAATAGAAATGGAAGTGATCTACTAGATTTACAAGATGATGAAGCAGATAATAATCTGAGGTCAACTGCTGTTCAATTAACTATGGTTGATGGTAAAATGGGTTATAGTGAAGAATCCGCAGTTGTTTATAAACCAAGAGCTGACACTTCTGGAAGGTCGGTAGAAGAATCGAATCCTTATGCAAATCCTGTCACATCAACTACATATAGTAAAAGAACATATACTGACAAATGGACACCAGAAGAATTGAAAGATTTTTATCAAGCTCTTAGTATGTTTGGTACTGATTTTTCATTAATATCTCAATTATATCCACATAGAACAAGAAAACAAATAAAAGCGAAATTTGCATTAGAAGAGAAAAAATATCCTGAAGTTATTGATCTAGCGTTGAGAAGAAAATTACCAGTTGACTTTGAAAAATATTGTGGTCAAACTAAAAATGAAATTAAGACCATTGAACAATATAATGAAGATTTGAAGAAAGTAAGAACCGAACATGAAAGTAATATGAATGCAATTGCGGTTGCACGTGAACGTGCGTTTAAAGAAGATGCTGAAGCTAATAGAAGAAGAGAAATAGAAATTAGAACAGGTTCCAAACCTATGACTACAGCTGAAAGAAGAAAAGAATTGAGAAAGAATGAAACTGTTGTAGGTCTGATTGATGATTTAAAGAGGGAGTAAGAGTGTATATATTTTTGAATGTACATGAATATTACTGCAATCCTTAGTCCGGTTTTTTAATTTAAAAATCATTCCTTTCTTTTATTCAGTTCTGTTGAGACGTTAATTTAGATGAAAATAAATGAATTCTGAACGGATGTTGTAATATTTCTGTGAATATTCAAATTCAATTTTAATTCTTATGCAAATTATATGCAAATAGTTTAAAAGTCCTGAATTTGTGCACTTAGGTCTTTACATCCGTACCTCAATGTAATTAAAATTGTTAAGAAATACTCCAAAATGTTCTTTTTCCGTGAAAAACGCAATTGTACTTGTTGATCGAGAAAACCGTATTCATCAAAAATGACAAGATAATAGTACCTAAATGTAATTTTAATCATGTCTAATTCTTACCACCTTATTTGATTGATTATCTCAAAGGTTAAAAAAGTTTTAAATGACCTAAAGACAGAACTTAGGTATCACTCGATTCTATTTTTCCTCAATTTGGTCATATCAACTACGATTGGAACATCTTAAAAAAATTGCACGTAGGTAGTTTCGTGTGAAACAAAACAAAAGAAATTCTGAAACATTTAGGTAATGAAACATATGTTCTACATATTAAAGAAAATTTTGTTTGATTTACATTATCCGAGTTCGGGCTCATATTAGAGTTATGGTTGACAGTTTCAGACTCAATGTAATTGAAACTTTAAGGATTGATGAACTTCATGGACAAAATTATGGTGGATTGAATTTACCATGTTTGATACTAATCATCACTTGAAATAAAAAGAAATTAATTGTCCCTTAATTCAAATTAATTATAATTATGGAATTTATTACATGATAAAAAATTTTAACCTATCACGTAAAAGGTCATAATTTCAACAAGAAAAAAAGGAAAATGATTAATTTCAAAGTATAAGTAAAAAGTTAAATTAGTGATGCGATACGAATACTTTAATTGTACATGGAGGAATGGAAATTTGAGATACAAAAAATTGAGATGGAAAGTGAAAAATTTCTTAATTATCATGAACTTTTGTGTCTCTTCGGGGGTGGGAATTGGTTTCGTCTAAAATTTGGTTGACATAAAGTGATTTAAGATTTATTGTTTTCATAAGGTACAAGATGAAAAAGTGCGAGCAGTTGTGTTTACCATCAATCAGTCATCGATGAAACTGTTTATATGTGGATTTGGGGTTACATCAAATAATCTTCCGTCATTAAATATTACTTAATTGATGTTCCAAATTATTCATAAACCTCAATCTTTGAGTAATAAACTTTTTCAGTCATCAAACGTATATGCAAAGTCTTGAAGTATGAAGTATAACAAGTCACATTATGCATAAGGCAAACATTGTTAATCTAAACTTAGCCTATTACTATAGTATTGTTTCATTTAAAAATACTTAAAACTTTGAAGATTTCAAGTTGATCAAAAAGATTAAAAAGATAATTTTTAGTTTGTCACACAAAATTAAAATAATGAATCTTACATGATTAAACTAAAATTTTTCAAATAAACAAACAAATCGGAAGTAGTTACATTTTTGAAGAAACAAGATGCATCTTAGTAGACAAGAAACTTTAATAAATTATTATCTCAAAAAGCAATGTTGTCATAGTAATAAAATTTTTTGATTAAGGCTGAAAATCTGGATTTAGAATGAGGGATCAGGTTTCATACAAAATCGATATAAAAACACAAGAGGTTTCTTTAAATTGATTTAAGATTGATAATTGATACTTATATCATTTATCAATAAAAGCAGTGGTGAAGATGCTGAATCCTCAACAACAATTTGATAATTATAGTATCACAAAAAATGAATCAAATGACCACCATTTAGATCATACTGAAAAATCAAGTTTCGCTAAAACTCAAACTACTTCATCAAATGATGATTCTATCACTAAACAAGTAAATGGAGAAAATGTTGACAATTATAATTATAGAAAGTCTTTAAATACAACTACAAAATCAATCGGTATAAGAAGAGTTGAATTATTAAATTCTCAATATAATAAACCATTTTTAAAAATTGTATTTTTCACAACTATATTTTTTTGTGCTTATTCTTATGGTTTAGAAAGTACAATTAGAGGAAATTTACAATATTATGCAACTTCATCTTTTCAACAACATTCTTTATTTACAACAGTTGGTGTTATGCAATCAGTTATTAGTTGTGTTGCTCAACCTTTTTATGCTAGATTATCAGATAAATATGGTAGACTTGAATTATTTTTATTTGCATTAGTATTTTATTCAATTGGTTTAATTATTCAATCACAAGCTTATGATATTAATAGATTTGCTGGTGGTGCAGTTGTTTATCAAATTGGATTTACTGGTGTAATGGTATTATTTCAAATCATTTTATCAGATGCATCAACATTAAACTATAGATTATGTGCTGTATTTATCCCAGCATTACCATTTATAATAAATACTTGGGTTAGTGGTGATGTTCAAGCTTCAGTAAATGCCAAATATTCATGGAATTGGGGGATTGGTATGTGGGCATTTATTTTCCCATTATCTTGTTTGCCATTCATTGCCTGTTTTATTCATATGATATATAAAGCACGTAAAACTGAAGAATGGAAACAATTGAATCTAGAAGTTAAAAAATTAAATCCTCATTCAAAATTAAGTTGGACTTTTTGGAAAAATTTTTTTGTTGATATGTTTTGGGATTTAGATGTAATTGGTTTATTATGTATTGTAATTGTATTAGGATTCATTTTAGTTCCTTTCACAATAGCAGGTGGAGTTACTTCTACTTGGGCAAGAGCTTCAACTATTGTTCCATTAGTTATTGGTGTTGTTTTTATACCAATTTTTGTACTTTGGGAAGCTAAATTTGCAAAATCTCCAATTTTACCATTTGTATTAATTAAAGATAGAGGTGTTTGGGCAGCATTATTAATTGCAATTTTCATTAATTGGATTTGGTATATGCCAAATGATTTTATGTATACTGTTTTAATTGTTGGTATGAATGCAAGTGTTAAAGCTGCTACAAGAATCACATCATTATATTCATTTGTTTCTGTTATTGTTGGTCCATTATTAGGTTTAGTTGTTTCAAGAGTTAGAAGATTGAAAGGTTTTATTATTTTTGGATGTATTTGTTGGGCTGTTTCATTAGGTATTTTATTTCATTTTAGAGGTTCAAATGATGGAATTGAAAGTCAAAAATATTTAAATGGTGTTATTGGTGGATTATGTTTAATGGGTTTTGGTGCTGGATTTTTTACATATACAACTCAAGTCAGTATTACAACTGTAACAAATCATGAATATATGAGTATTGTTATATCAATTTATTTAGCAAGTTATTGGATTGGATCATGTTTAGGTACTTCAATTAGTGGTGCTATTTGGACGAATAAGATGCATGGAGTCATTTTAGATAAAATGCAAGAAATGAATATTAGTAATTCTACAGGTTTAGCAGCTGAAGCTTATAATTCACCTTTTACATTTATTTTAGAAAATACCTGGGGAACTCCTGCAAGACAAGCAGTTGTTTTATCTTATGCAGAAGTTCAAAGATATCTTTGTATTGCTGGTTTAGTACTTTGTTTCCCATTAATTGTATTTTCATTACTTTTAAGAGATCATAGATTAGATTCAGTTCAATCTTTAGAACAAGATCATGATCATGAAAAACAAGGTATTGTAAGAGATGGAGTAGTTGTTGTTAATAATTATGATGATGATCCAATTTTCAAATTCTTTAAAAATTCATATAAAAAAGTGTTCGGACGATCTGAATCATCAAAAACTCAATAACTTTGATATGAAAGATTTTTGAAGTCCTAATATGATAGTTTTTGTAATAGTGTATATAGTTGATTAGTTAGCATTTTCAGTTTTATGTACAATTTTAATAATATATAAATTTCAGTTTAACAAAGCAAACAATTGATTTAGATAAACATTTGGAGTCTTGATCTGGAAAAAACAAAATAAAGAAATATTATAATGTAATTCTCAGAGATCAACAAGAAACTAATTGTATTGCTTAAAATTGACAACATGAATTGCCCAATAATAATAGTTCAAAGAGTGAATTATACATACGGCGATGGTGGCTAAAATGTGTTTCATTCCCCCAGGTTTAGATTCGAGGTACAAAAGTATAATATCAAGGATACGTTACATCAACCAAATTAGAAATTATGGAAACAAATACAAGGAATAGTCTAAACATAACAATTAAACCAAACCAATCAGGATTGAGCGAGTTTGAGTTTAAAACAAGGTTCGGTTTTGTAAAATTGAAAAATTAATATTAACTTAAAAGGACGTAACTTTAAAATTTAAAAAAGATCTAAGGATATTGATCTTGGCAATTGAAATATTCATAAATATTTGAAATATCGAATCAAATAAAGTTTTGATTATCTAAATTTTATTAATTCGTAATATAGTTTTAATGAAATACTTTACGAGTTTGGGGATCTTACTTGTTGTTGTATCCATGTTACGGGTTTTAAAGAATATTTATATTTGGGAAAATTCTGATGATTTTGATTCAAATTTGTTGGTCGTATGAACCAAACAATCATCAATAACAATGACTAAGTCTGAGGATAGCATTAATAGCTTTACTAAACCTGATATTCACGATGAAACTGAAAGGTCAAGTATTTATAAATATCAATCAACAGCAGTAATAACTGATGAACAAGATATTAATAGTGAATTACCATCAAATAATTTACAACATGCTGTAAAATCTTTTGGAGTTAGAAAATCAGAAATTATGAATTCTCAATATAAAAGTACAATTGCAAGAATTATATTTTTTATATGTATATTTTTGGAAGGTTATGCTTATGGATTAGATTTTATTATAAAGGGAAATTTACAAGTTTATGCTACATCATCATATAATCAACATTCATTATATGCTACTATTGGAGTTATGCAATCTGTTGCAAGTGCAGTTGGTCAACCATTTTTTGCGAGAGTATCAGATAGATTTGGTAGATTAGAATTATATTTAATATGTTTATTATTTCATGTTGTTGGTACTATTTTACAATCTCAAGCTCATAATATTCAAATATTTGCAGCTGGTGCTGTTATTTATACAGTTGGAGTAACTGGTTTAATTACAATTAGTTTAATTCTTATGGCTGATATGAGTAATTTAAATTTTAGATTATTTGTAAATTATATTCCTGGTATAAGTTTAATTATAAATACTTGGGTAAGTGGTGATATTGTTTCTGCTATAATTACAAATTATTCATGGCAATGGGGTATTGCAATGTGGGCTTTTATTACTCCATTAGCTTGTTTACCTTTAATTTGTATGTTAATTCATATGAATTATACTGCAAGTAAAACTGAAGATTGGAAACAATTAAAATTAGATAAAAAAAAATTTAATCCACATTCTAAAAAAAAATTTAAAATTTTGGAAACAATTGGCAATTGAATTATTTTGGGATTTAGATTGTGTTGGATTGTTTTGTGTGACTGTTATATTAGGATTTATCTTGGTACCAATTACATTAGCTGGTGGTGTTAAATCAAAATGGCAAGAAGCTTCAACTATAGTTCCATTAATAATTGGTATAATTTTCATTCCAATTTTTATTATTTGGGAAGCTAAATTTATTTCAACTCCTTTATTACCATTTGCTTTAATGAAAGATAGAGGTGTTTGGTCTGCTTTTTTAATTGTTATATTTGTTAATTGTATTTATATGTTACCAAATGATTTTATGTTTACTGTTTTAGTAGTTGGTATGAATGCTAGTATAAAAGCAGCTACAAGAATTTCTCAATTATATTCATTTGTTACATGTATTGTTGGTCCAATTCTTGGTTTAATTGTAGTTAAAGTTAGAAGATTAAAAGCTTTTATTATATTTGGTTGTTGTATGTATGCAATATCTTTAGGTATTTTATTTCATTTTAGAGGTTCAAATGATGGGATTGAAAGTCAAAAATATTTAAATGGAGTTATTGGTGGATTATGTTTAATGGGGTTCGGAGCTGGTTTTTTCCATTTTGCAACTCAAGTTAGTATTGTTTCAGTTACAAGTCATGAATATATGAGTATATTAATTTCAATTCATTTAGCATGTTATTATGTTGGAGCTGCAATTGGGAATGCAATTAGTGGAGCAATTTGGTCAAATAAAATGCATGAATTAATCTTGAGTAATATGGAAGATATGAATATTTCAAATTCAACAATATTAGCAACTTATGCATATGGTGCACCATTTGAATTTATTTTAGAAAATTTTTGGGGTACTCCAGAAAGAATTGCAGTAGTTAGATCATATGCAGAAGTTCAAAAATATCTTTGTATTGCAGGTTTAGTTATGTGTGGTCCTTTAATTATTTTCCCATTTTTATCAAGAGATCATAAATTAGAAAGTGTTCAATCATTAGAAATGAATAAAGATCATGAAAAACAAGGTATTAAACAAAACGGTACTGCTATTGTTAATGATTATGATGATGATCCAATTCTTGAATTTTTTAAAAAGTTAGGTAGAATTGTTTTTAGAAGAATCTTGAAGAAATAAGAAAGTATATATGATTCAATTTAACTGTAAGGGTTATTTTTATATGTAATTAGGTAGATCTAGCTGAATACATAAGATTCATGACACAAAATTAAATGTTTTAAAATGTAGATAAAAAAAAAAAAAAAGTAGATCAACTTTTAACCACTATAATAATACATGTACTATATAATCGTGTGTGATAATCAAAATCTTGTACTATAACATGTGAAAAAGGTTTGAGGAATGCAAAAATTCGATAAACTTACCTACGAATCAAATATATAGTCAGAGACTACCCTAATACATGAGGAATAACTACCTCTAATATTCCTCATCCGAATTTTTCATGAATGTTCGATCATATCCACACCAAAAAAAGAAGGTTAACTCTATACAAGGACAATCTAGTATTTCTATCAACAATAAATACCAGTCTCAAATAATGTCGACAATTAACATACAAATAAATTGAAAATTGTAATTAGTCTCTTGTCTTCTTGAACATAAATGTAATTATTCGATTGTAGACTATAAACACTTTACTAATTTGAATACAGTTGTAGGGATAGTTGTTTCTACAACATCGAAGTCAGGATTAAGATTATAATCATCTGTTTTTTCAGTTTATCAAATCCCTTTTGAAAGATATTTGATAAAGTTAAACTATTTCAACTAGTAAGTCTGAGACTAAACGATATGGTTTTCCCTGTTCAAAAATTAATAAGCATAAGAATTTCTTATTGACATCATAAAATAAATGTAGTTCTGATAATATTAGCTCAATTCTACAACAAATGAGTACTTACAATTATCAATTACTTTAACATTATATATTTAAAAGAGATTAGGGTAAGCCAAATTTAATACTAATTATTTCTCTTCTATTTCTTCAATTCTTTCTTCTTCCACGTCTTCATCATCATCATCTCCATGAATTTCTTCTAATTGATCATTATTATTAGTTTGAACATTAAAATGTTCTAATAAAGTTTTAGCAGAACTTGTATCTAAATAAATTACACCATTTTCATTTGTTACTGCATTTGAAGCTAATAATTTTTTTAAAGATATACCAGTTTTATCTTCTTCATCATCATCATTATCTGGTTCATGTTCATCATGATGATCAAAAGATTTAAAACTTTCATGTTCTCCATATAATGAAGTTTTTAAATCCTTGTAAGGTACTGAAATTCCTCCAAATGATTCTGGTTTTTCCTTGCTGTCTATTTTTGATTTTATTCTATTTTTCCATTCTTGTAAAGTTTCATTTTTTGTATAATCTAAAAGTGCAACTATAATAATTGACATATTATCACATCCAATTCCAGAACCATCTGATGTTGGAGCTAAACATAAATCCATAATTTCTTCAGAAATTAAACTTAATGATTTATCTTGATATATACCTCTTCTTACAGCTTCAATACAAGTTTGAGAACTTAAACAATCCCAAATACCATCACATGCTAATATAATAAATTCATCTTTTGAAAAATCAATATCATGTATAATAACATCTGGATAACATGTTACAATTTGTTCTTCTGCAGGTAATGCAGCAGTTTTTTTAAAATCAAAATCTCCAATACCTCTTGATAATGCTAAATTACCATTAACTCTACCTAAATCAACATAACCACCAGCAGCCGTTATTCTTGCTTTTTCACCTTCATTAGTTGGTTTATGATCAAAACTTAGAGGTTTTGCAAATCCATCTATAGACATTATAGTTCTTGAATCACCAGCATTACCACAATAAATTTTAGATTCAGTTATTATAACTGATGTTGCAGCACAACCACTTTCATCATCTCTCATATGAAAATCATTTAATATAGCTTGATCACAATTTAAAAATCCTTGTTTTAATGCTCCAATAAAATCTTTTTTTTGAAATTCTTTTGTATCTTTTATAATTGTATGTAAATTTTCACCTGTGAAAATAGCAACTTTTTCACCTCCATGACCATCATATACTCCAAAAAACGCTATATGTTCATTATCGTCATTATTGGTGCTATTATTGTTGTTATTAAGTTCAGTTTGTGTATTTGAATTTGAATCAATTTTAGTTTTTGGATCTATTTCTTCATCGTTTTCTTTTAAATTAGGTTGTGATTTCTTACTATCATTACTATCCTCTTCATCTTTTTCTATATTTGATAAATTTAAAATAGTTGTATGAGCATCTTCCATATTAACTCTCCATCCTTGCATACTTGATAAACCATATGCTAAATATTTATCTTGACCTTCTTCTGAATGTTTTTCAGTAACTGGTTGTGAAAGAATTTGTCCCATATTGTGTTGTAAAAATTGTTTATCTTATAATGGGGATATCTTTTATCGTGTTTTTTTTTTATACTGGTGTACAATTGTTGAATGGATGTAAATTCTCTAATATGATTGATCTCTATTATAGTATAATTGATCAGTGAATTATTCTACACGTTAATTTGAAAGTATTATTGTTTATTTTATCTAGTGAATCAATTGAAATTGTTGATGACTATGAAAATGTAAAAATGTAAAAAATGGGAATTGAACAAAATTATAGAGTCTGTGTTAATTGATTGATTGAAAAAATGGAATTAGTTTTGGAATATAATGCCAGTGTATATGCTAATCTGTATATTACACAATGTTTAAAGTCAAATATAGTTGATTGTTGGTTGTTAATAGTTGGTTGTAAATCTTCTTCTTGTTCTTCTTCTTCTCTATAATTTTTGTTAATTTTTTAAAGTGAGAATTGATTTCAAAAGGCGTAAATATTAAGCTTAACTATGTACAATAGTTAACTATTAACTATGTAAGTAAAGACTAATAATAAAATTAAAAGAAATTTTTTTTTTTGTTCAACAATCAACGACTTTTATTTTTAAAAGATAAGATTTGAATAATAATATATAGTCTAATATATATATACAGATACAAGAAGATTGTATAATTAAATACTATATGGATCAATATAGGTAGATCATTAGAGTTGTAACTAATTCAATACAGGATTGTTTACTACGCTTCAAAACTTGAGACAACTGTTTTAAAAAATAGTCCTGTAAATTCCGACTCATCTGAAACAAAACAATAATTCTTAAATTTTTTTATATTTTTTTTTTATCTCGTAAAAATAATAACTCTCTCTGGGGTTCAGTCTTTTTTCTCCAGGGTCGCACTAAGGAATCTGATATTTTCGTCCAAGTTTCGCTCTAGACCCTTCAATATATAGGTCGACCTTTCGAACGCCATAATTTATTTTTAGACTCGTAAAATTTTATATAACTTACTCTACGATTCAAATCATGAAAAATTTAATTCCGACTATAACTATTACAGCTTACTACTTACTAAATGCTAATGGTTGATACACTCTAAGAGTAAACTCACAAATTCAGTTAAAGTAATGTTATTCATTTATTAAAAGTTAGAAAATCTATTTAATTAATTAATTCATCAATTTATTATTTAACGTTCATTAAAATCATAATTATATTTATTTTGGTCCCCATATTCCATTAGTTGTACTAAATTCATCACCACTATTATTTGATGTTGGTGGTAATGATGTAAAACTTGTTGATACATGTTGACTAAATGGTTGGAACCTTGAAGTTGTTGATGCTGGTGAATCATATTGTGATTGATGATGATGATTAAGTTGTTGTTGTGAAACTTGCAGTTGTGGAATTTGTTGCTGTTGTTGTTGAAGATGTTGTGATTGATGATGTTGTGGATGTTGGTTTTGGTGATGTTGTTGTTGATTGAAACTGTTTAATGGTGGTGTTGATCTAACATCAACATATGATCTATGCTGTGGAATGTTTTGATAATAAGGTCTTTGTGGTTGTTGTTGAGATTGTTGTGGTGGAACAGGTTGTTGTTGTGGATGATAATGCAGTTGTTGTTGCAGTTGTTGATGTTGATGATTTTGAGGTGTTACAGGAGTTGAATTTTGTTGTCTTAATTGATTTAAATTTATCATTGAACTTGAATGATGTGGTGGTGGTACTTGTTGTTGTTGTTGTTGTTGATGTTGAGTTTGTGCTGCTACTTGTTGACTTTGAATAGCAATTGAAATATAACCAGGTTTTCTCCTTATTATAATTAATCCATTATCAAATAATTCTAATAAATTTAAATAATTACAAATGTAGGATATAATTTTTCTTTGATTAATATTTAAATTTAATGGTGATATAGCTAATTCAAATATTGATTTTGTTATATCATCACGATATAAAATTAATTGAGTATAAAGTTCTAAAATTTCTGGATCATTTAAATTTAATTCTAATGGTAATATACTAAACAGTGTATTACCAAATGGTAAATTTAAAAATATTCTTTCTTGAGTTGTTGTTGATATTCCTCCTCCTGCAACACTTAAATTTTTAGTTGCTGCAGTAGTTGAAGCTTGAGATAATAATGAAGCTAAAGAAGCATTTGAATTTGATCTATGTTGTTCTTCTAATTGACCTCTTTTCTCTCGTTTTTCTCTTTCAATTCTTTCTCTTTCTTGTGCTGGTAACATTTTTTTATATTCAACTCTTAATTTTCTACCACCAATTTCTTTCCCATTTAAATGATTAACAACCATTGAAGTTTCATCAGTTGATGTAAAATTTGCAAATGCTAATCCACGAAATACTCCATTATCAAAATGATAATTAAATGCATAAGGTAATGGTAAATTTAATTTAGTCATAACATCTAATAATTGTTCCTTTTTTATAGCAAAAGGAATATTTTTTATTACTATCGCTGTTGGAATTAATTCATCATCATCAATTTCATCATCATTAACATTATTATTATTATTAGCATTATTATTATTATTATTATTATTGTTGTTGTTGTTGTTGGCATTATTATCATTATTATCATTATCATTAACTTGTTTGGTTTCATTAGGATTATTAATGTTATGATTTACATTATTATTATCAATAACATTATTTGATCTATTAACAATAGTATTATTATTTGTTGAAGGATTAGAATCAGTAGTTTCTTCCAAAGTCTTTTTATCTAAAACATCTAAAGTTTGTTGTTGTTGTTGTTCAACCCAAGGACCAACTGAAGATGATGTACCTGTTTGATTCAACCATGATGATGTAGGTAAATTTTTAACAGCACTTAAACGTTGACTTGATAATTGAGGCGTTGTTGAATTATTTAAAATTTTTAAATTTTGTGGGTGTTGTTGTTGATTATTTGAAAAAGGAGTTGAAGAAGTTGAATAACCTGATGCAGAAGATAGTGATGACAAAGACGGACGACGCTGCATTAATTGATCCATTTGATTAGGAGTTGTTGATAAATTTCTGAAATCCATGATTGTTTATTGGATAGAAATAACTTTTTTTTCTTACAACCGTTGACGTTAAATATTTAAGGGAGACTTTTCCTATAGTTTGATTGATTTTTTAAAAATGTGTAAGGTTGTGACGTCTTTCACTTGAATTTGTAGAGTTGGGATACTATGTAGGTTGATCTTTCTATACTTGTGTTGATTGATTGATTAGTCCCTTTGATTAAAAAAGTATATAGAAAACAAGTTTAAGAACTTTGATTCTATTTTTCTTTTTTTTGTCGAGAGAGAGAATTATTAACTTATTTTTTCTAATGATTTTTTGGTATTAATTTTTACTTAATAAATTGGTAGCAAGAATTAGATAACGCGCGTGGATGTAACTTACAGCTGGTAGCTTAACTCAATTTGATTATGTGTTGAAAAATTTGGACTTAACTAATACGTGTGAGGTTTAAGTTGTATAGATTAGATTACTTAATTACAACTCTCAAGTTCATAATATAACTCACCAATATGGTATGTAATCAGATTTTATTGAAACAATTAGCTGTCCAATTAATATATGACACGTGGTTTAATCACATAATATTAAAGTATACTAACAAGCAATCGTATTAGTCTACAACTTCATCAAATCAAGCACCAGGAGGGTTAAGAAATGCAGTAAAAAGAAAAACAACAGCAGATAAAAAAGCACAAACTTCAAGTGCAACTCCATTAAGTACAAGATCAGCAGGAGCAGGTGGATCATCATCAACAATGATGAAATTATTTACTGATGAAGCTCAAGGTTTAAGAGTTGATCCTTTAGTTGTTTTATTTTTAGCTGTTGGTTTTATATTTTCAGTTATTATTTTACATGTATTTGCTAAAATTACAGGTAAATTTACTGCTTAATTGAATGATTAAAGGGGGAGAGTTAGGAAGAAGTGGATTGTTCGAGGTGATTGTAATGCAAACTTAACTTAATTTCAATCAATCTTTGTATATTAGTATAATTGAAAAAATTATATATCTATTTACATATCTTTTAACAAACTATTTAAAACTCTAATCAAATGATCTTTATGAACATAATGTTTTATATCATTTCCATTTTCATATTCAACATCCCATTGAAAATCTTTCTTATCATATAAATGTTTCCATTTAATCTCTTTATCTTTAATCCGTTTACCTCTTATTTCTATTTCAACAATTGGGTACTTTTTACCTAAAATTACAACTAATGGAATCCCCAATAAATTTGATTGATTAATTTTTTTACCCAAAGAAACATCATTTCTATCATCTAATTTATAATCAAAATTTTCCAATTCATTATAAATTTCTTTAAATTCCGGATTTTGATTAGTCTCAACAATTGTAACTTCCCAAGGTGTTATACTTTTAGGCCATCTTAAACCTTTTTCATCTTTATTTATTTCAGCTATTGCTGCAATAATTCTACTAATTCCAATTCCATAACATCCCATCATAATATTCTTAGTTTCAACTTTATCATTTTTTGGTATATCAATTTTTAAATCTAAAGGTTTTGAATATTTATCACCAAGATAAAAAGTATGACCAATTTCAATAGCATTCAGTTTTGTCAAATGACCTTCTTCACATTCACCACAAATTTCACCTGATTCAGCTAATACTATTGGAATATCAGTTAATGTAGTTATCATAGATCTATTTACAAAATTTATTGGAAAATCAGGGAAATTAGATCTTGAATTTAATCTTGAATCCATTATTCTGACAACTTTTTTTGATAAATCTTCTTCTGATTCCTTTGAGAATTTATCTAATATTTGAGATTCTGTTAATGATGTTTTAAGGTTTATATCTGGTACTTCCAATTTTATAAAATTAGGTTCTAATACTCTATTAGATGGATAATATGCACAAACTAATGTGGAGTTATCATCAGTTATGAAATATTTGACTGATACATCACCACCATTTATTTCTTCATTTTTAGTAGGATATGCTATTGTTTTTTCTTGATTAGATACATGACCACAAGAATTACAAGTGAAAACAGTATCTTCACCATTTTCATTTAAATAATGCCATTCATGACTTAAATCCCCTCCAATATCACCACTATCAGCTTGAGCTTTTACATAATTTATTCCAATTTGATTAAAAATTTTATGATATGATCCAACAATAGATTTATAAGTTTCTAAAGCCTTTAATTCATTTAAATCAAAAGAATAAGCATCTTTCATTAAAAATTCTTTACCTCTTAATAAACCACCTCTTGGTCTTTTTTCATCACGAAATTTCTGATTAATTTGATAAAATTTTAAAGGTAATTGTTTATAACTTTCAAGATTGTGTTTAACATATGTTGTTATATCTTCTTCACATGTAGGAACTAATAACATTTCATCATTTTTTAATTTAAAAATATCTTTTTGATTCCATCTTCCTGTTTTAATCCAATTTGTCTTGTTTGATAATAATGATAAACTTAATTCTTCAAAATTTATAGAATCTAAATTTTTTCGAATTATATTATTTATTTTATTTTGAATTAATAGACCAATTTTTGACCAATTAACTAATCCTGATTTGGGATATGAAACAATTCCTAATTTAGTTAATAATTCTGATGTAGGGATTGAATTGTCATATTTGAATTTCAGTAGTTGGTTTGCATAAAGCTTAGGTATTCTTTTGATCATATCATTACTAGATTATTTTGAATTTGTAGTGGTTAGTTCATAGTAATGGAAGTGTTGCAAATATACAAAATCTGGAGCGTAATAGGATGCTACCATTTTTTCAATGAATCGCATAGTCGAGGATTTCCAATAAATTCCGTGAGATTTAAAACTTATTAAGGCTATCAGGTGTTATTATATCGAGTAAAGAGTTTCGATTCAATTCTCTATTTTCTAAGTTCAATGTAGTATTACATTTATAAAATTAATCTTAAAAGTTATATATAATTTATTTAAATAAATCACCTAAAGTCTTTTTAACATCATTATAAACATCATCACCATAAACTTTTAAATGTTCTAAAGAATTATAAAAATCATTTTTAGCTTTATTTAATTGTTCATTTTTTTTAGGATCATTAGTTATATTTTGACTTAATGATTCAAATTTCTTTTTAGCATCTTCATAAGATTTTAAAGCTCTTTCTTTTTCTATTGAATATCTATCATTAAATTGTTTTTCTAAATTATTATATTGTTTATTAAATTCTTGTTTTGATGATTCATATTGTTTATTTAATTCATTTGATGCAGCGTTTAATTTTTCATCTGCCCATTTTTGAGTATCATCTGCATATTTTTGAAGTTCATTTGTGTTTTTATCAAGTTCTTTTTGAGCTTCATCAGCTTTTTTGTTACCCCAATTGAACCATGATTTCTTTTGGTGTTCAGCTTCAGCTTTAGCATCTTCTGCTTTATCTTGACCCCAATTGATCAATTTGTTTTTGTTTTTTTCAGCATCGTATTGAGCTTCATCAGCTTTTTTTGAACCCCATGAAGTCCATTTATTTTTTTCGGCTTCTGCTTCATCAGCTTTATCTTTACCCCAATTAATTAATTTATTTTTATTCTTTTCAGCATCATTTTGAACTTCATCGGCTTTTTTAGATCCCCAAGCTGTCCATTTATTCTTTTCAGCATCTGCTTCATCAGCTTTCTTTTGACCCCATGAAGTCCATTCATTCTTTTTGGCTTCAGCTTCATCAGCTTTTTCTTTACCCCAATTAACTAATTTATCTTTTTGTCTTTCAGCATCATCTTTTACACCTTCAACTTTTTCAGAAGCCCAATTGCTCCATTCATTTTGTTTACCTTCAGCATGAGCTTTTGCTTCATCAGCTTTGTTTGAACCCCAAGAAGTCCATTTATTTTTTTCATGTTCAGCTTGATCAGCTTTATCTTGACCCCAATTGATTAATTTATTTTTGTTTTTTTCAGCTTCATTTTGAGCTTGATCAGCTTTTTTTGAACCCCAAGAAGTCCATTTATCCTTTTCAGCTTGAGCTTTAGCCTTTGCTTCATCTACTTTATTATCAGCTTTTCCAAACCAATTACCAAAAATGGGTTCTTCTTTAACTTCAGGTAATTCACCCATTGAACTATATTGAGTTTCACCAGTTTTAACTTTACCTTCTCCTAAACAATTTATAAAATCAATATATCTTTGCATACCTAAAGTAAAAATTGATTTTTCATCACGAGGAGTAGTAGCATCTTTTACAAAATATTTATACTCTTTTTCATCCTTTTTTAAATTTTTATATGCATCAGATTGTTTAACTTGATCATTAATTGAATCAGATTTTCTATTAATTTTAGTTTTAGCTTCATCAATTTTATTTGTAATTTTATTATTTAAATTTGAAACTTGTTGATCAATTTTTTGAGTTTGATGAGCTAATTCTTTATGTTCTTGTCTTGGTAAAATACGTTGAACATTTTGATCATAATACCAAACCCCACCAATAATTGCTGCGGTTCCTAATAAATATTTACCAGCTGACATAGTTGTTTATTATACTTCTTTAATTGAATTGATTATAACTTCAATTGATACCTTAATTGATTCAATTGATTGTTGTTTCTTGTAATCTCTTATGGAAAAAGAAAGAAAAAAAGAATTGAGTTTTTATTTAAATAATTTGAAATTCTAATTGAATAAAAATGTTGAAAATTTAAACTTCAATTTAACATAGTTTTTAATAAAGTTTTTAATTAATATTTAATCATTCACATTTTTAATTTATTAGTTTGCTGTTTTATTAAGGGGTTTCCTAATTTGAAATAAAAAAATTAATAATATAAAAAATATAATAGCCTGGACTAGAGAGAAACAGAGAGAAAATTGTACAAGGTTTGATCAATTTAAGGTTTGAGATTTTGTGAAGATGGCCGAAATAAACATAAATCACGATTATTCAATTGCTATAATGTTATAATATCATTCAAAAAGTGTAACTCATTTGATTGATTTGCATAAGTTTGTCTTTTCATTCGGTAAATTAATTATTTTCTTAATCAGTTTATAAGACAAGTCTCCCATCTACTAATTATTGGTAGTTTCTGGTGCTCTAGTCCCGAAATTTTGAAGCATTGTGATACTAATTTCGATTTTGTTTATAGAACTTCGAAGATTTTAAAGTTTTTCCCGGATGTTAATTTTTTATATGAAATAGCAATTTTATATTCTAATTTATCGTAAAAAGTTAACACTTTGTGTCTGTAGAAATCTGATGCTAGTAATAATTTTAAGCGGTATTTTATTAAATGTTTTAAATCTGGGGAATTATATGAAGTCATTATTTTATTTATAAGGAGAATATGTTTTAAATTTGGTCCACCATACATTAAAGTTAAGTACAAGCTAATATTCAATTCATAAGGAGTGCAAGACTAGTTACCATTGTTTAATCCCTCGTAGAATGTCGTTTATAACTTACCTAGGGAATTCATTGAAAGCTCAAGTCAAAAAGATTCTAATGGAAATGTGAAATTAATCTGCTACCAAATTTGGTTATTATGGTTTTAGATCTGAAAATTACGTAATAGAGTAGAAAACAAATACTATTAAACATTTAATCACAACTTAGTTATATAATGTGTTCTGGTTGATTGTTTTCATCTATAACTCTAGCACTATACCTTTGAGCTTCATCAAACAACACTTTTCTACTTAATTTCCTAACCTTTAACAAAACATCTTTTCTAGGTAAAAATTCTTTAAACACAATTTTTATAATTTCATTATTATCATTTTTCTCATTGTTACTATCATAATCATTTTCTTCATTATCAGTCAAATTTGATTTACATAAGAAACATAAATAAAATATAACTTGTCCATATCCATGAAACCCTTCATGAATTACTAAATCAATCATATTGTTGATAGGTATAAATGTATTCAGGTTTTGAAATGACCATAGTTTGGTTGAGTCTAATTGAGCTCCTACACCTTTGATTATTGTTAAGGAATCACTAGGTTCTTGAATAGATGAAAATGATATCATGATCAACAATAAGATTATCAATGAAAATACGTCAAGTTGATGCAATTGAAAGATTGAATTCCTTCTCAATATTAGAAACACAACCAGCAAAGTCAAGCTCAACATCATCAATAGTGGTTTCAATCTGAAAAGTAGTGATTGTTTTCTATGGTATAATGAGAATTTTAAAATGTTGGTTGATTTTATAGCCTCCTCATCATTTACATCAATTGTAGGTTCAATTTTCAAGATATAATCCTTCGCAGATGACATTCGTGTAAATTTAAAATTTAATTTTTATTATATTTTATCTTCAATACCTCATTTTGAGCATTTAGTGAAATGGTTGGAAATATGTGATTGTCAAGCTTAGAAAATTGAGTTGAATTTTGAATTTTTCTTAGTGTAAATTCATTCACGTGACCTTGTATGAAAATTGGTGGAAACTCCATCAATAAGTAGCACTCACATCTGTCTTTTGTTAAATAGGGTAAAATTTGTTCAACATGTTTCTGATTTAGATCCACTTTACGTATAGTAGGACATTCTGTTGTGCTAAAGAAAATGATGTTCTGAGGGCTCCACTTGGTATTTAAAATTCAAAGCGACTATATTTTTAGGCTAACGAAAATTAATAGCACAAACTTGAAACATCAAAAATTGTTAATGTTTTAAACATACTTCATCCAAATATATGTATAATAATCCTATCTTGAATAGTGAAAGGTTATATCTACAGCAAGACCTTTCCTACAATTTTACAAATTCATCAACAAATGAAAAGAATATAGTTTCAAACAACGAAAAGACTTTCTCTTTGTGGAAGTTCATCATTATGATTATCAATTTTTTGAAGTCATTAATTTCATCAAAAGAAAATACCAGTAACACACAGCAAATTGAACCCATCGAAGAGTCAACCCAGATAGAAGCCCAAAATCAAGATATTTCAAGTGTTGTTGAAGACTCAGATTTTGAAATTTTGGGTGAAAGAAATATTATTACAAATGATTATCATTTCATAAACAAGATTCCTACTAATGATCATATCAAGGAAAATAGTATATTGATAGATTATGATAGTTTTCAACAGCAGTCACCGCCTGCTGAACAACCGGTAAAACCTCATCAAAATTCTTCAAGTCAATTGCTTAAAGAGTTAGCTTTAAGGAAACTCAAGAATCAAATATCATCAAAGAGCTCTCAATATGGAACAAACTTATCAATAGCAAAACCTGTGCGATATAATCATTCAAGACAGCGAAAAGGTCTTATACCTGATGAATCTCGATCAAACTCGATGTCACAACGAAGTCCCGATTCCGACAATTTACTTGACATATCTCCAACCATTTCCAATTATCAACAATCAATACTTAACTACTACATTCCATCGAAACCAATATCTGTTAACAAATATTCAATAGTAGATGATTTAATTTCCAATTTACGATCAAACAAACTAACTTCAGCGTATGAGCTGTCACAATCAAAAATTCAAGATATTATTACAAAAAGAAGATTAGCTTCCTTATCAAAAATCACCCCTTTAAGTGATGATCAATTGTTAAAAGTACAAAATATTTGGAGGGCAAACCCTAGAAACGTTTTACTTGATAAATATTCAATAGAATTAACCACCGGTGATTTACAAACCTTACAAGATGGTAGATGGCTTAATGATAACGTAATAGATTATTATTTTAATGTTATAATGAAAGAAAATCCAAAAGTTTTTGGTTGGACTACTCATTTTTATTCAACTTTACAACAAAAGGGATATCAAGGAGTCTCGAGATGGGCTAAAAGGAAAAAAATAGATGTATTTTCAAAAGATAAAATTTTAGTACCTGTAAATATTAGTAATACTCATTGGGCATTATCGGTGATTGATAATTTAAAAAAAACAATAATATATTATGATTCATTAAGTATGTCAGGAAATCCACAAGCTGTTGAAAACTTAAAAATGTATATGGATAAAGAAGCAGAAAGATTAGGTAAATCTAAAATGTGTTATGAACTAATTTCTCATTTTGATTCACCTCAACAAAATAATGGTTCAGATTGTGGAGTATTTACTTGTACTGCTGCAAAATATATTTCAAAAGATAAAAATCTTGATTATTCTCAAAATGATATGAAATTAATTAGACGTAGTATGGTTTATGAAATGATTAATGATAAATTATTATAATAATGTTATGTGCTTTAAAACTATGTATATATACAATTTAAAATTTAATGCCTAAAAAGGAATGAGGTTTTTGTTGAGCTTTGTATGAAGCAATATCAACAATTTCTTTTTCATAAGATACAATTTTATTATTTGATCCCTCAATCTTTTTCGTTAAATAATCAATTCTTCCATCAATTTTACTTCCTATTTTATAAATTGATGTCAATTCATTCTCAAATTTTTGAATTTTTTGAACCTCTAATGTTATAAGTTCAGTTAAATAGTTTGTCTCATATAATTTCCAAATTCTTAAATCACTTATTATATTTTCAAAAGCTGCTTGAAATAAAGGTCTTCCTGTACTTATCTTGTTCAAAACTCCCTTATCTCGTTTTAAAGTTATTAAATCATATTTTTCCAAAGTCGTTAAAGTATTCATAGTTTCTTTTGAACTTTTAAATAATGGTGATTTGGTTAATTCTGCATAATTAATTTCATCAGAATTTGATAATATTTTCATAATTAACCAAACTTGAGCTGGATTCCAATTATTATCCCCATTTTCTATCTTCGATGTATTATTATTTAAAAAGAAAGTTGTGATTAATTCAGCTGCTTGATTTATCATCTCTGTAATAGCTTGTTCTGGACTTTCGCCTGATTTGATACGTCTAATAAATGCTTGTAAATCTAACATTCTACCTCCTAAAGGTTCAAGACATGTATCTAAGGTTGTTGTATCTTTTACTTTTAAAACGTCACAAACATATTGTTTTGAACTTGTCATTGATGCATCACTTAATGATATATATTTAAAAACTTGATTTGGTAATGCATCATTTAAATGTTGAATAGATCCTACATCTGCTGTCAAAATTATCACATGTGCTATATTATTTTGAATTAAACCTGATGTCCAGTCAGCAATTAATGGATAAATAAAATCATTCAGTTGAATATCTGCTCTTCTCGAATATTTACTAACGACTATAATAGGTTTAGACTCAGGATGTTGAGATAAAAAGTCTTCTTGTCTCAAAATTTCAATTTTTTCTTCATCTGACAACTTCTTATTTCTTTTCTCAGTAGATCTGACATATTTAGTATAATCTTCCTCGCAAATATGTCTAATTGCTTGAGTTGCTAAAGAAAACATATTTTTTAATTGAGTCTCTTTACTTTCACTCAAACCTGATTTTTGACCAGTTAAACCTTGAACTCCTAAATCAACAAATTGAGAAATAGAATTTGTCCATGTGAAAACTGGGAAATATCCCAATTGAGAAGCTGTACTGCTAATCAACGAATTCTCAGATCTAGCCTTGCTAAGTTCATCGCATTCAAGAACCAATATTTTTCTGCTTAATCTCTCATCATTTAATAATGAATGATCCAAAACGAATTCTTCTTTCCCTGAACCTTGTGGACCTTTCACGATAATGTAACTATTCAAATTTTCTAAAATCCATAATTTCAATTGTTTAGATTTTTCATATCGTTCTTTCCAAAACATATTATTTTCAACTTTCAAATCATGAATTGACTGAGCTTCTGTGTTACAAGATTCATCCTCGTCTGACTTTAACCCAGCTACTTCATGTATTTGTGTATCAATATAATCATAACTATTTGAAATCGCACTCACCAAGTTTTTATATGGTATATATATTAACCTGAACCATTTATTTTGTTTATAATGCTCTAATGAATTGGCACTGTGTGTTATTTTGTATTGAATGAAAAATTCTCTAATTGGATCAAAAATCAAAACTGCGAATGTGGCTAAAAGTGCTAAAATTATCGGTATAGCAATCTTTGTATGATTACTTATAAAATCAATAATGTAATTGTTTTTCTTTATAGGTACGTATTTAATATGAATTGTAGTTTCCCCATCATTCAATACCATGCCAGTTATACAATGCTTTGCACATATGGCTGAGCGAATATCATGAAATAGAACATACGATTCAGTAGGTTCAATTTTGATATCATCGATCAATCCATATCTCCTGAACAATACATATAATTCTTCTTCTGTTAAAGGATTACCTTCATATTTGATACCAATTTTGGCACTAGGGAATCTTCTTAAATCTTCAATCCAAGGTATACCTTTGACACTGTAAACTTTTGGGGATCTATTCCATACGTAATTCAACGTTTTTAAAACAAAATTATCAAGTCTTTTAGCATCATTTTTATTTACATTTGATCGGACTTCGGTGATAAAAGATCTAGCTGTTTCGTCTGGTGGAAACTGAAATTTAACAAATGCACCCGAATCTCTAAGTAGTGGTACCAATTCTGTGATCTTTGAATCTGATGGTAAAGGTGATGAAATTTTAATCACTTTATCTTTTAGATTATCTTCATTATATTTTTGACTAAAAGGAAAAGCAGAAAATAATCTCATCAAGTATTGTTTTACAATATTCCTGGATGATGAAAAGGAATAATATAACAATACTTCATTTCTATTTTTGTCTATTACTCCTGTTGCATTTACTGAATTATCTGTTTCTGTTGAGTCGGATTGTTTCTTTAAACTTTCTATATCAGTTGAATAAAATCTTGGATGAAGTAAAGATCTGTCAATTATAGGTCGAATTGGTTTGCATGGGAACAATGGTTGCCTTAGTTGCCTCAACAAATTAGACATGATCTAGTTTTGTAGGATGAGTTTTAGTGGCAATTCTTTATCTTGAAACCCCTTAGAGTTTCTTGCAACCATAAATTAATTTATTTGTGCGGCTTTGGTTTGCTATTTTCAGCTCAAAAATTATGGAGAAGAATTAAATCAAGTCGAAAACAAACTTCATCATGATGGTTATAGCTACACTTTTCTAGTTATACTCTCTTTAGAGTTCGGAACGTTTAAATGCAAGTAGTTGTTAAGTGAGAATATATCGTTGTAATTGCTTGGAACATTATAGAGCAGTACAAATATAATAATCCAAAGATACCTACGAATTTATGACGATCAGAACATCTCTGATAAATGTTTCAGACTAATTATGATCCCAATATATCCAAATTTATATTAGTTTTTCCAACTCCCATAGTGTATTTAATTCTAATTCAATACTTAAGAGTAGAAGCCAAATTAGTCGTGAATTCCATTTAGGCCTCGCTTTGAATCATTATACCACGGAGTACAGACATAAGGATCTTCGAAGAGGCCATTCTTCGTTAACATTCTTGATATTGATGATTTATCCTTTTGATCGAAAATGGATTCTTTATTGAACTTTGTTGATTTAATTTTGAATAGACGTTCATCATCTTGAAAAAGTCAACATTTCTTTTGACTCCATCCAAAATTATAACGCTTGGTCAAATTTAGATCATACTTTGCAATGTGTCAATCTTTGTTGAGAAATGATATCTAATTCAAAAGAAAGATGAAAATATAGGTTGAAGTTAGAATATTTTTTTTACTTCGAGATGAAAAAAAAATTTACATGTTTTCAAATTAAGCAATGCACTACAATTTAATTTTTTATCATAATATAGTTGTTCAGCTCATTAATCATTAAAAATCTATCACATCTAATCAAGGGCCATTGTATGCATTCCACCATTCATTACTCCTGTCACGAGATTCTGAGTAAAATCACTTGTTTTCAAGGATCGAACCGGCAAATCATCGTTTTCATCCCTGCTAAGTTTGCCACTTTTATAATTATAATTCTCTTTGATATATTCACGAACAGGCAAAATCGCTGCCTCTCTACATAACTCTCTTAAATCAGATCCACTGAAGTTCCTAGTCGCTTGAACAATATATTCAAGATCGAATTCTTTTTCATCGACTTTTGCATCCTTTAAAATTTTTGTTAAAATAGCTTTTCTTTGATCGGTGTTAGGCTTACCTATAGGAAATGTTTTGGGCATTCTTCTCAAAAATGCTTCATCTATATCATTCTTTCTATTAGTCGCACCCAACACCATTATTTGCCCATTCGATTTTAAACCATCCCATAAGGTCATAAATTCAGCTTTTAACATGGCACTTACTTCATGATCACTCGAGGATCTATCTCTCAAAAATGAATCAATTTCATCGATAAATATAATGCAAGGTTGTAATTTATTTGCCAATGAAAAAATAGCATCTGTAATTTTATTTGATTCTCCATACCATTTATCCATAATAGTTGACATTCTAATCGACAAGAAAAAAGCCTCACTCTCTTTGGCAATAGCCTTTGCCAACATTGTCTTCCCACAACCAGGCGGACCGTAAAATAAAACCCCTTTTGGTGATCTGATTAAATGCAGATGGACAGCAAATAATTCTGGATCTGTTAATGGTAATATTACTGCTTCTCTTAATTCGTCTATGATATCTTCCAATCCTCCAATATCATCAAAAGTTACTGATATTTCATCTGGAGTAACTAATGAATTTAATAATGATTTTTCATATTGATTTAGTGATATATTTTTTAAATGAGGATTTGAATTTTGAATCTTCTTCAAAATTCCTTTACCCTTTTTTTCAGATTCTTTATTCTTTATCGTATTATCTAAATATTCATTTAGTATTGTGTTCAATAAATAATAAACTGATAATCCTGCACCAGCTAGTATAAATATATCTCCGATAAATTTCAAATCAATTTTCAATTTACCAAAATCCAATTTGAATCTGTTAAACATGTTGTATAGATTGTCTTTTATAAGTAGGTTGACATTTAATTTGAATTGAAATTCCAGTGGCTAATCTTTGTAACCTTTTTTCACTCGATTTTATCAGATCAAACGGCTACCAAATAGAGTTAGAAAAATAGTTAGCAGAACTCGAACGATGATCATCTTTCCATGAAAGAAGTGAAAGCTAACAATACGTTCAAAAAATTCTTTGAATTACCCATATATTGACGACGTAGATGGTGCGACATGAAAAAACATGAAGATTATGGCAGAATCAAACTACCAGAACTGATCCTAACACAAATTAATGACAAACAATCTAAAGGAGAGTATGATTCAAGTGATTCTAAATACGAAACGAATGATAATAAGAATAGGAAAAGAAAGTTTTCCAAAGTTATATCTAGAAAAGAGAAAAGAAAGCAAGAAAGGTCACTAAAAAAGCAGAAACAGAGAGCGAATCCAAAAAAGTTACAGTCGGAATCACTAATTTCAAATTCGTCAAGTAAACTACAACGAAACAAGACTCCAGATGTACTAGTTGAAAACAAAATTCATGACGATCCATTGGAGAAATTGAGATTACTAAAGGAACTGAAGAGCCGAAGCAAGAAGAAGAAGAACGAAAATTCAAAATCTGTTAATCAGGGCACGGCGATGGAAGATCGTGATGAAAAAGACATATCCAGTGATGAAGATTTTGAGAATCTGAATGATGATTCCGATCCTCTTGAGGCTTTGCGAAAATTGAAAGCGAAAAAAAATGGGGCATCAGTCAAATTTAGTGATATTAGAATAGTCAAGGAAGAAGATTTGGAGAAGGATGACGAATTCGATGAGGAGGATGAGTTTAATGAGATAGAAAACGAGGAAGATGATGAAATTGATGAAGATGAATTGGAGATTGATGAAGATGAGAGTGAATCACAAGAAACGTTGAATTCAATAAAAAGCAAAAAGTTAGTTTCAAAGGACACTGGATCCGAGTATCGAGTAATCAAAGAAGAAGACTTGAAAGATGATACTTTTTCTGAAGAGGAAGACTCTGAATTTTATGAGGAATCTGATTTTGAAGGCTTTGATGATCATAGCATAAATTCGAAACAGCCAAATAAAGGTATATTGAAAAATAAACTCAACAAACCAGAGATTTCACCAAGACTACTCGACACAGACATGCAAAAGTATGATGATGATATTGATTATTATGCGAAGAAGTTGGGATTGAAGAATGGGAGAAATTCCAAATTAAGTAAAATAGATGACGACGATGAAATCGGAGGTTTATTAGACGGAATAGACCTCGATTTTGGATCTGATTTCGAGTCAGAACCTTATGAAGATGACGAAAATACAAGTCAAGACAGCGTACATGAAGAAGACGACTTAGAATATGAAGCAAATCCTTTAGAGAAGTTAAAAAAGTTGAAGGAGAATAAGCAAAAGACTGGCCAAAGTGAGACGCCTACTTTTTCAAATCCATCATTTGAACAAGACGAGAAAGATATTGCTTACTACGCTAAAAAATTAGGAATCAAGACAAATGCACGTCTTCCCAAGAGCCTTGATGATGATGGATTGGACGATTTGTTGGATGGATTGGAATTTGATGTTAACATGGAGGACCAGAGTGAAGAAATTTCAGAAAATGACAGTTCTAGTTCAGATGAGTATGACGAATATGATGAAGACACTGGAAAAGAAAACCCCTATATTGCTCCTGGCTCGGAAAAAACAATCGCAAATGAGGAATCCAATTCGGGGCAAAGTTATATTCCACCAGCTTTACGTAAACAAATGGCCATTGCTGCAGGAAATGAGGATTCAGAAGAAATATTAAATTTAAGGAGATCAATCAAAGGTCCATTAAATAAACTATCAGAATCAAATATTGGTGCAATTGTGGATGATATTCAAAAACTATTTTTATTGCATCCAAGACAAGTTCTTTTTGAAGAAATCACTACCATTATTTTGGATAGTGTCTTACAACAGGGTAGAATGCTAGATACATTTGTTTATTTACATGCATGTGTGGTTGCTGCGTTGTATCGTTTACAAGGAGTAGAATTTGGTGCCTTTTTCATTCAAACTTTGGTGGAAAAATTTAAGACATATCATCAGAAAGACAGCAAAAGTAAGGAAGCTTCAAACTTAATCTCCTTACTTTCTTCAGTGTATTTATTTCATTTAATCTCATCCAAATTATTGTACGATTTAATAAAAGAGCTAATATCGAATTTGAATGAAGAAAATGCGGATTTGTTATTGAGATTAATCAGAAGTTCTGGAAATCAAATGAGAGCTGATGATCCTTCCTCTTTGAAGGACATTATTACTTTATTGAACGAAAAGTATAATGGTCTCTCTGCAGAAATGAAATCATCAAGAATACAGTTCCTAATTGAAACTATATCAACGTTGAAAAATAACAAAATGAAAGTATTAAATGAAGGAAACCATCAATTATCCGTCAGGTTAAAAAAATTTTTGAGTAGTATCAACAATAATAGAGGTGGTGATCCCATACAAGTCTCATTAGATGACATAAATAGTGTTGCAACTAGGGGAAAGTGGTGGTTAGTTGGTTCAGCTTGGAAAGGTGCAGACACAACGATCGATCAAGCATCTACTAATGTCGATAACAATGCAATGAATGATATTCTCGATACAGCTGAACCAAATTGGACGCAATTAGCTAAAGCTCAAAGAATGAATACAGACATACGACGGGCCATCTTCATCTCAATTATGTCAGCAACTGATTTCATGGATGCCAGAACTAAAATTGATAAATTAGCATTAAAACGAGCACAGGAACGAGATATACCCAAGGTATTAATTCATTGCGCGACTATTGAACCATCTTGGAATCCGTATTATGCTGTATTAGCGAATAACATGTGTGATTCTCATTCTCTTAGGAAAACATTTCAATTTATGCTATGGGATTTAATAAAGGAACTAGACGGTGGTAGCATGATGGAAGGTGAGAGTGAAGACGAGGTGAATTATATGGGGTTGATTGATGTTGACGAAGAAACCAAGATCAAAAAAATTTTGAATTTAGGTCGATTTTTTGGTTATTTAATTGCCGAAGGATCATTACCATTACACAGTCTAAAGACAATCAATTTTTTAACCGCATCTTCAGACACAATTTTGTTTTGTGAAATGTTGTTGGTCACTTTTCTAGATAACATTGGAAAAAAGTCAAGAAGAAATTCAGTTGGATCGGGTTCAAAGATCGATCATGATATAAATCATGATATTATGTTTGACGACAGGTTGTTAGTCGAACGAATTTTGAAAGCTAAAGATCAAGAAACTTTACTCAGAGGGTTGCAGTATTTTCTACAGGAAAAAGTCAAAAATACAGATTTAGTTTCTTCAAGTAAGCAAAAGATAAGAGTAAGCTGGGGGGTTGATGCTATGTTCGATATTCTTGATGAATTTTTGAAAAGTAAGGAAAACTATTGATCTTAGTTCAGGTATATTATTTACATTTTTTTAAGATAGCTACAGACTCCACATGCTTAGTTTGTGGGAAAAAGTCGAACCCCTTGACATCAACAATATCGTATTTTTTATGATCTCCTTGCAAGTTTTCAAAAGTTGATAAATCTCTAGCTTGTGTAAATACGTTACAACTTATATATACAATCATTTCGGGTTCAAAGTCTAATAACTGTTTTAAAAATGTTGAATCTGAGCCTTTTCTTGACGGGTCTATAATAACAACACTTCCATCTCCTTTAATATTACTTCTCCGAAATTCTTCATTGTTGAAAATGTTTGATGCATCACCTAATATGAACTTCGTTCTGTCCGGATCAAGACCATTTATTTTCGAATTATGATTAGCATACTTTATACTAGATTCGCTAATTTCAATTCCAAAAATATTTATATCGCTACTCAAATTTGACAAAGCAATTCCGAAAAATCCAACTCCACAATAAGTGTCAACTACATTTTTCACTGGTACATTTAACTGGTCGATATGAAACCTAATGTAATCCAATACAGAGGGTAAAATTGCATTATTATTTTGAAAGAAGCAACTTGAGTCAAATTGATAAACAAAACCTTCAACCTTTTCGGTCACGACCTCCTTAGGTCCTTCCAACGCGATTTCGTGAAACTCACCAGTGTCTTTGTTGATTCTTAAACTTTGTCTTAAAGTTAATTGCCTCATGCTTTTGTTTCCCATGTACTTTTTCCGAACTTCTTTTAATTTATCATTTAATTCTATCGTCGCGATAGAACAATGCTCAACATCTATCTTGCCTCTATTGTTCACATGTTTATATCCCAATTTGGTACATTCATCACCGTTGCTTTCAAAATGCGGAGTGATTTTTGTTCTGTATGAGTATTGTAAAGGTGATGGAATGACCGCACCAAAATCGTTTTCAACTTTCAACAGTGGATGAAAGTAATCAAATGCTTTCTTTATTGTATTTTGTTTAAATATTAATTGATCTGAATATGATGACATTTGTAATTGACAACCATTACACTCTTGAAAATGTTCACATAAAATGTTTCTTTCTCTTGAAGAACTTTTGTTCAAAATTTCAATTAATTCACCCTCCGCATAGAATTCATAATGCATTTTCAATAGAACTTTGATTTTATCCCCAACGATAGTCTTTGGTACCATTAAAACTGTATATTTACCTAAAACAGAGTCCGAGTCTAAGTATTCAGACGCGTAAATAGATTTAGGAATTATGGCTATTCCATCTCCATTATGTGAAATTCCACTTATTTTAACATTTGAAATTATATGGTCTTTTCTTTGAAATGGTAAAAAGGATTTAATAATATCATACGAATTATGAACTTCTTGATCTGTTATATTTAGATTCACTTGCTTAGAATAAGATTTCAAAAAATCACAGATTTCTAAATATAACACATTACTTGGATGAGTTGGATCATTTAGGTCTGACCTTCGTTTTGTCTTTTTGAAATATTTAAGTAAGCTTGATACCTTTTGCTGCTGTCGTATTTTTGGAAAACTCGATGAATATCTGTACGCCCTTGCTAACTCATATCTTATGAATTTGTATGGTCGTAGTCTCTTTAACATTAAATTTGATTATTTCAAACGCAATTTTGTAAAAGTTTTAAATTTAATTTTTTGCAGCTAAAAGTTTATCGATATAAAAGAAAAGATTTCAGAATATTAGCATTAAATTCATTTATTATTTAAGAAAAATTAAGACATGAACTCTAATCACGATGCCGCAGCTACAACGTTACTTTGAAGTGGTACATCTTCATCAGGATAATCATCTAAATCTAAAGTGATTGTTTTCGAGCTGTTTTGATTTTGTTCCCTGTAGATGCCCACTAATGCATCCGATTTTTCATAAAGATTACTTTTTAAAGATATCACAATGAATTGAAAATTTGGTCCAGCATGATTTTTAATGTAGTTCCCGATTTTTGCAACATTATTGTTATCAAGAGCGGCATCGATTTCATCAAGCACAAAAAATGGAGCAGGTTGGAATGAATGAATTGCAAAAAGTAATGCCAAAGCAGCCATAGTTTTTTCTCCACCTGACAATAGCTCCATGTCTTGGAATCGTTTCATTGGAGGCATAGCATGATATTTCACCCCAGATAAGTACGGAGTGTCTTCATCTTCCAACACCAAAATAGCAGAACCACCCATTGGAGATGTGCTTGATTTTGTCAATTCTTTATAGATTGAGTCAATACGACTGGATATGTGATTAAAAGCCTCCATAAATTTCTGATATCTCTTTTCTTTCATTTCTGCAAATTTATCAGAGGTCTTCCTCTCTTGTTGTCTAGCAACCGTGTAATCTTTGTCGTATGATCGTAATTTCTTTTCAACATCTTTAAACCTTTCTTGAGCCTTTGCATTTGGAGTCAACCTTTCCAATTTTTCAATTGTATCCTGCAACAAAGCTTCAAGCTCAACTTCTAACTTAGTATTGAAAGATTCTTTAAATTTGTCATCGAGCATCTCATAATCAACTTCAATATCATAAACCAAATCAAACAATTCATTTGTGTCTTCTCCGACAGGTAAAGAATCAAGATCTCCAACCTCTAACGGTAAAATTATATTTTGAATCTTACAATTTTTTAAAATCATTGCTCTATCGGACACAATCTTAAGTAACATTTCTTCTTCCAGGCTGATTTTTTTCGACATATTAGATACTTCTTTCAGAATTTCATTTACATCACTTTCAACAGATTTGGAATGTTTAGATTTGGATTGTAATATTTGATCTGCCTTCTTTCTTTCAGATTTTGATATTTCATATTCAGCTTCAGTTTGATCCAACTCTTCTTCTAATCTTGTTTTAGAATCTACTATTTCTTCTAACTCAGCTTTCAAATCAACAATTTGATTCTCCATAGTTCGTTTTCTTGTAATGGTTTCTTTCAAACGACCTTCTTCAAAATCTAACTTATTTTGCAAAACTGAAATTGCCTTTACAAATTGTGATCTCTCTTTAGCTCTTATTCTCAAAGCACTTCCATGTAGTTCTTCATATTTTTCAATACCATCTGGTAAACTCCATTTAGTACAAAAGTCCCCATAAATTTCCGTTTTTGATTCACTAATTTTTTGTTTAATATTTTCAATTTTAGATTCAAATTCCAGTAACTCTTTCTCTTTATTTTGTAAAGACTCATTAAAACCAGAACATAAATTAGATTGAAAATCAATTTCATTTTCTCTATCGGTTATGGCACGTTGTAATGATGATTTTCTATTCTTCAACAATGGCAACTTATCTTCCAATGAACTAATTTCTTCAGCTAAAAGATTAATTTCCAAATCCTTTGGTCTTGATTCTTGTAATTTCATTACTTCTTCCATCAACAATTCTTTCGTGTCATTTAATTTGGTCCATTCTTGTTTATCCCAACTGACACTTGCGGATGATTTACGTGTTTGCATACCACCAGTCATTTGACCAGATTTGTGAATTATTGCACCTTGTAATGTTACAATTTTATTATTTAAAGCCCGGCTTGAGTCCCATCGTAATGACCTAGCTATAGTGATGTCTTTCGCAACTAATGCATTTCCAATGACAAAATTAATGGCCGGTTCTAATGATTTGTCTTCGTATTCAACTATATCGATACCAGCAACAGCAGAATCACTAATCGACCTTAAATAATTCAAATTTATTGGATCAAATTCAATTGAGTCGAGTGGTATGAATGAAGCGACACCAGCCCTTCTCTCCTTCAATATTTCAATACATTTGGAAGCAATTGCAGCAGATTCAACAACTATAGAATCCGAGTTTCTACCTAACAAAGTCACCAAAGCAATTTCATATTTTTGTTCAGAAGGTTTAACTAGTTCATGAACTAATCCTTTGATTGATCCTGCTGGTAGCAATCTTTTTAAGACAATTACATTTTCCCTTAACTTTTTCTGCTTATTCGATTCACGTTGTTGAGATGTCAAGTCTTCTAATTTTAAAAGCACGTCCCTCAATTGAGTATTAATTTGCAATTCTTTCTGATTGAAAATATCCCTTTGTTTAATGAGCTTTTTCCTTAATTCTGCCTTTTCATTCTTTTGTGTAGTAATTTGATTTATTCCATCATCAACATCATTAAAATCTGACTTCAATTGTAGGTTCAAGTTTGTTTTTAAATCTTGAATTCTATTTTGAGCGTTCAACTTTTGATTAGATAAACTGACTTTACTTGAATTTATAGTTTCTTTGTCATTTAGTAATAATGCCAATTTTTCTTCCAATTCTGATCCTTCTGATGCTAAATAACGCGAACGTATTTCTTCGTATTCTTTATGAGCTGCTTCCGATAGATTTAATGATGAAGAGGCTGCAATAGATTCTCTGACTTTAGTTTCAAATTTGTCATATAATTTTTGTGAATCATGCAACTGCTTTTGTAATTTTGAAATTTGCTCTTGTTGTGATTTTATATCTATACCTAAATCTTCGATCTTTTTAGTCTGAGAAGAAATTCTAGATGTGAGTGACGATTGATTTGACTCTAATGGAATCAATCTTCTTTTAGCTTGTTCAATTTTTACTTTAGATTCTTCAAGTTCTTTGTCCTGATTTCTCAACTCAAGCACTCCCTTTGAATATTCAGCTACTAACGATTTTAAAGTTTTTTCTTTATTTGCAAGGTCTTTTTTCAAGTTATCAAGAAGAATGTTTTCCTTTTCAATTTCCTTTTTTAAATCGTCATGTTTTTTCTCATTATGATACAATTTATACAATTGAATTTTTTTGATGTATTCATTTCTCAAAACCAAATTCTTTTCAAATAATCTTTGCTCATCTGCTTGCTCTTTATATTGTTTAGATTCCGAGTTTAACGTTCTTTTTTGTGAAAATACACTATTGGTAACTTCACGAGCTTTTTCCATTTCTTCTTTTAATTTTTCATATTCGGTCACATATTCATTTGATCCACTTATGTGTTCAATTAATCCACTCAAATCTTTTGGGTTCTGAGAAGCAATTAATTCGACGTCACCTTGAAAAACTAAAAAATTTCTAGCTTTAATTAATATATTTTCCAGTTTTAAAACCAGAGTATAATTTAACCTTGTAACTGATTTTTCATTTATTTGATAATCGCTATGACCAGACAAACTTATTGATCTTTTTAATCTCAAAATTTCACCATTATCTTTTTCATAAGTTCCTAAAACATACGCCGAAGTTGGATTTTGATCTAATTCGACTGAAAGATCTTCACTGTCAACAGTTTCTCTTCTTCTACCTCTATAAATCAAATCTTTAATTTTCAGTGACCTTAAATGAGATGAATTTAATCCTAACACAAACGAAATTGCATCCATCATGTTTGATTTACCAGATCCATTTGGTCCAATAATTGAGGTAAAATTCGATGATCCAAATCCAATAACTGCCTTTCCACGGTATGACTTAAAGTTATATAGCTCTAGTCCAATTAATCTGCCCATTTTGACTCATGAATTGGATTAATGGTTGTGTTGTAAATGACTTGATGGCTTATATTACTGATAAATGAGATAACACATAAAATTTAGTACAGTAAGATAAATAAATAAATTATAATATTTTTTTTTTTTTTTTTTTTTAAACACAGTATTTATTTAATATACAGACGTTATCTATATAATTCTATAAAACCGGGTCAGAGACGCGACTTGTTATCAGTTAGGAAATCATGCGGCTTTAGTAATTTTATCCATTTTTCCTAATTCAACATACTTCCAAACATTAAATATTTATATAATTAGACTAATTAACTACTGCTAGTGCTATGTATCTTTTTGTAGGTAGGTCTTCAAATATACTCACATTCAATATTCAAAAATGTGCACTAGTTAATAAATGATAAATAGGGTGAAACATGTAGACAGTAGTTGACAAGTATGGAAAAAACCTAGTTTTAAGATACTCATTATTCATATTAATGAACCAAGAGCTAGAACACAATGTAGATCAACTGAATAATTTACAAAGAAAAAAAAAGTAATATATTGTTGAAACAAGATTCCCAATTCGTTAGACGTTTAATTCACTACAAATTTATTTACCTCCATCAAGTTTATTCAAATATTGATTATGAAGTTTTACTTGCTGTTGATATTGCTTAATCAACTTTTTTCTCATACTTTTGCTAATCTCTTCTCCATTAATATCAATTGTGGGAATACCTTGTTCATCATAACTTTTATATAATGTATCATCTTTTAATATTTCTGAAGGTGGGATTTTCATTTTAGCTAGTTTTTCCTGTTCTTTTTTAGCTTCCAATGCAGCGGCTTCCTTCTTTCTGGCATCCTTTTCTGCTTGTTGTTTAATTTTTGCTTGTTGTTGATCTATTAATTGTTGTTTTTCAGTTTCATTTAAAAATTTAATCAAAGCCGATCCATCTGGTCTATCATCTAACGAAACTCCAATATTTATAAGTTGTGATCTGACCAAATCCGAGGCTGATAAGATATCTTTTAAATCAGCTTTATTGATAGCTAAATTTCTGACTTGGTCTCTAAATTGAGCTAAGACTTTGACGTATGGAAGTGCAATATCTTCATCTGAGGCTTCATTATTTCCAGAAGAATCTTCAACCCAGCCCAATTTATCACTTCTAATTGTGAACCCTAAAATATTAAGAATTTTGGAAATGTAATTTGCAACCAGGATTAAAACTTCGATTTTTAATTCAATTTTACCAGTAGTCACAGATTGTATGTAATTGTTGGACACACTAACTAAGTTAACCAAAGTTCTGATGGCTTGTCCACTTGATAAATTATCATTAAATGCTTCATCAACTTCATCTTGTGTCTTTTCTAGTTGTTCATATAGTGTCTTTTCAGAATCGGTCACTCGTTTAGACACAAATTTTCCTTCTTCTATTTTGTGTTTATTTTCGTTATTTAATGCTCGTATGGTTGTAAAAAATTTGTTGAACGATGATTCAATTGAGTTTACTTCATTTATTAAATCGGTTTTGAAATCTAAAGGTTTATCCCATTGATTCAATGCAAACACCAATCTCAATTGTCTTGATGAATAATTTTTTAAAGCTTCATCGATTGTAATAAAATTTTTTAAAGATTTCGACATCTTTTGGCCCTGAATGTGTAAATGACCATTGTGCATGAAATAGTTGACCCATTGATTATTATCAAAATATGCTTCAGATTGTGCTAATTCATTATCATGATGTGGGAAACATAAATCTATACCACCACTGTGAATATCCATCTGTGATCCAGCTAAATCTGAAGCCATGACCGAACATTCAATATGCCAACCTGGTCTACCTTTGCCCCAAACTGAATCCCAAGCTGGTTCACCTGGTTTGGAAGCTTTCCATAATGCAAAATCACTGGCATTACGTTTTGACGTACCAGTACTTAATGAACCTTCACCATCATTTATTAAACTCATATCACCCTTGTTCCATGGTTGTAGTTTGGCATAGACATGTTTGGAATTTTCATATTTGATGGTATCGAAATATACCGAACCATCTTCGGTTTTATATGCATATCCGTTTGAAATTATTTTTTCAACATAATCAATAATATCAGGTATATATTCAGATACTCTAGTTGTAAAGGTTGGGGGCAATACATTTAATTTTAACATATCTTCATTATATCTATTTTCCCAATATGCTGGTAATTTTTTGAAAATCTTAGGATCTGTTACCGAAGCTCCAAATTCATTATCCAAACTTACAACAGCAACGTCTTTGATCTTAGATAAAAATTCTTCAAAGGATATTGATTTATCACTAATAGCTTCATCAGCTTTCGTGGCTGCTTTTAAATACATTGGAAATTTTGGTTTTTCATTTTTAATTGAATCAACATCGACTGTTTTCGACCAATTGCTGAATTCTTCGGGTTTTCCAGTAAACTCGGGTAAATTTTTTGAAAGATAAAATGCTAAAAATTCTTTAGACTTGTTTCTCAATTCATCAGTAATTTCTTTATAATGTTTTACGATCTTTTCATCAAATAAATATTGTTGACGTGCCGCTATAATAATTTTATCATCTATATCTGTGACATTTTGAATGAATTTAATATTGTACCCAAAATAATCTTGCAAAATTCTTCTTGATATATCTGTTGACACATAATTTCTGGCATGTCCCATGTGAGAATGGTCATATACAGTGGGTCCACAACTGTACCATGTTATATGATTCGGTTTGATCGGTATAAATTCTTCTTTTGTACGTGTTAATGAATTATAAATTTTCAATTTCGGTTTAGTTGATGATAAATCTTTTGGTTGATACCATTCAGGTTGTTTAGCTGAAGACTTTGTTGTAGATGCATTTAATGGTATTTGCTGTGACATGGTTCTTGACAAAAAGCTCAATCTTCTTCCAAGAGCCATAAATCAATAGCAGATTCTACTTGTTGTTATACTTTGTTTGACTATTTGAAATCTCATGTTTCAGAAATTATGAATCATATTTATTTTAACTTTTCAAATGACGCGACACAAAGAGTTTGATTGATACAAGAGCATCAATATAAACATAGATATTGACCTTGACATGTAAGATATGGTTGAGAATAAAGAGTAAACTACACTCGATTGATTCGCTCTAGTACAGTTTGGTAAATTAGCATGTATCTTATAATTTTGACTCCATTATATACTTAAGAACCTAAATTTCTTGAATTTGAATGTAAACTTACACTTACACTTACACTTACACTAACACATGTGAAATAGATTTCCAATAATCAGTCGTGATAATTGGTCGCATGATGTATATACTCCATAATGAAACTAGGCGTGTTTCGGATGTATCTACTCTAGAACGCAAATTATAAGTCATCATTAAAATTGGAAATCTTTTCAATGTTTAAACTGAAAATGACTATGGTAAGAAATTCAATCGAGGCAGTGAAAAATAACAAATCTTCTATTTTAATAATAAAGACCAATCACTGTTCACATTCGCATTTTATCTTGTCGAGGAAGACTGTTGATAATAACATAGTTTTTAAATTAAATGAAACTAGTTGTAGACAATATGATAATCGAATTATTAACATGAAAATGTTAAGCGGAATATAGAGATAATAGCCCTAATATTAAAGTTAAGAGCGTGAAAAGCACATGACTATTATTAAGTACTTTTGTGTACTGATGTATATGGTAGCAAATTTGATACATAGTTAAGGAAATTCTCACTCTTTCTCAATCTTCTGTTTTTGTCATAGTTAACAAACGTATTAACAAAAATTTAATTTTTCAAAGCGTAAAAAGAATTTCTACCATCAAATTTTTAATACAACTTATCATCACCAACAACCATAATAATGTCATCTACTGTTAAAGCTGCAAACTGGAGATTCGTTGAAGTCGGACGTATTGTTTTAGTTGACAACAAAGATTTAGCCACCATTGTTGAAATTATTGATCAAAAAAGAGTATGTTTTATCAAAGAATAAATTTCATCAATGAACTTATAGTCAAGACAAGGATATTACAAAAGTGGCAAGGAGAAAATTAGAATACTGAAATTTGACAAATGTTACAATTTTTATCGTGAAAGAAAACTACGAAATATTATTTGGATTATCATTTAGTTTTGCCGTCAAAGGAAGCATATTCTGGTACACTTTTAAAGTAATGTTCATTGTAATGACTTCAGTTTAGAAACAAAACGAAACAAAATACTAACTTTTATTTTCTTTTAGGTTTTAATTGATGGTCCAAAAGTACCAAGACAAGCTATTTCATTAGCTAAAGTTACCTTAACCCCAATAGTTTTACCAAATTTACCAAGAGGTGCTAGAACTTCAACTGTTAATAAAAAATGGGCTGCTTCAGATGTTGACCAAAAATGGGCTTCTTCAGCTTGGGCTAAAAAATTAGCTTCAAAAGAAAGAAGATCTCAATTAAGCGATTTTGAAAGATTCCAAGTTATGGTTTTAAAGAAACAAAGAAGATATACTACTAAAAAAGCTTTAGCTAAAGCTTAAATCAAATAAAATTCAACAACTCGTCAACGATAGAATCATCGATCTCAACTATCATCAATCTCATCTGTGTATTAGTCTCCATTTATTATTATTTTTTTAAACCAAACCATTTTAATGATCAAAATTATAAATTTTCACGATTGCAAAAAGTTCATGTCACTTAATTCATCATTTCATACTCGACCGGGTCCCTCACGTATATATGTATAGTATATATTAAAGAAAATAAAAAATAATATAAAAACAACGAATTATTGTAAAACTTACATATCTTTTGAATCTTAGTAATATCTTAAAAGTTGTTAAAAGGACTAACTTTTATTTACGTATATGTACAAGTATAATCTATATACAAGTTATTATTGATAACTATCTATTTTTTGTTTGCTTGAGCTTTTTCATAGTCACTTATTAATTGTTTTTGTAATTGTGGACTAGTTTGAGAATATTTTAAAAATTCTAATGAAAATTCACCTTTACCTTGAGTACATGCTCTTAAATTTGTTGAAAATCCAAACATTGAATTCAATGAACATTCCGCAGTGACAGTAAATTCATCTTGTCCATTTACTGTTTCATTAATCATACCACCTAACTTATTAACTAAACCAACGACTGAACCTTGAAATTCATTCGGAGCAGTAATTTCAACATTCATTATTGGTTCCAAGATTACTGGTGAAGCATTTAAAAATGCTTGTTTGAAAGCACCTTGAGTAGCTGTTCTAAAAGCTAACTCAGAAGAATCAACAACATGTGTTTGACCATCATTAATTAACATATCAACTCCCAAAACTTTATGACCAATTAAAGGACCTTTTTCTAAACAGTCATCAAATCCCTTATTACAAGCCAATAAGAATTTTTCAGGAATTTTTCCTCCGACAATTTGAGTTTCAAATTTATTTTCTCCATCAATTGGTTTCATTTCTCCAACTACTCTACCATATTGACCAGCACCACCTGATTGTTTCTTATGTGTAAAATCAAATGGTGTTGACGAGGTAATAGCTTCTCTATAAGCAACTTGGGGTTTACCAGTAATACAATCAACACCATATTCTCTTTTAATTCTTTCAACATAAATTTCCAAATGTAATTCACCCATACCTGATATAATAGTTTCTTTAGATTCAGAATCATAATGAACTTTAAAAGTTGGATCTTCTTTTTGAAATCTATTCATTGCTTTTGAAAAAGCTCCATTATCTTTCGATTTTGGTGCAATACTTAAGGAAATAACAGCTTCAGGAACAAACATTGAACTCATTGCAATTTGTTTTGAAGAACCTTGACCAATAAAAGTATCACCAGATGCACAATCAATACCGAAAGTAGCACAAATTTCACCACTTCCTACTTCAGCAACGTCTTCCATATCATTTGAATGCATTCTAACTAATCTTGAAACTTTGACTTTTTTACCTGTTTTAATATGGGTCATATAGGCTCCTTTTTTCAATTTACCTTGATAGACTCTTATATAAGTTAATTGACCATATGGACCTTCTTCTAATTTAAATGCTAAACCAACAAATGGTTTTGTACTTGATGGAATTAAATTTATTGGAGTTTCAGTACCATCATTATGTACTTCTAAACCTGTATTTAAAATCTCATTTGGTTGAGGTAAATAATCAACAACAGAATCCAAAACTGGTTGAATACCTTTATTAGCTAATGCTGAACCCATAAGTACTGGTGTAAATTTTCTACCAATAGTTGCACGTCTTATAGCTTGTTTTATTTGTTCAACAGTTGGTTCTTCACCTTCCAAATATATATCAGCTATTTCTTCATCAACATCAGCTAAAGTTTCAATCAATAATGCTCTTTTTTCTTCAACCAATTCCTTTAATTCGTCAGGAACTTCTGCTTTTCTTATAGTTTCACCTTGTGATCCTTCATTATATAATGCAACTCTATCAATGATATTAACTACACCTTGTAATTGATCTTCTGCACCAATTGGAACTTGAATAGCAGCGGCTGGCAATTTTAATTTCAAATTGATTTGTTCAATTGCTTTCCATGGATTTGATCCCATTCTATCCATTTTATTAATAAAAGTTATTCTTGGAATATTATATCTTCTCATTTGTCTATCAACAGTAACAGTTTGTGATTGCACACCAGCAACTGCACATACAACTAACACAGCACCATCTAATACTCTCAATGCTCTTTCAACTTCAATTGTAAAATCAATGTGACCAGGAGTATCAATTAAATTAAAATGATAAGATTGATTATCTTTATCCCATGAACAATAAGTTGCAGCAGATTGAATAGTAATACCTTTTTCTCTTTCTAAATCCATATGATCCATTTTGGCTCCAACTGAATCTCGTCCTCTAACTTCATGAATAGCTTTAATTCTACCAGTATAAAATAAAACACGTTCTGTAAAAGTGGTTTTTCCTGAATCTATATGAGCTGATATACCTATGTTTCTCATCCTTTTAGAAGCTTGTATATCTTCTGGCGTTGAATTTTTAATAATTTCATCTATTACTACTTTTTCTTCCTCGTATGTCTCTGGTTGTTTTTGTTTTATATCTTCATTTTTACGTAGCGATGATTGAAACTGTCTTTTATTGAAAGTGGTGATTCTATTTATCGGTGAAAAATTTATAAAGTTTGTATGTCTCGATATTCTACTCACACCACGTAGAAGAATCGTCATACTGCTTGTGATGTGTTTATTGAAGGGATTTGGTGAAGTTTCTTGTTACTTTGTTTCAAACCTGATCTGAAAAATTTTTTGATAGTACAGATATAAAGCCGACCTGAACTACCAAATGCGGTCGAGAAATTCTGTCCAGGCAATTTTTTTGCAACCATTCTATAAAAAGAAGAAAGTTAAAAAGTAACTGGAATTATGTTATCTAATGCCCCCCATCCTTTCTTATCCACAGAGTTACGCTTAAAGTACAGTCAAAAGTAAGTAGTTGTCTATTAATGCCATAAAAATACTTGATCTAATCGACTTAAATTATAAAATTTAATCCTTTGGTTTAACACCACCTTTACCGTTAACATTTCTAAACATCATTACCCCTTTTGCATCTTCTTTATCATCATCAACAAATTGACAAGTACGTACGCATTTCCAAAGGGAAAGCCACATGGATTCACCCTCGTATCTATAATGTTCACCCATAACTTTCCTTATAGCGTCAGTTGCTTCTCTTGCATTATAAAATGGAATTCTTGAAACATAATGATGTAAAACATGAGTTTCTATAATATCATGAAAAATATGTTGACCAATAAATCCAAAATTACGATCAATTGTTGCTGCTGCTCCACGAGCAAAAGTCCATTCTTTAGCAGTATAGTGAGGCATTGTTGGATCAGTATGTTGTAAAAATGTTACAAATACTAACCAATGATTTACCCATAACCAAGGAACAAACCAATTTATCATCATATTAAATAAACCAAAATTCTTATACCATTGATAAACTACGATGAAAGTAGTTATAATTCCAATATCAGATAAAATTATATACCAATATTGTTGTTTATCAAAAACTGGTGATGAAGGTGCATAATGAGATTTTGCAAATTTTGAATAACCAGGATAAACTTGTCCAGTAGCATTAGTAGCTAAATATAACTGTAATCCACCTAATTGTTGAAAAATTAAAACTAAAAATGACCAAATTGGACTATCTTCCATAACATCAGCAATTTTATCAACTTTGTTTTTTTCTAAAAATTCCTTTTTTGTATATGGAATAAAAACCATATCTTTAGTTAAATGACCAGTTGCTTTATGATGTTTTGCATGACTAAATTTCCATGAAAAATATGGAACAATTAAATAAGAATGTAATATCCAACCAATTATATCATTAATATTTTGATAATCTGAAAATGCACCATGACCACATTCATGAGCTAATATCCATAATCCAAATCCAAATAATCCAATACAATATGATTGTATCATCCATGCAATACTTCTAATTACTAATGATAAATTTGAATAATTTTCAATTTCAATTTTTGGAATTAAAGTATGTCCAATATAACTAATTAAAATCATCACTGAAATATCTCTAATAACATATCCCATAGATTTAATTAATGATCTTTCATAACAATGTTTCGGTATGGCTTGTAAAATTTCTTTTATTGTATAATCTGGAACTTTAAAAACATTCCCATTAGTATCAATTGTTGTTAAATTTTTTGTAAATGTTTGACTTGAAGTGAAAGATGCAATATTACCTGATCTTTGTACTGTTGATGTTGAAATGTCTTCATTTATGCTGGTACTTGTTCCAGTTGATGCAGATTCTTGAACTATACTCATTTTTCAGAAATATAGGTGAATAGAATGATATGATAGCTAAATAAAAGTATGTCTATGTTTTGCCACAAAGATTTGAAACGAATGAATGAAAAGTATTTGAGATCTAATGGATCAGAACTAATATATACACAAATTTTAAGAATTGAAATGAAAAATCCCTTTACTTTTAAATAAAATTTGAAATAGATTTTCAAAAAATTTAAAAATTTAACACCTTATCAAAAATAAGATAAATGATTTTACTCATCATGATTATTATTATAATTTTATATCCACGTTAATATCCAAAGTTTAATGTAACTCACTTAAAAATTTAAAAAATGGGTGTGAAAAAATTTTCGGTATTTTGTGTCAACATAAATATGAGACAAATTTTTGATTTCAAGAAATAAGAAATTATCAAATTAAACTTGATACAACTGTCATATTTCTTGATTGATTTGAAATTTGACTGACAGATCATGACTTTTGAAAGTTTCACATTGTGTTCTTGTTTCAAAAATTTAAAGCTTTACGAAATAGAAAAAAATGATTATAATTTAAAATCCAGCCGATTTTGTATCACATCGACGGAAATTTAATTACTATTTAATTAATTTCTACCTCCAACCAGAACACTCTCGAAATTTGAATAAAATGAGTTGGTATCCATATGAGACTTAATTAGTAAATAAATAAAATAAAAATTAAGTATATGGTTATAACGTACGTTTCGGATTTGATTTGAAACATAAATATTTGGTCGAGCTTATCGTAATTTAATTCTAATTTAAACAAAAGAAAAAAAAAAGTTAAAGCCTCATCTTTTTTTCATACGTCACTATTTATATGCAGGTTTGAAACCGTTTAAAACGAATCTTCACGTAAGAAATTCTATTTTCAAAATAGATTGTAATTACTAAGTACTTGAATATGGATGTTGAAGTAAGAGCTTGCTTGAACCTCGTTTGTCCATTCTTTTGTCTGTTGGCTTTCGGCTTTAAATTTTATTGACCGAGACAAAGACTTTAAGAATCCATATTAAATATTACTATATTTTTGCGTAAAAATTATGTTAAATATACACCTTTGGTACTCATCAAATCTCTTTTAAATTTACAATAAATTAGGGTTTACTGTTTTCCTTACGAATTCTTCTTTGAACTACTGTTTTAATGAAAATTTTGGCTCATATAAACTGAGCAAGTTGTCTCTTGAAAATGAATTAATCAAGACATTAACAATTATTTCAAATATTTAAAAATTATCATGAAGCAGTAACTATTCCAATTGATTTGAAAATTGGGTTGGATAATGAAATAAAATATTGCCTTCTTCCAATAGTACTTATTCTTTTTATTTGTTCAAGAATCGCTAGTGGTACATCTGTGCTTTTTTAAAGTCATAGGGTCATAATGATCTTATGTACTTGATTCACCAATGAAACCTGTAACCTGTTCGTTTCAATACCATGCGAGATTGTTTTTTAAACTTTGAGTTTGAGTTATCCTTTAAGCTTAATCTGAATTTGAAGGATCAAGTACTCCATTTCTGATACGTTCTAGTTGGTAGAAAAATTTACTTACTTCATTGCTCTTTTCTTTTTCGATACCAGAATACTCAAGTACTTACTTGAAATGTAAATTAAAGAACATAATAGTCATATCATATAGGAGATACCTGTAATGAATTGAATTCTATTGGATGTCTTTGAAAAATTTACTAATTTAGTAAGCAAAAAATTTCAAAGGGGGGTTTACCCCATACTTTTTGAATCATTTGAATTATAACATAAAACGGGTTAAAATAACGTTAGACTAGAAGACAAAACTTTCAAAATTAATTGTTCAATTACTATCAGCTTATTTAGGCTTCATTTGTATAGAATTAATAGTAAAGATTGACTTTTTACTCATTATAGTTTGACATAATAATGAACAATAGAAAATGTTTTAAGAAATTATTTGAAAATCAATAATTTAAGAGCAAGGTCAATCAATAAATCAATCTGATAATTCAAATTTAAATTATTTGTCAACGATAATTCTCGTAAATTTACCATGTTTGTTTGACTGTTATATTGTTCAAACTATTAAAATGCAAATCAATGTCTATTAATTATGAAGCTCGTAAATTTAAAAAATACTACAAACAGTATAAACAGTCAATTTTAAAATTTTGGGATGACTATAAATCCTTTTTTGAAATTTTTTGAAACACATGAACTGCGTTAATTTTATTTATTCTTCCTTTTTCTTTTGTAGTGGGGTCGAAATTTTGGAGTTAAACTCCTATTTTCTTAATTGCTAATTCCATGGTTTTGTTGTTTTTTGGTTAGATGTTTTTTTAGATTCTTTTTTGCGATGTCATGTAACCATTTTAATCCCAGTAGAAGACCAAAAAAGTTAAAGTAAAAGTAGAAGAAATTGAGTCAAGTTTGAGTTTTGTCGTTAATGCTGCTGTAGTTTAATCCTATTAAAGAAAGGTTTGTATAAAAGAGTAAAACCTAGTTGCACTTCGTTCAAACAATAGAAATAACATAGAATATGACAGCTTTAAATTCAAATTAATTTTTCTAACAAGTCAAAGTGTAATTTACAATGGTTAAAACTTGAGTCAAAGTTGAAAATGTGAAAAAACGTTTGATATTGATATATAATTAATGAAACTAATACTAACAATATACCTAATACTATATATAAAACTATTTACTATAAATAGTAATAAATTTATTTTTATTTTTATTTTTTATTCTATCTCGTAAATTTAAATTAAATTGTATTACACAAAACTGTTGAACTTAATTTCTTCTATTTCCCTTTCTCTCTCCTTTAAAAGGGTCGCACAAAATTAGAGGGTCTTTTATATTTAAACTAAACCAATTCAAACGTTTGAATTAGGATTATTAAACTAAAGAACCTATCAGGATTCATTTTCTTTATTAACCCATCAATAAAGCCATACCAGTATATGTATATAAATCTTCATTGTCGTGTTCCAATCAATAATAAAAAAATTTATTTCAATTGGAACTAACCATGTCTCCATACTAAGACTAAGTAGATTTACATTAATAGAAGTTTAAATTTATTGAATGATGTAAATAATTATACGAATGAATATATAGACTAAAGACGACAAGTTTATTGTTTTATTTTTATAACAAAACGGATAACTGGTGGCTTTTATTATAATTACTATTGTTGTTGATCAATCATTAAAATTGGTAATCCTTTCTGAAGTTGATATCAATTCAAATAGGTCTTTGATTCTTGTATTAAATTGGAAATAAGCGATTTTGATTTGACTGATTTGTTCACTTCTTAGAAGATCTTTGCCCCTCTCGATATTTTTTGTTTTTTTATTTTTTGATTCCGTTTAGATGCCATATCTTCCTGAATCAGTTAAATTATTTGCATTAAATTTAAGACGTGTTTGTAACACAATATATATTTTAGTCCACTCTTATAATTGTATTATTATTGTGTTAAAATACTATAAAAGGAATAGTTTGTATACTTAATTTAATTATTAGTACAATAAGAATAGTTAAGGACTTACTAGTTATGTGTTCTCAAATATAATATTTCAAATTGTTGTTCAATATTGACACAAATAATTTTTTATATTTAAATTTATTAACAGTAGTTTTTGAAACTTTAAAAGGCGGAAAGGTCAAACGAAAATTTGTGGAGCATATAACTTTAAAAATTGGAAATTCGCCATAACCATTCACCTAAAGTTTCAATCCCATCAAAACAAATTTTAACCTTAAACCTCTAGTTCTTGACCATTTAGTATAAAACTTTAATTTGTTAATGAAGTCATCAATTTCATAACGATATAAAGAAATTTTCATTATGAAACTTTGGTTTGAAGTATTAGGTTAATGTTGTATCGTGTTCGATGAGAAATGCTCTTTTTATCACACTACTAAGCTTAATATTTGGATTTTTTACTGTTCTCTGCTTCTACCTCTACTACAATCGACTCAATCGATCTCAAAGCATGTCAAAGTAGTTTCAAATAAGTTTAATTGAACAATTAGCAAAAAACTAAATATCTCAGAATTCATACCTTAGCATCGAACACAATATTAAAAAATAATAGTCTAAAAATTTAACGCAAAAAATATCATATCAGGGCTCAAATTATTTTTTATGCCCAAATAATTTTGAAGTGGAGTCGAAAATTTCATATTTTCTAAAACCCACAACTCACTTAACAAAAAAATAACCACAAGTTGAACTTAATTAAAACCACAACTTCTGGTTGTATTGTTGAAATGTTTGGAGTTAATAACCATTAACCACTGTCTATGTCTATCGAATCGTATTTCCTCTGATGATTTATAAAATAAAGATCTACAAATACCAATAAATATGTGAGCCCAACGTTTGTTTTTAGAAAGACAATAAGCCAAAATCGTTACTAGTACTAGGAAGGAAGGAGAGGCAGAAGCATTTTGGACATGTAAAAAAAAGAAACGAAACTATATCATAATAGTAATTATGTTTTGAAACAACCTTGTATCTGTGTACAATAATAATTTACTGAAAACAGTCAAGCTTACAAGTGACATGATTATATGTGGAGTAACTAGGTTTTAAGATTTAAATTTTCAATTTCTCTTTACATACTTTTTACTATTGTTAGCAGTATAAGAAATCTTCATATTGTAAATAAAACTCAAATTTAAAATGCTAAATTCAAGGTTATGTATAAAATGTCTAAATATGTTACACAAAATCTCTGAATCTGAAATTTCCTAAAACAGTAAAGTAATAAAAAATCAAATTATATTTTTTTTGTTTCTATTATAGTCAATTAAACAATTTTTTAATTCATCATTATGTTTAGTCTAATTTCAATTTATGAATAGGTATTTGGATATCATTTCAAAAATATATAAATGATTTCAAATCCCTTTTTCAAATCATTTTAGTCTTGTTTCTTTTTTCTTTTTTTTATCATCATCAAGCAAAACTTCTTCAGCTTTCAACTATAAATCAAGTTTCATTTCATTAGTAAATAAACTACTACATTCATAACTCGCTATCAAATACAATCAATTAATTTTTCAAAAGTTCCAACTTCATAAACAAAACTATCACATAAATACATAATATTAAAAATGAAATTTACTCAAGCCACTTTATTTGCTATCTTAGCTTCATCAACTTTCGTTTCAGCTGCTCCAGCTATTGTTTCAGAACAAACTATGGTTAAAAGAGAAGATATTAATGATGTCTTAGCCATTTTAAAAGAAATTAAATCTCATCAAGCAAAAAGAGAATATTTAGAAGGTGATGAATTAATTGAACATGATAAAAGAGCTGATTCAATTTTAGGTAATTTAATTACTGCTTTAGCTAATTCAGGAATCATTAATGATGTTTGGAATACTTTAACTACTAATCAAGCTATTGCAAGTACTTTACAAAATATTATTCAAGCTGCTATTCAAACTGCTGTTGTTCAAGGTCCAGCTTTAATTGAAGCTGTTTGGAATTCTGGATTATTAGGTAATATTTTTAGTAAATTTTTAAATGATCCAGATTTAAGAAATGCATTTTTAGATGTTGCTAAATCTATTTTTGGTACTGCTGTTAACTTAATTACTTCATGGTTATCAGGATCATCATCATCAGGTTCAGCTACTACTACAGCTGCTGCTCCAGCTGCTACTGCTAAATCAAGAAGAGAAATTATTGATGGTAGTGAATATTTAGATAAAAGAGATTTAGCTTCAATTATTCAATGGATTGTTCAAGAAATTTCAGATTCAGGAATAGTTCAATCATTAGTTAATAAAGTTATTGCTGATCCTCAAGCTTCAATTAATTTCTTAACTTCTGCATTCAAAACTGGTTTAGTTGTTGCTGAAGATGTTTATGGATGGGCTAAATCATCTGGATTATGGGATTCAGCTTTACAATATATTCAAGCAAATGCTGGTACTTGGGCTGGTGCAATTGCTTCATTCTTAGGTAATGCTTTATCAAGTGGTCAAATTTCAGCTTCAGATATTAATAATGCTTCTGGTTCAATATCAAGTGCTATTACTGCTAGATCAGTCACTGCTGCTGCTGCTCCAGCTGCTGCTGGTACTACTACAGCTCCAGTTGCTGCTGCTGCTGGTACCACTTCAAGAGCTACTACCACCGCTGCTGCTTCAGGTAATACTGCTGCTGCTGTTGCTCCAGCTGCTAATGGTAATGCTTTAAGTTCATTAGTCACTAAATTTGGTTCAGCTACTACTTCAACTCCACAAGTTAACACAAACAATTTAGCTAATAATGTAAATCAATTAATAAATGCTGCTAACTCAGCTGGTGCTTCATTAAAAAACAAAAGAAGAATGTATTAAATAAATAAGAATAATCTCAACCACATTTCATCATAATGATTATGAATTATAATGGATCTTAATCTAAAATTGGCCGCAGTTCAAATAATAAAGTAAATCTTCATCATAATTCATATCACTTAATCTTGACAATCATCAAACTCAATTCATCATCATCATCATAAAAAAAATTATTTGGTATTTTCATTTTGTTTTCAACGTTTACATTTTCAATTCTTAAAAATAGAAGTGGTCACTTTTATTTAATATTTTTAAAAAAAAAAAATCAATTTCAATATCATTTTATAAATTTTATATTATTTTTTAAATATTTTTTACTTTTAATAAATTTATTTTGATAGTTATATATGAAACATATTTGTTCACTATCTCTTTGTAAATTTTCTATGATGTAGTTGATTTTTAAAATCAAAGTTCCTACGATTATGATACATACGATACGGAGATGAAAAAAAGAATGGTGTTATTACAGACTTTTCAATCTTACATAGAGGAACTAATTAAATTTATGTTGAGACCTGCTCTGTAAAAGTTTTTAATACCTTTGAGTTAAAAAAGCTAAATCTTCATTTGACAATATCGTACTCTTTTTCCAATGGAACCCCACTAACTGTGTTTAAAGTCAGTTCATGAATCAAAGAGCAGCTTGATTTTTTGAACAATAATACATGAATTATAAACTAATCTTCTATATTTTTAATCTTGGTTTTCGTTTATCTTATATTAGCCGAATTAGAATTGAAATTTGTTGACAAAAAAAAAGGATAAATCAAAACAAATTTGCTTGAAATGTTGTAAAAAAATATTATTTGAACCACCCCTTAAAACACATCTTTACCTCAATACATAGTTTTACGAAATGAGAGAAGGTTTTACTAACTGACCAAAAATGATTCAGTGACAACGAATATTTTAATGTTGTTCTTCTTAAAAAGCATTATTTATCGTCTAAGTCAGATTATGAATTCAATCATTGCAATTTAACGGTAACTCATCAGTTTATTTCATTTCTATTTCACTTTACATCAATAAGTTTGCATAGAAATATGTTCGTTAAAATGATACAAATACAATACTTAACATATTATACACAAAGTTGGGTTAAATTTTTTCATTACTGTGGATGAATTCAAATTGTCTTCCAGTGATTTTATTTGATTTATCCACATGGCCAATCGGCTTCTATGAAATAAGGTAAGCCGTGAATGATGGATGGATTGAAAAAGTGATCATATACTGAATCTTAAACTTTACATACATATAGGTACACAATACAGAGGAAAATTTGAAGCCTACTTTTCCTTCTATTGTGTATTTCGCTATTCTGTTTCATTCTGTTTCATTATCATTAATTTACGTAAAACTATACCTTCTAATATTCCTTCTGTTGATCAAAAAAACAGTTGCATTGCATTTTCTTGAAAAACGTATATGAAAATAACCGAACAAAGGGTTTTTTTTGTATTTAATTTTAGTTTGTATTTTAATAGTTGATTTAAACTTTCTTCTATTTAAATTTTTGGTTATGAGTTCTACTAACTTGAGATTCAATATTAATTTGTTTTCTTAATGGGTAAAGAGAATGAGTTGGTCCACATTCGCAGAATATCAGTCGGTACCGAAATGCAATTACCAAGGCAGATTACAAGGATTCAGCCAATTTTATAATGGATTTACACTGAAAGCTAAAATTTTTTTCATATGATCAACCTTATACCAAATTGAATTTTGTACTATTTAACAAAATTTTTTCAGTCAAATGAAAAATTAATTAGCTTCATTAAGTAAAGGGTTTAATATTTTTCCGTAATTTTGAGATCAAGGTAATACCACAAACATATTAAAAAAGACAGTTTGTTAATTGAAAATGAAATAAAATAAAATAAAGGGTTATTTTATTACGTCAATAGTACAATTTGTTGATTATTAAATGGCATTTGAAATTTCAATCGATTCATTATACAACTATTGTAAAATTTTTAACTCCATACTCAGATGACAAACTAAATTCGGGATCTAAATAAATTCCTCAGATTCATTTTTTAGACCTTATCAATTAGGTTATCTAATTTAAAGTGAAAGTGGAATAAAGTAAATCCGCCCTGATTTAACCACATGCTACTTAATCAGTTTCAACTATAAAGTACTTGCATGATACATAGAGTAATGGAAGGAAATTTTAACTTTTTCTTTATTACACTAAGTTCTAGGTTTATTTCTAAATAAAGAAATTTGAAAATTTGTATTTTCGTCAAAATTTTAAATTAATTTTTCATTAAATTTATGTATAAGATCACCTACTTTATAGAAATTAATTGACTAAGCTCCTTAGGGTTAAGCAATTAACAACGTCAAATGACTTTTGGGAAATGTTTTGACACAAGATGTTCTAAAATCATTACTCAACGACCGACAAGGAACTTCTTTTTCAAAAATTAATGGGCACTTTTCTCAACTTGACAGATTATTTACTTTTCAATACTCAGGAACAACGTAAATATGATTTAAATAAGAGATCTAAGTCCATACACAATAAAAATTTTTAATAATAAAAGAGCAAAATTAACAATCAAATAAAGAAAAAGGGAAAACAATCTTTTAACACAATTTACATTTATTAAATAAAAGGAATTTCAAGAACTACTATTAAATTTTTCAGATGTATTATAGGCTATTTATTTTCAAATCATATAACAAAATAAATAATAATAAAATATTATTTCTTTACTGAAACTCACCTGAAATTTTTATTTATAACTAAATGGAAACAAGTTTGAAATATTGAAAAAGCTTAGTCATTATAAATACAAATTGATCTGCTTCTTATTCTAAAGTGTATACTTTAATAAAGATTTCATCTTCATCATCAAATTCAACTTCACTTTTTTTCATTTATTAGTATCCAAATCTTACCATTTAAAAGTTCGTAAAATTTTATACATACATACGAACATACATAAACTTCATACAATCACAATTCAAAAAAATTTAATTCATTACTTCAACTTCAAACATAATCAAATTAATCAAGAAAATCCAAAATGTTAGTAGCATTAGAAACTCCAAATTCAGCATTTAAACCAAAAATTAATAAATTAAAAACTACATGGAGATTAAAAAAATTTAAAGATATATATAAATATAAAAATATAAATAATAGTAGTAGTAATAATAATAGTAGTTGTGATGAAAATAGTAGTGGTAATAATTCAACAAGATCATCAAATTCTGATATTAGTTCAAATGATTCTTATTCTTCAATTTAAAAAATTATTAAATAATCTGGATTAACAAACAACATAAATGAATTAATGAATTAATGACTGAATATAATGAATACAAAAGTACTCAAAACACATTGCCCTAAATTCAAACTCACTAAGCAAAATTGTCACATATCCTACTATATCTATTTCAATTCAAAATATTTTTAAACGATCCAATACAACATAAATGGTGGTTATTCATTCATGTCAGTAACGTGAAGTACACACTCCTTCAAAAACTAAATCATGAAACAACTAGGAAGAAACTCAAATTGGATATCATTTCACTTTACGTTACAACAACTATCAGCCTAATAAAAGTAATAAAATAGAACAATTTTAGAAAAGGGTCTAGCTCAGAAGTTAGCTAAGCTACTAGATCAAATAATACTTTTAATACAAAGTACATTAGTAACTGCAAAACATCTTAAGTGGTAATTTAGTTCTCAAAAATATTAAAGGCTCAAAACCTGCATACAATAGTTTGGTTGCTTAACATTCCACAAAGTTTAGGAAAAGAATTTAGACGAAAACCAAACATAGGAAAGGAAGGATAGGACAAAGAAGAAGGAAAGAATAATTTTTTTTTCATATTGCCGTATGTTTATAGTACTATTGTTAATCATTAATATAGACAACAATATAGAAAATGTTATTGTTATCACGATCTCTCTTGTTACCCCTTTTTATATCTATTTGATCAGTCGAAAAGATCATTTGATAAATAATATATAAATAAATTTTTCGTATATTGATTTGTTTCTGAATAGTGACCTATATATGCTTATTTTTAATATTCTTCAATAATCATCAATTAATTTTTCATTATTATTTGAAGGATCCCATACAGCAGATGGTAATTCCAAATTATTACTACTTGTACCATTACCATTACTATTTCCATATGGATTGTTGATGTTATTATTATTTGAATTTGAAGAAATTTCAAAATTTCGTCTTTCTCTTTCCCATTCTCTCCATCTTTTCATTTTAATTTTTGTTGCATCAAATATACCTTCAGTTGCTCCATGATCTCCTTTATCACCTCCTGCAACAGTTCTTGTTTCTCCCCAACTAAAATCATCAAATTTCCAATATGCATAACTTGGTAAAACAAAATTCCAAATTGGTAAAGCTAATAAATATATGAAAAAATATATAATATATGAAAATGATGAAATTGTTATAACAATTAAACATCCAGGTAAACCGAAAATAATAGCTAATAAAACTAATGACATAATTGGGGTTGGTCTTGAAATAATTGCAACTATAATAACATAAATTGTAAAAGATATAGCTGCTGGTAAAACTAATGTACCAACTAATTCAATAAATATAACAAATTGCATTGAAAAACAAAAAGTACCACATAGATCACTAACTAATACTAATTCCATAAGATTATGAACAGTTGAATTAATCCATCTTCTTCTTTGTGATAACAAGACTAAAAATTTATCAGGTACAATAGTTTTACAAGCAGCTTTTGGTATAAATATTTGTTTCCTCTTGGGAAAAGTTCTCAACATTAATGATGATAAATATCTATCTTCTCCTAATAATAATAAATTTTTTTTATGTAATGTATCTACAACATTATCTGAATATCTTTCAACAATATCTGGATTTGCTAATATAGGAACCCAATAACCATCTGATCCCTTTGGAGCTTTTATTCTATACATACAAAAACATCCAGGTAAACATGTAACACCACCAAATATACTTTCAAAAGCTTTTGCTTGATGATGAGATATATAATATTCAAATACTTGAATTGCTGTTACCCAAGTTTGAGATTTATTCGAAATCTTGGTTTCTCCACATAATCCCATAACCATTGGATCTTTAACCATTTCAGCAATCATATGAGTTAAAGAATCAGGAAAAACTCTTGTATCTGCATCAACCATTAAAACAATTTCATAAAATTCAGCCATTAATCCAGTAATTCTCCATATACTTTGTAACATTTCAAATTCTAAACTTGTCATTCTTTCATCAAATACAACTTTTTGTAAAAAACTCATTAATATAATTTGTGAATCTCTTTTACCTCTATTACCAGGTTTTGGTAAATTTGATTCTTCTGGTGTACCACATTTTACTATAGTAATCATTGGAACTCTTTGTTGTTTTTCTGGTGGTACAGTTTCATCATTATAATCATAAAATCCAGCATAAACTTTTGCCATATTATGACGTTTACTACCTTGTGCAACAGCAACATATGAATAAGCTTGAACTTCATCTCTTGGAACAGTTAAATCTGACATCATATCTAATACTATATCTGGAGTTGTTTGATCATTACCTGAACCTTTAATTAATCCATCACATACAACTAACATTAATTTATGAGAATTTGGATAATCTGTAGTTGCAATAGAATCTAAAGTTGTACGTATACCATCTGCATCTTCTGAATAACAAGTAATTAAAGTAATAGTATGAGCTAATGGATAACCAAATGGTTGATATTCAACTGGTGGTTGAGGTACAACATCTGGATGAATAATATCTGGTGATAATCCATGAACTATTGTATCTTCAAATCCATCAAATGGATTATATGTTGAAACAGGACGATTTAATAAATCAGTTGAAGAATTTTGATCATTTAAATATAAAGTTGACAGTTGAGTAATATTAGTATTTGTTTTATTATTTGTAGTTGTATTTGATGATTTTTTTCCATAACCATTTTTACCTAATAATGCAGCTTGAGTTGACATTGTAGTATATTTAAAAGTTTTTGATAATGCATCTGGATTATCATAATATTGAGATAAATCAGCATTTGGACCTAATGATAATTTTTGAGTTTTTTGAAAAACACTTTGTCTATTTGTTTTAGTTGGTTTATAATTAGCTCTTGCTTTTGGTGGTACAGTTTTAATTTGATTTCCAATAACTGGATTACTATCATCAACCCAATTTTCAATTTCTTTATTTCTTGCAACCATTGTTTTATTATCATATTCAGTTGCTCCTTGCTTTCTAGAAGTAACCCATCTAAACCAACATGCCATAACAAATTTCATAACAACAACTGATAAAATAAATACTAATGAAACAATTAATACAATTTGTGAAGCAATACATCCAATTGTATCAGAATCAATAACACCAACTTTTATAATTTCAGTTAAACATCTTGCAGCTTGACGTTCACCTGGATTTGTTAACACTAAAGAAATATCTAAACCTCTATAAGTATGATCATCACGTAATTTATCAAATAAATCAGGATATGTAACATCATCACGTTGAATCCAATTAACTAAATCAAGATCTAAAACATTTCCTGAATAAACAACTAAATTTCTTGATGAATTTCTAATATCATCCCAAGTAAAATAAACATCACCATTAACTTTTAAATTATAATAAGCTCTTCTTGCAACTTCACTTGTATGACAAGCCCAACCATTATAATAAGCTTGCGAATTATTAACTGAATCAGATCCATCTTGACTAAAAAATCTACAAGGCATATACCAAGCTAATTCGTTATCATCAGTATAAGGAATTGTACAATTATCTCTTGGCATAATTAAATTTTTACAATTTCCATTAACATTTTGAAATAAAAATGATGCATCTTTACCACCTGCATTAATAGGTGGATATAAAACATTTGAACCTGCACCAATACCTGCAGCTGCTGGATGTTGAGCTTGAGTTAAATCAAAAGATCTACCATTTATTATTAAATATCCAGTATTAACTTCATTAATTCTTGTTCTAATTCTTTCTGATGAACATACTGTTTTAGTAAAACCAAAAGTTAAATAAGCAACAAATGCTCCAATATATAATATACAAGAAATTAAACCAATTTTTTCTCTCCATGCAAATTGTCTATCTTTTGTTTTTAAACCAAATAATTTTAATAAAGGAGCAGGAGCCCAAAATGTTATAATATAACAATAAACTTTCCAAAAATATATATTATTTTTTTTATCATTTTTTGATCTATTTTTGGTACCTTGTACTTGAGGTCTTGGTAAACCATTAGATATAACTTTACTTTTCAGTGGTGAATGAGAATAATCATTTGTTTCATCATTTAATCCATATATTTCTCTTCCTCCTTTTAAATCTTGAGTATTTGGACTTCCTTGAGGTGAAGAATCATGAATTTCCATTAATGGAATACCTTCATTATCTTCGTCATTATTATTATTATTATTATTGTTACCTCCTTGATTTGGTGGTCCTTGATTATTTGAAGGACTTTGATTTGGAAAATGACCTTGAGTTGAAACAAATGAACTTAAATGAGATCTTGAACGACCCAATTCATTTGAAACTTGAGGATCTAGACCAGTTGAACTTGGTTGTACAACAATATGATCACTTTCTTGATTTGTAATTTGAGTATAATGATATCTTGGATGATTCGCATCTAAACGTGATCTTTCTGGTCTAACTAATGATTTTTTACGACCAATTCCATCACCAGATTCTGGATCAAATTCTCTATAACCTCGATGAGGACTACCACTCGGCCTGTTGAATGACATTCTATGACGTTGTTATGGTTTATGATTGTTTTGTATATATTCTTTGCTTTAAAAAAATAATTTTAATATTTTAAAGTTGTTTGTAATTTAATGCAGATAAAAGTAAGTGAACAAAATTAATGATGTTAGACCAATAACTGATATGTTAATTTGGAATGTTTTGTTGAAAGGAAAGGATAAAAAAAAAGGTGAAAATTCGGAACTAATATGATATATTCTATGAATAAAAACGATCGGATGAATTTTGATGTTGGTAGTAGTTGTGTTTTGACTCCGATATGTGGATGATCTATACCAATTTCCTATAATTGTGGTAAGTTAGTTGGTTGTGGTTGTAAAAAATTCGTATGATATTACTTTTATTAGTATAATTCTTCGCTTTCTATTAGTAAATTACGTTGCATATAATAAAAATTTTATTTTATTTTATTTTTTTTATAAATCAAAATCAAAATCAAAATATAAACAGAAACGGAAAAAGACATGGGAAGTAAGAAAAACACGACATTCAAAGAATTTTAGGTATACATTTTCAAGGTATTCCTTTTATTCTGGTATCAAATTCTGATTTAAAATCTGTAGTATCTAGGATACAAATTATATGGTATCAACTAAGCACTAATGAATGGATAAATTCATAATACTGATGGGTTAAATAGATAAATTACTTAATAATTAGGACGTGTTTCATTGACAAATTAAGTGAATTGATTTTGTTACCTTAAAAAACAATAGTAATAATGTCTTAACACATCATACATTAAAAGTCAGATCCTTTTGATTTGATTTGATTTGATTTGATTTGCAACAATTTGACAATTTCATCTACTTTGACTTTAGACATAAAAAAATCTGGTAAGCAAAACCTATGCGGTAAAGCAAAGTTTGGCTTTATGGTGAGCTGACCGTCCAAACAATACTGCAAATATAAGTATCTAAGGTGCAATAATGATTGACGGAATGTCGTAAAATAACCGCGCCTCAAGTTTAAATTACTAACAAAGGAAGGAAGAGAAAGGTGAAAGGTATTTCATTCGCCTTTAATCTGGGTTTGGACTGAGTCTAGTAAAAATCCACAATTTAGTAGCTACAAGAAGAACAAAACTAAATATGAATTATTCTATTTAGTAACAAGTTTAGATTTTATATACTAGATTTTAATTCTGAAGTTATGAAGTTTCAAATAATTCTAAAAATAGAAAGTCAACTTTTACATTGGTAGCGTCATTCTTTTTAACATCAATATTAAATAAATAAGTCTACTTAATCTACAATTAAAAGTTGTTTCATATTTTGACGTTTAATGTCGTTGATCTAATTTACAATGTTTCTTTGAGATTGTTTCAAATGAATCGTCTTCATTCACTCTACACTGTAAAAGAAAAACATATAACAATTACTACAATGCTTTTAATTCATTTTTTTATTTATAAATCTATGTAAATAAAAATGCTATTTCAAAACTCATTTATTATCTTCTAATACTTTAATCCAATCATTATTTTGAAATCTATAATTATAAGGAATTAATTTAATAATTAATTTATTTAATTTTTTAAATTCTAATATATTTTTATTTTCAGTCACATTTGAATTTTGAATTATTTCTTTAATTTCAATTAAATTATTTAAAATATAATTAATTTCTTCATTTTGTAATATTGGTATTGGTCTTTTTTTACCTAATATTTTTAAATCTGATATAATTCTTCTGAGAGTAAAACTTATTCTTTTAATTATATATAATTCAATTTGTGATTTAAATTTATTAATTGTTTTATCATTTTGATGTTTTTGATTTAATATTTTCAATAAATTAAATAATTCTTTTAAACAATTAAATCTAATTTTTTCATTTTTAAAATATTTGATTGGTTCAGTTGTTGTAAAATTTTCATCAAAATCATACATTGTCAATTTATTTATTGATTCAATTATTTGTTCTTCATTTTCATCTTGAAATTTGATAATTTTTTTCTCTTCCTCATTTAAATCATATAAAAAGGAATTTAAATAAAGATTTTTGATTAAATCACATATTAATTCATTCTTATCTTCAATTAATTTAGGTATAACTTTATCACTTATTTCTTTATATTGTTGGATTTTAACTTGCTCCTCATCTATAGTCAATTGATTCCATTTGTCGTTTTCATTATTCATATTAAACGCTAATGATAAATTTTTAAGTATCAACTCCCATAAATCTTCACTTATTTCATTTTGTAATATTAATTCTTCAATAATTCTTTGTAAAATATTATGTGCTTGAATCCAAAGTGGTAATTTATCAACTTGTTTCACTCCTACAGCTCTATTTTCAATTAATTCTAATAATGATTTAATACATTTATTTATATCTTGATCATTTGTAAATAAATTTATATAACCAAATTTTTCAAATTTTTCTTTCATAATTTCAATTGCAAATGAACTTATTGCTATGAATGTAGGGATTTTATAATTTTTTTTAGATAGCAATTTCGAACTTAACTTTTGTTCTATTCTTGGTCTGACTGCATAAGGATATATAATCATTTGTGATAATAATTGAATAATAACTGCTTGAACTTGAATATCATCTTTATTAATTACTTTAATATTTGATAAGATTGTAGACTGTAACTTACTTGGTTTATTCTCATCAGTTTGTTGCTTCGATAATATAGGATACCTTGCTGACTTATTAAATACATCAACTATTTTATCCACATGATTTAATGTTAAATTTTTTTCAATAATTCGATATAATTTTGTGAAACATATCATATATTGAACTAAAGTCTCTTGATAATTAATATCTATTAAATTATATTCAATTGAATAATTACTCCATAAGTTGAATAGCATTTCTCGAATTTCATCATTATTAATTTCAAAAGGTGATTCAATTAAATTTTGAAAAGATTTAAAAACAAATATACTAATTTCAATTTCTTGTAAATCTAATAATTTATTCATATAATTTAACAACATTTGCCATTTATCAATTAAATTTATAATTTTTGAATTTGAAATGAGGAAAAATTTCCTATACATAGTAACAAATCCTTCTAATAATAATCTTATTGTTTCATTCCATTCTTTATTATTTTTTGGAGGTATAATTTCAAAAAGACAAGGAAATGCAATTGAATAAATCATATCCCAATTTTCTTCCATTATAATACCATGAACATCAATTATTTGAAAAAAAGTTTGAATTGCACCTTCACGAACTTGAGCTCTTTCTGTTTCTTGTTTTGAAATTTTAGCTAATCCAAATAATAAATATAAATCAAGACAGATATATGCATTATATGATTCATTTGTTGTATCAATGTAATTAATCAATTGTTTTTCCAGGTTAATATTTGAGACTAACTCATTAGTGTTATTGTTATTTTCAAATTGTGATAATCTTGATTTTAATGAGTCACTAATTAACCAAAAATAACTTACTGCACTAAATGAAATATTTAGATCAAATGATTGATTTGCAAAATTAATTAAAGTATCAATTAATTTTTTCAATTGTTGAAATGGTAATGATAATAAAAATTCATCAAGTATTAATTTCATAGTTTCAAACGATTTTTCAACCATTGATTGAAATTTTTCTTTTAAATTTGTTTCATCTGTACCTGTAACTTCAAATGGTGTATTTAAAATTTGAAATACTTTACCCCATGAATTTTGATAATGTAAATCATATTTTTCAATGAGAAAATATAATGTTGTTAAAATAGTCAAATGAATTTCCGTTTCACAATTTAACACTAACAATTCCTTTGGGATACCTTGCTTGAACAATTTCTCCAAATATAAATTTAATCCATCTAGTGTTTTATCAGCTGTTTGTGATACCAATTCATCATTATTGAAACCTTTAAAAGCCATCGAAGTTATGATTTTGGTAAAAGATTCAACTATATATACTCTTATATTAAAATTCAAATCTCTCTTGGATCCAAGCTTGGTGATATATTCAGTAAAAGAACCCCAAACTTCATCATCTTTAATCAAGAATTTTTCGGTATTCAAATCACAAATCTGAAAGATCATATTTAAATAAAATGTTTTATTATATGGTGATTCCTCTAATCCAAATTTAAATTCATTTTCTAGTTTACTGGAGAAAGCAACATCTGATAATTCACCTAAACACTCCAAAACTTCTTTAAAAGAATTAGCTGGAATATCATTTATACTATCGAAAAGCCGTTTATATGCTAAATCAATTATTCCATAATCAGTTTGAGTTAATTGAGGTTTCGAATAATTTGTAAATGTTGAAATAGATGGTGAAGTTGCTGAAGATTCTTTGGAACCACTAAAATCATCCAGTCCATTCAAGTAATATGCAACCCATTGTAATGTTATCCAAATAATGGACCATGCTTCACCAAGTGTAGATCCTAATGACACAGCTAAATTTAAGAATGTTTTTAAACAAAGAACATGACGTGAATTAAAATATCTCGACTTGAAAGAAACCGAATAACCATTTGTGTCGTTTCCCTGAATTGTTGAACTTATGGATTCAACAATAGATCCACCAAGTGCCATCAACTGTTTCTTTTGATCCTCATAAATTGAAGTAGTTTCAGAGTCGTCTTTAATTTCTTGTTTACTAACATTCTTTGTAATTGCATTTGACAATTTCAATAGTAAAATATTCCTTATAGAATTCAATCCTAATAATCCTATTGCGTGAGTGAAACTTTGATATGACTTCAAAACTTTTTGAAAAAGTAAGTCATTTAATGATGTATATATGAATCTTTCATATAAGGATGTAACTTCAGAAGCTGTTGATCCCATAATCGCATTAATTAAATCAACACTTGCTTCAAGTTCCTTCTCATTTCCATTGTTTGACAAATTAGATACATAGTTAGACACTCCCCCACTAAATTTAATCAAAATCTCAAGAATTAAATAGGTTGAATATGTGTTAGGTATATTATTAGATGGATCATTTTTATCTAAATGATCAATGACCATTGTTTTAAGACTTGAATTTTCAACAGATATGAAGTTTTGTGAGTTCAATCCCTGGTTTCCATTAGAATTAGTTTCTATGCTTGGTCTTGAAAAGGGCCTAACAATGTCGTTCAAATATTGATTATCATTAGCAAAAAACGTACTTAAAACGGTGAATAACTCCTTCAAAACATCCTTCTTCAGTTTATCATGATCATATTTTTCATAAATTGATTTAATAGAATCGAAATTTGAAAATAAATAATTATACATTTCTAGAATTAAAACTTTTTCCCAATCTGGAGTAAATGCTTCTCCATTTGAATCTGCATCATCTAATAATAAATGATTTAAATAGGACAAGATAATTTCGATTTCAATTTCTAGGCTATTGAGTTGTGTAGTTAGCAATATTTGTATAATTCTTAATGCTCTTAGAATTAAAGGATAATGTTTAGTAGGTGAATTTAAAATTTTTAATAATGCAGGAACTGTTTGACTTCTTAATAAATATGACAACTCTTTATGATTGCTGAATAAATTTTGATGACCATTGACTATGCTTTCAATTATCTCTAATGCTGCTTGACTTTTTAGGTGAATTGAGTTACCAAAATATTCTGGTTTCTTATTAATTAAAATTTGATTTAAATCTTGAAAAATTAAATAACCTTCATATGATAAAGTATCGACTTTCAATGATTGATTGTTATCTATTTTCACATTTCTATCTCCAGTTGTCTGGGAGTCGTTAATGTTATCAAAAATATTGGTAAATAATTGTTGTAATGTAGCTGAAGCTGCATTTGAGACTATAGGTGATTTATTTGATGTAGTTAAGTTTGAACAAATACTTAGTATACCTAGCAATGTGGATCCTGACATGTTTGACTTATATACCAACATAAAAGACGGTAGACATTGTAGTATTTTCAATTGTATTTCAACAGCCAAATGTGACGATTCTGTTAGTGTTTTTATCAAAATGTTGAGTTTTTCATCAGGTATGAAGTGATTGTTTAGTAGTTTTTGTATAATTGGAATTGCAATGCTATTGATTTTAAGATTTCCAGTTTCGCATGCTAAAATCAAGGTATTAGTCAACTGTAGTTGTATATTTTGATCACTCAATTGTGTAGTTGATTTTAATAATTTTATGGAAGTGTCAGATGCATGTCTCACATCTGCGAATCTCTTCTTAGATTCCGAAGATAAATTTGTAAATTCAGCTATGAGCAGTTGTACATTACTCATTCTGTCATTTGTAATTGACTTGGTTTGTATGAATCGTGTTGTTTTTCTTTATTTTATGGAAACACCGATCAATATTCGTTACTTTTTTCCTTTCGAGAAATAAAAAACCGAAATACGTCAAACACCGAATTATTCAATTTCTACAAAGACAGTGGAAACAATATACTTACAATCATTAACTCATTCAATTCATATAACAGTTATAAAAATACATATAAAATCATCTTGGTAACATTCTTTCAACACCAAATACGTGTGGCTTTATACCAAAATGATTTTTGCAGCCAAACTTCTTTTTCTTCATAGATTTCTTGTTTTATAACATCAACATCAAGCAAATTTCTACCAGTTACTAAATCAATGTCTTCAGCTTTAATATAAAGTCTCCAATTTCTAGTCCAAATTTTATGGCCAATATATGAAACCAAAACAATTGGGGCAGCCAAATACGCTTCAAAAAAAGTTTCAACTTTAAAGTTTTCACCAGACACTGGCCATAACGCCACATAGAATTGAGCAACAAGGATCAATACATTAATCATCATTGAAAGATATGCACCATAATCCCCACCAATGGCTTTGTAAGGTTTGAAAATATCAATTCCTTGCACTTTGGCAGCATAATTGACCCTGACTTGAGCTAAAGAAATTGAAAACCAAATGAAGACACATGATAAACCACTAACCGCTAATAACCATGCAAATACTGTTTCTTGATTTTTGGAAGCACATATAAAACCAATGAGACCAAACAATAATGCAAATATAATTGCAAAAATTGGTCTACCTCTTTTATCAATGTATGCTAAAAATTTAGGACCATGTCCAGCTTCTGCTAATGCCACTAAAGGTTTATAGGTAGCAAAAACACTAGCATTAGCAACCGATAAAACAGCAATCAATATTAAAGCATTAAAAATTGATGGTAATACTTTAATTCCTCCATTTTTAATAGCAATAACAAACGGACTAGCAGATGAATTTGAATTACCCAACAATTGAGGATCATTAAATGGAACCAAAAAGCAAAGTAATATAATAGCTAACATATAAAAAATAAGGATTCTCCAAAATATTTGTTTTGTTGCTTTAATCAAAGATTTTCTTGGATTCGATGTTTCAGCTGCTGCTATAGCTGCCAATTCAGTCCCAGCAAAACTGAATGATGCATTGACTAAAGAATTACAGACACCTTTAAATCCATTTGCAAAAGGTGGATGCCAATTTTTACCTCCAATGTATCCTTGTTCACCTCCTCCAGCTACTAATACTATTGCCAAAATTATGAATCCCAATATAGCAATGGCTTTAATAACTGAAAATACACTTTCACCATATCCATAACCTTTCACACCAAAAACGTTGATAGCTACAATGACTACCCAAAATATAGCAACCCAAGCAGCTGCATTAATATCATCATTCCAGTATTGTATTGTTAAAGATGCTGAAACTAAAGACAATGGAATTGTCACAATCCATTGCAAACAATAATTCCAATTCATTGCAAACGCCCAAGATTCATCTATAAATCTTGAATTATATATTAAAAAATTACCACGTACTGGAAATTGTGAAGTCATTTCTCCCAAATGTTGAATTATAAAAAATATTAAAACTCCTACTATGAAATAACTTAAAAAACTACCCAACGCACCAGCCGTCGCTATTATTGATCCACTTGAAATGAACAAACCAGAACCAATACATGATGCAAGAGCTATTAGTTTGACTTGGTATACTTTCAAATTATCTTCTGGAGTCAAAACTTCAACATTGGAGATATTATTTTTATTCACTATTTGAAATGATTTGAAAAATGAAACGAATGAATTTTCCTTCGTACTTGATTTTTCATTGACATAGTCTGATATTGTTGATTCTCCACCAATTTGTTTCGATGATTGTATTTGAAACGAGTTTAATGAATTTCCATCTTCCAATTTTGAATCTTTGAATGACATGTCGATTATGATTTAATATTTTGCAACCAAGTAATCTGAAACAAATCCAATTACTTAGTTAAATTTCGGTAAAGATTAACTACTTAAGCTTAAGAAAGTCTACTCCTTCCATTAGGGGATTTGAAAGATTTTATATCTCATAATCTTAACTCCATTGAGAGATGATCTTTAAATACATTTAAAAAGTTGTAGTAGTTATTGCAGATTTATAAGTAAAATTTTTTTTTTCTTTGTATTCAAAGGGCATTTCTGATTATTTTTGTATAATTGATTAGGCAATTTATGCGTTTTCATATTCGTGCATAATTTTTGAATCTAAGTTAAAATATTCAGGGACTTTAAATAGATGTATGGAATTTGACTGATTAGTATCAGATCTCGAATTAAAATTACCGTTTTTGAACTTTAGCTACACTTTGTTATGATTTCACAAGGGATCAACTCCTTTGCCTTGCACTTGCTCCGTGATCCGTATTGAAGTATTGCTACTTTTGTGTTGAGATCCAAAATACTAGTTTCTCCATTAAAATTTGACTAAAGTTTACAAAACTTTGAAACAAAGAGTAAAAAATAAGAAAGTAATTTTTGAATTTCTTTTTTTCTTCGATGTTTCAAATTCTCATATTGCCGCTTTATAGTTTCCTTATACCAGAATTATTGCACACAAAAGGAGCTTAATGTCCGAAGGCATCGATCATACTGAAATGCCATTAAATCTTAGTATTTAATTTTCCCGATGAAATGCTAAGAAAGGTCCTATCCTAGCTGTAAATGTTATTTAGATTGTTTGTCGTTCTAGACTGTGAGTTCTCGTAGTTGGCCACCGTAAGTTTAACGATGCATCGGGGATGAGTTTTCATTAATTTCTTGTACTTTTTTGAGGTCATGAGTTTTACATATCAATTTTCAAGCGGAATGAGAGTCATAGTAACAGACTGTCCTTTGCTACTCTAACCTTATTTCTTCATATCAAACACAACAACTGATCATAGATCTAAATGATATGCGCTACCAAACCGTTTTTGTAAAATTGTTTGTCTTACATTTTTGATCTAAACTTGCTTATCATTTAAAAAAAATACGAGTGTTTGATCATACTAATGCCATTTGATAAACTCAAAAACATCGATGGTAAATTTGTTAAATCACCGAATAATCAAAAACGACCGTTGAGAAGTGATGAACCAATTCAAGAAAAAAAGTTGAAAACCTCTCCTTCAGAGATAACAGAATCAATTGATGTTAAACATATTCTTCCAAAGTCAGTTTCCACAGCACCAGCTACAATACCAGAGAGAAAAAAATATATAGAAAGAATTGCATCGATTATGTTAAAGATCAATCCATCAATTGCAACCCCTAACTTAAAAGCCATAGAATTTGAGTATGAAATCGCGAAAAGTTCAACTACAAGAACATATGCCTCCACACTAAGAAATGCGGTATATAAATTGGAGCATCCAGAGAAATTTGATAAAGTCAAAAATAAACCTACATTAAGCTCAGCGGAAGAATTGAAAGCTTTAAGATCGTTGATTATTCCAGTTAGTAAATTACTGAAATATGGTTATATAATGACGCCACCAACTTCAAAACCAAACGAAAGCTTAACTAGAATATGTAGTAGATGTGGCACTGAATTCAAATTAAGTCAACAGTTGGAAAAAACAAAATGCTTTTTTCATCATGGAAAAATACGTCGTAAAATAGAAACTAAGTCAAGATATTTTGATTGTTGTATGGCTCCACCGGATAGTCAAACTCCTTGTGATTCATCTGAACATCACGTTTTCCAAATAACATCACCAGAAGAAAAACAATCCATACTACCTTATAAGTATACAAGTGACTTATTTAAATCAAAGGGAAAATACGAAGTTCTTGGGATTGATTGTGAAATGGGATTTACTACTAAGGGTTTTGAACTAATGAGAATTACTGCTGTTGACTATTTCACTTTGAAAACGGTATTGGATATTTATGTATTACCTTTTGGAGAAGTTGTTGATTTAAATACAAGATATTCTGGAATATCGAAAATTGATGATAAATTTATGAGTTACGATCAACTGATGAAAAAATTAGGAGCAATTATGGGAAAAGATACAATTTTAATTGGTCATGGATTAGAAAATGATATGAATACTATGAGATTGATTCACAATAATATAATAGATACTTCAATTTTATATCCTAAATTTGAAACAAGTCCTACTTTCAGATTAAGTTTAAAAGATTTGGCTTTTAAATATTTGAGTAAAAACATTCAGGTTGGGGAACATGATAGTGCAGAGGACTCAATCGCCGCAATTGAAATTGTGAAATTTCATATTAATAAAAAACTATGAGTTTATTATATTATTAAAAGTCTGGTAATTTATATCTCAGATTACTTGATTCAGCTATGGCTCTGTTGCAAGATATACTTTTACCCTTTCTACAGAAAAAAGTACCATTTAATGGTATATAATTAAAAACATAATCAATGGAAGTGCCCATAAAGTTTGAATTTATATCTAAAAACCCACAAGAATCATGAACTTCAACTCTTTGCTCAAGATTTACTTCAATAACTGTTTCTTTGAATTCGATTTGCATTAATTGTTGGAAATCAATTAAACAATTTAAGTCATAATTGAGAACGTCAAAATTATTAAATTTGTATTCCTTAAATTGTTCATACCTATTGAATTCATCTAATAAAACATATTTCAATTGTGTATCTATTACATTTTCATCTCTTAAGATCATATTATGAATATTCTCCGTAGGTTGTAAAATACTTTTCATCTTTGGATTCAAATTAATTCTACATTCACTTGCTTCATAAAATCTATTTGTTAATTTTAAGGATCTTATGTAATATTTCACATTTGTGTTTTCAATACATTCTTGCTCTTGAACCGTAGGTGATATTTTTGATGAACTAACGGAAGTTGACCAAATTTGAAATTTTGATAAATTTGTTGGTGATACCGTAATTTTATTTGCAACTTTTTGCAAGAAATCAATAATTATTGATTTGTCATGAGTTTTTGATGTGATTTTGAATATAGGACGGTCTTGATAAGATGGATTTGGATTAGGTTTTACAGCATTCGCGATTATTATGAAATAAATAAACAATATTATTGAAAACATTATGATGATTAACTTGTTTTAAGTTGTAAAAATTGGGTGCAAAATGTTATGCAACACAAAAACAACTGGTAAACTTATCTAATAAATCCACATTAAGTTTTTACATAGCACTGTTTATGGACGTCACTTTATTTTGATGTACTAGACTATACCCATAATTAAAATTAGACATTTTATGATTTCTTTTTCAATTGCAGTACTTCTCTATACGGTTTAATTGAAACTAATTACTTATTTTATTTGGTATTAGTAGACCTAATTATATGGTTCTCAAATAAGAGCCCAATATATTTAAATTAATCACACAAAAATTAAACAGTTAGACACGTAAAAATTTAAAACCGTATTTTTAAAAATCATAATAATAAGACGCGATTTAGTGTTTAATATTAATTCTATTATTTTTTACAACCAATATCTAGTTTTATATTAACCACATTCAATATTCATTCATTTAATGTTCAACATAATTATATCCTTCAATAGATAATATCATGGCGAAATTTAAAACTCCAGCTAAAGAGCTGGCTAATCAAATGAACTCTTCTGGAAACAAAAAGCAATCATCATTAATGTCATTTTTCAAACCAATATCATCAATAGAAAAATCTAAAGAATCCAAATCCAATACATTACCAATCGTTTCATCACCATTAGAATCTAAAACTAAAACGAAACTCAAATTGGATGAATCTAGTGATAAAGAAAATGATTCTTCAATGTTATATGATCGTGAAGATGTATATTCATCAAGTATGACATCACCACCAGATTTCAATCAAACCAAACAAACACCACTTAAAGAAAGAACTGCAGCATTAAACTCTTCACCAGTTTTAACGAATAAAAGAGGGTCTAGACGAGTCAATTATAACGAATCAGAAGACGACGAAGACGACGGAAGTGAAGTGAATACTAAAAGAAAGAAAAGAAAAGTTTTACCTGTCGATAGTGATGATGAAGATGACGAATTTCAACCATTTCTGGATGATGATGATTTCGTTGTTGATGACGAAGTTAATGAAGAAGAACTTGAAGTTGAAGAAGAAGAAGAGGAAGAAGAAGATCATATGAAATCGAAAAAGAAGCGTTCGATTACTAAGTCAACACAACCCAAAGCTAATTTACCAAAATTACCAAATCTTGATGACAGTACAGACACAAGCATAAGTGAAAAGTTCAATGCATCTTCATCTTACCAAAACACAGATTATAAACCACAACAATATCTGTCAAAACCTATTTCTCAGAAAAAAAATTTTGAAAAACAAAATGAAGAAAGGTACCAATGGTTGATCAATATAAAAGATGCAGAAAAACGAGACCCAAGTCATCCTAATTACGATCCAAGAACTTTATATATCCCACAATCTGCTTGGTCCAAATTTACAAATTTTGAAAAACAATATTGGGAAATAAAATCTAAAAATTGGAATACAGTTGTGTTTTTTCAAAAAGGTAAATTTTATGAATTATATGAAAATGATGCTGTAATTGCAAATACAAAATTTGATTTAAAAATTGCAGGTGGTGGAAGAGCAAATATGAAATTAGCAGGAGTTCCTCAAATGTCTTTTGATTATTGGTCAAATGAATTCATAAAATTAGGTTATAAAGTTGCAAAAGTTGATCAAATTGAAAGTCAATTGAGTAAAGATATAAGAGGTGGTGGATCAAAAGAAGAAAAAATTATTAAAAGAGAGTTAATCAATGTTTTGACTGGAGGAACTTTAACTAATTTGGATATGATAACTGATGATATGTCTACTTATTGCTTAAGTATTAAGGAGCAAGCTCAAGAAGATGGATCCAAAATTTTTGGAGTTGCCTTTGTTGATACTGCGACTTCTGAATTGAGTTTAATTGAATTGGAGGATGATTCTGAGTGTACCAAACTAGATACATTAATAACACAAGTTCGTCCAAAGGAAATCGTTTGTGAAAAAGGTAATCTTTGTAATATTGCTAGTAAAATACTCAAATACAGTTCACATTCAAATAATCAAATTTGGAATCATTTGAACCCTATTACTGAATTTTGGGATTATGATTTAACATTGGAAAATTTAGTAAAATCAAAGTACTACCCAGCAAATGATTTAGATGATTTTTCAAATTATCCTCAAGTTTTAATTGATTTTAAGGAGAAACATGTAGCTTTCACTGCATTAGGTGGTTTGTTGTCATATTTAAAAATTTTGAAATTAGATGAAAGTATTATGAGTTTGGGCAATATTCATCATTATCAAATTTCAAAAAATCAAGCATCTCATTTGATATTAGATGGTAATACATTAGGCAATTTAGAAATATTGAATAATAATTATGATGGTTCGGATGAAGGTACATTACTAAAATTGATAAATCGAGCAACTACTGCATTTGGTAAAAGATTATTAAAACAATGGGTTTTACATCCTCTTATGAAAATATCCGACATCAACGATAGATATGATTCAATTGAATACTTGATGAATGATGGTTTAGAATTAAGATCTGTCTTAGAGGAATGTCTTTCGAACTTGCCTGATCTTGAAAGATTAATTGCTAGAATTCATGGTAAAACATTAAGATTCAAAGATTTTTTAAAAGTGATTGAAAGTTTTGAAAACATTGCAAAATTTTCTAAAACTTTATCAGAATTTGCCAATATAGAAAGCGGTGTTTTGTATAAATATTTAAAAAATTTTCCAGAAGAAATGGCAGGTTACATATCAGAATGGGAAGATGCTTTTGATAGACAGGAAGCTAAAAATGATGTAATAATACCAGCAGAAGGTGTTGATCAAGAATTTGATGAATCTCAAACTATAATGAATGATTTAGAAGCACAATTGAATCAAAAATTAAAAGACTATAAGAAACAATTCAAATCTCAAGAAATCTTTTATCGTGATTCTGGTAAAGAAATTTATCTTATAGAATTACCAATCAAACTTGTTAAAAATGTTCCTCAAAATTGGTTAACTATGGGAGCAACATCAAAAGTTAAAAGATTCTGGTCACCAGAAGTGAAAGAATTAGCAAGAAAATTAATGGAACAAAGAGAATTACATAAACAAGTTTGTGATACACTTAAATTAAGAATGTATGAAAAATTTGATAGTCATTATCAAACTTGGATGAAAGTTTTGGTCTCAATTGCCAATATAGATTGTATATTATCATTAACAAAAGTATCAGAATCAATGGGGTATCCATCATGCCGTCCTCAATTTATCGAACAAGATCAAGGGGTCATTGACTTTCAAGAACTAAGACATCCTTGTTTCATGGGAATAAAAGAATTTATTCCAAATGATATTCAATTAGGTGGAAATGAACCAAATTTTGGATTATTGACAGGTGCTAATGCAGCAGGTAAATCAACATTAATGAGAACAACTGCTTTAGCAATATTATTATGTCAAATTGGTTGTTTTGTGCCTGCGAAACTGGCGAAATTGACCCCAGTTGATAGAATTATGACAAGATTGGGAGCAAATGATAAGATTATGCAAGGAAAATCAACATTCTTTGTTGAATTATCTGAAACAAAGAAAATTTTGGATTTTGCAACACCAAAATCTTTTGTTATCATAGATGAATTAGGAAGAGGTGGATCTACTAGTGATGGTTTCGCTATTGCTGAAGCTGTTTTATATCATTTAGCTACTTATTTAAAACCAATTGGATTTTTTGCAACTCATTTTCATACATTAGCATTATCATTTCAAAATCATTCTGAAGTTAAACCATTACGACTAGCAATTATTGTTGATCAAGATTCTAAAAAAATTACATTTTTATATAAATTGGAATCAGGAGTTGCTTCAGGATCATTTGGAATGAATGTAGCTTTGATGTGTGGTATAAGTCACGAGATAGTAAACAAAGCTGAGATTGCTGCTAAAGAGTATTTAGTTTAGATTATATAGTGATAGTATAGAAGTCAATGTCAATTGTAGCTTAGCTGTTTCCCATTTCATCTATTGTCTTGCTTACAATCAACTTATCTCTTATATGGGGTCAAAATCGAGGTTTAATTTTGTGAGCACTCGGATTTGTAGTTGATTAGGCATAAAATTTATTTGCAGCAAATATTTTTGAAATGCTTCAAAATTGCCAATGCACTTAGCCTCTGACACGGTAAATCTTATATTTGTAAAAACGTCTTCTAATAATTCAATTAGCAAGAATTTGAAATCACTGACCTTTCCAATTTCATCTTATTTTGTGATGTTTTCAATAACAATCTCAATCACAATATGGTGGATTAAAGTAGCAATTTTATTTAATCACCGAGCCGCACCAGCCTACTTAAAAAGAATATTATAGATTAAACCCCAACTTTTCATTAATTATTATTCAATTTTAAATATTTTTCAATTTTACTTCTACTGTTTCTTTCTCTCAATTAGTTCCAATTCAATTCAATTGATTAAAGATAGCATAAAAAATGTCATTATTAACAGCATTAGGTTTAAACACTAGAGTTCCATACCATTTCTTATTTTATTCATTAAGTTTTGGAGGTTCAGCTTTTTACTCATACATTGTATCACCATTGATTTTTAAAAATTTAACAAGAGAAGAATTTAGTAAAGTTCAATCAAAAGTATTTCCAACTTATTTTAAATTTCAAATTTTATCACCATTCATTTTAGGTTTACTTACACCATTTGCTTATTGTCCATTTTCAGTAGGAACATTAGCTATAAGTTCAATTACAGGAATGTTAAATTTATTCTTTTTTGAACCTAAATGTCATGCTATTAAAGAAGAAAGAATTAAATTAGTTGCTATCAAGAAGGATAAAAAAGACAACGGAATCGAACCATCCGATGCTATGGCTGCTTTAAATTCTCAATTTGGTAGATGGCATGGATTAAGTACCTTAATTAATACTTTATCTATTGTCTCTTTGGGTGCTTATGGTTTATTTCTCGCTAAATTTTTGACCTTTATTAGATATTAAAAAGGCTTTTTACATGTATTTAGGAGAGTTTGATAAATAAAATTCGTAATAAACAAAACATTATTCTGAAAATCTGATTGTAACAATTTAAAAACTATAGACTTTGAATTCATTACTTTAGGTTTGTCTCGACAATGCCAATTCTTTTATACAACTTGAGTAGACTTTTTGGGAGGATACTCATATAACTTGTAGTAATCGACGACTTGCCCGTTTAGGTTATTTTCACCTTCTATCGGTAAATAGAATACATTTCTCCAATTAGCATCTCCAATAATCCAAAAATCTAACCAATTTTGTTTAAATCCATAATCAGTTGGAATTTCAATACGTAATGGGTCAACAGTTGATTCATTATTATTTCGTCTTAAAAGTGATGCAATTGACATCTTAACAGTTAGTATAAATTGATCAATTCCCAATAAATTTAAACAAGTTTGTAACTCTGTTGTCTTTTGTGATGGTGGTTGAGTTATTGAATCTGCAACAACTTCATTTGGAACTGTTGAATGGTTAAAACGCCTACTGTTTGATATTTGTGAATTTAATGAACTGAATTCCCAGGTTGTTAGACCTCGTAAGATTTGAAATGTTTGAACCACACATAATATTAAAATCCAAATATATTGAAGTAAACACCATACCATTAAATTGAAATGAAATGGATGATTCTTATACCCAAAACATAAATCATCACCGATCATCTGACAGAATAAACTCTCATCTTCATCATCTGAGTCATATGAATCTTTCAATTTGTCAAAATATCGTATTGACAAGTAAGTAAATAATAATATAGCAACGTTCAATGAATATACAAAAGTTATGAATAATTTATGATTTCTAACACCAATCTCGTTGTAAACCCATGGACAATAATGGTCAAATCTTGCTACTAATTTATTGTTGTGTCTTGAATATCTTGACCTCAAAGGTTTTTTAATTAAAGTGTTCACGCAAAAATGATCTGTATCAAATTTACCAACGTTTATAAGATCTTTAATTTGGGACAAAATTATTGATGAATCGGTTGGAGTTGGTACAAAACCTGGATTGATGAACATCGCTTTGAAAAATGACCATACAAATGTAACTATCACAACCGTGAGTAATAAGTTGGTAATGAAATTACTGAAAAACAACCGTGGAACAATGTTGTATGCCCATACTATTATACACCAAAAAGCTGTTGCAGAAAACACCCCAGCTAGGATTGGAGATTTGGGAAGCGGTTTATCGTCTATTAAATAAGTTGGAATGATGATTTTATTTACAAGGTAAATTCCAAATGCAAAAAATGATAACGAAAAAATTAATTTAGGAATTGCCAAAGATTGTGAAGTTGTGCATAGTTTCAATGAAATTGGTAGTAAAATGTATGGTGCAAGGAACGTTAATATCTTTCCCATTTTGGGTTGAATTATATTTGTTTTAGGCTTCCAAGTTTTTGGATCTCGACCACATTCAATTAATACTTTTTTCCAAGTAGTTAAACAATTCATATCTTGAGCTACTTCAAAGCTATCCTTGTTTTGATCGTTCTTAACAAAAATATCAGATCCTGCTTCAACTAAAGTTTTCATGACTGTTTTATAACCTCTCATGAAACACCAATGCAAGGGTGTAAATAAATTGTCGTCAACCTTAGTGACATCGGCACCGAATTTAAGCAAGGCATTAATTGTAAAAATATCATTTTGATAAGATGCCCAATGCAAGGCGGTTCTATTTGAACCATCTGGTTCATCTATATATAGTTTATTTGTATCACAACAAGACACTAGTAGGTATATCACCAACATGATATTTGAACTATGAACAGCTAAATGTAGTGAATCGTAATTCTGTATATCTCTTAGTTTCGGATCAGCAGAAGACTCAGATATCAAATAGTCAACAATGTAGACCAATCCATTTCTGCATGCCCAATGTAGTGGCGTAGCTTTCAATTCTCCACCATAAAGATTCGGATCGGCTCCATTTTCAATTAAATATTTCACCAACGTTAGTCTATTATTTATACATGCCCAATGCAACCCAGTTATTCCATCTTGAAATGTTTCGTTTACTGAAACATCTTTTGACCCTATTAATTGTTTTACCAAATCGATTGATCCTTCTTGACAACTTTGCATAAACTGAGCTAATTTTGAATTTGATTCTAAGTCCGTTCTGACATCATGTGAATCACCATTTACATTAGACTCAATGACAGCGTCTGTTGAATTGATAGACGCGGAGTCAAGAAGCTCCTCATTTTTCAGAATTTCCGAATCTATATTTTTGTCTTTCAACTTATTCAATTCTATTGAATCTAGGTTTTGTTTCGAAAAGCTTTCAACTTCAGATGTATTATTCAGCAATTCTTGGTGTTCTGTTTCGGTAAAACTCCTACCGCCATTTTCCTCTTCATGAATCATTACATAAGGTATTTCTGTAATAAATTGAACATAAAGTATATTAGATGGTGATATTGATGCAATTGATTTGATTTTTAAAGACTTTAGATCGAAATTTTGCAATTGAATAACTGCGCCGCATGGAAAAATTAGGTCAAGACTTTTAGACTTTTTTTAAACTTATGCAGAAGTAATTTTGAATCACTCTTTTAAAAGAGGGCGAAGGTAGAGAGACATTACAACAATCATACAGCTTATTCGAGTATACGTAATTAACTTTTAGTTGAGATTTCAATACAATCATATTAATGATCTTGTGCATTTGTGGCATTTTCTTCGTCAAGTTTTTTTTGCCTGTCATTTATACTTTTTATACTTCTGATTGATTTACTATCATCCTTACTATTAAGACTTCCATTTCCACTTTCATTTGTAATGGTTGCGTCATCATTTTTGAATTTTTCATTTGTACCTGAGGAAACCCTTGGGTTTGATGTGGTATATACTGCAGTTGTGTTGCTTGTTTGAGTGGTGTAGGCACTGCTTGAATTTGCTGTTGAAGCTTCTGAAGAAGTACTTGTGCTTCTTGGTTTACGATGTAAAAGATCTAATATTTGCTCACCAGCTTTTATTGCATTTGGTTTTATTGTTTCATCAATGTAAGGTATTACTTTATCATCAATATATGGTTTCACTTTGTCATCAATATATGGTTGTACAGTATCATTTATGTAACCAGGTCTTACTTCTTCCTTACTGATAATACCCATGTTCTTTTCTCCAACTCTTGTTAAATGTTTTTCAAGTAATAAATAATTTCTTGAATTTGCTTTATAACCAATTTCAATAATGCTTCCAACTATAGGAATTAATCCTAATCCAAAATCAATTGCAATATTTAGCAAGAATAGTAATTGTAAATCCAATGGTAAACCATCAGTAATTTGTTTTGCTAAGTACAATAGTTGTAATGACCAAAAAGTTTGAACTATAGTTCCAAAAATAGGTACTATACTAACTAAATTAGTCCAACCAAATTGAACTCCAAATATTGAAAACCAATAATCATAACGATAAGCTCTTTTTTTAAATAATTTCAAGATTTTGATATCGTGTTCATCAATTCCTTGTGGTATTTTTCTCTCAACCTTTTTATATTTCTTTTCACCTTTCCTATTAATATTTGTTACCACATATTCATAATAAGGGTCTTCTACTCCAAATTTATTCCATTGATTATCTTTGATAAGACGATTTGTGATCCATTTTAAGATAAATGATGACATTTATTGAATTCAGTATATTGTTAGTAAATTGAGTATTCAATAAATTTTTGGAATTATGAAATTAATAAGAATTTTGAAAATTGGTAATAGATCTACTTGTATTTTAATATTAAAGTTATTGTTAGATTTAAAATTAAAGTGTAAAATTGCTATTTTTTGTTCCAAATAATTAATTTTCAAATTATACTGCAATCGAGTAAAATTGTATTATTGTTTTGAATTTAAATTAGTGTGACCCTCGAGAGTAAGTTTTTGATCAAATTCATTCTTGTGATATTTATGTAAATTTACAGATTTTTATATGCAAAACCCTGTGGAGATCTATAGTTTCTTATCTTATTCGTAATGTGTTTACCCCTTAAGGTTTACAATTTCTAATTTTCACTAAAAGCAGTACCTACTACTTTCTCCATAATTAAAGAGTAGAGACCAGAATATCAAAATCAAACAAATCAAATAAATAATAGGAGTTCATTTGCTTCAATTGGGTCCTATTTTTAAACGCATTTGGTTCAATGAAAATATAACCAGTCGTGTAAATAATAAGTAGTATATTCCTTAAATGGCATAAATGTAGCAAACATACATAATAAATTAAATTCTGAAACTGAAATTAATTCTGATCTTGTTAAGACTCTTCAATCAATCATGGCTGTTGTCAAACGATTATTTATAAAAGCTTCAAATAACTATGATTCGGATTTCCAAATTGTACCCATAAATACAAATCAACCGCTTGAAATCAAATCCGATATTGGAGTCTTTAAATTGTTAATAAATTTGAAAAAATTTGATGGATCACAACCACATTTATCAAATAGTTTATATAATCAAGGAGACAAGACTTTTCTTAATGGTGAGAAATTAGACTTCAATGAAAAAGAGTTGAAAGAAGATGGACCTGAACCCAATTTAAGAATCAATATTGAATTCACACCAAAGGAAGATATAAAAGGTGGAGATCTTGTATTTGGTAATGACTTCACATACTCAATTAAAGATTATGTACCAACTACTTTATTAAGCACTGGCTTAAAGTTATTTAATTGGTTTATAAATGATACTGTTAAAGGAGATATTTATAATGCAAAACCATATCTTTACGGATTAGCATTGAATAGTTTCAGTTATATTGGAATAAATCAAAAACCAAAGGAAGTTGTGGATACCAATGCAAAGCCTATGAATTTTAAGGAAAATATAGACAAAGTAATAGAAAATGGACCAACTACATCGTCAGAAAGAAAGAAATTTTTTAACACTAAAGAAAAATGTGACCAATTTACTTTCAAAAGTGGTACCAATTATGATTTCCAATTTGATACTGATTTTTTAAAATTGTCAGATTCAAAGTATTTAGTATCAATTCCAAGATTTGATATAGATGTAAGTAAATATGCCAACGATACATTAAATAATGTAAACTGGGTTATAAAAAAAGATGGATTTGACGGTGTTGGTTCAGGTACCTTAGGTTTGATAATAAATTTTGCTTTAAGAACTGAAGAACAAAAAGAGGAATAAGTCTTGCATTGAAGTCTCTGATAGCATATGACCATTTGTATAGATTACAAATTTAGAATATAAGAATGATAGAGTTATACGATTTTTACAAATTTTTTTAGTCTAAGTAGATACGCATATTGAAACACAAAACCTAGTCATATCGTATATTTATTTCTCAAACATCAACAAGTAACATCAATAGAAGTAGAGCTGATCAACTTTCCAAAGTAAGGCTTGATATCGTTTGTATTTTGTCAAAAACTTATTTACGTTTGTTTAATATATGAAATAGAACAATGGAGGAAAGAAGTCCTATATCTGAGTCATCTGATATTTATAACAAGAAAAACATTGATCTACTACAGAATAATCAGGCAACGTTACCGACTACAGATGATGATCTAGATCTAGAAAATGCGATAGGAGACGTCTTCAGTAACTTTGACTTCAATAATTTAAACAAAAACAACCAGTCTCATAACTCGAACACTGATGAAATACAAAAACCACAAGTTTCACATACAAAAGAATTACAAGTAGTTAAAGGTGAGGCTTCTGAGAAGGGTGAAGATCAAGTAAGTAATGAAAACCCAAAGTCGAATGAAGATCAAAATTTGGAAGATGCCATTAAGGACATTTTTGTGGACTCAACCAACAAACATGATTTGAACCTACCGACTACAGATTCAGATTCGAGCAAAGCTGGAGCTCAAGAAAATCTTAATACATCTCCGATCAAAGAGGAAGAAGATTTAGACGGTGCCATAAATAACGCATTTGCAGGTTTCTTTGCTACAAGCTCAGAAAAGCCAGATGAACAAGAGGTGGATAACGAAAATGTAACCGAATCCAATACCTTAGTGTCGCAATTACCGATTATTGAAACTCCCACCAAAAATATCCCAGCTGAAATGTCAATCAAAAATGTAGGTGCAAGTACGACCAATCTGCAGGCAGATACTGTTACTAAAAGCCCACGAAGTGGATACCAAACAAAATTTAATGTCACTCCATCGCATATCAGTGAATCAAGTCTTTCACCAGTCCTGAATAATCAAACCTCGAATCAACTACAAAACGATCCATCAGAATCAAACATTGTTCCACCTGATACTCAGACCATTAAACAATTTGCAGAAGGAAGAGGTGACCAATCGCACGATGACTTTGATCTAGATTTAGAAGCTGCAATTGGCAATGCTTTAGGTGAAGCATTGGCTTCAAAAGATACTTCATCCTCAAAGGTCAAGAGAATTCCAAACACTGCACCCAACTTACAAACTCTGCAAACACAGACACTACATCAGCCACAACCTAGATCACATGCTCAACTTCAAACTTCAACTCAAATTCAATCTCAATCTCAGTCTCAAAGTTTAAGCAAATTTGACCAAAACAATTTTGATGATCAAGATTTAAACGATCTAATAGCGCAATCAATTCAACAAGCTATGAGCATCGCAAAAGAAGAATCATTAGATAGCAATGATATGAAAGAAGCCATCACAAATGCGTTCAAGTCAGTTGGTGCCTCCGTCGCTCCCAATTCTCATATTACAAACGATGGAATTCATCAAATTACTCGACCAAATAATGAGAGAAGTAACATGCAAAATTTAGTTGACGGGCCAAAAGCTGAGGTACTTAAATCTACTCAACTGGAAAATAATCAGTTAAATTTGAATGCAGTTGAAAATCATACTGACGTAACAATTGAATCGGAGGCATTAGATTTAGAGCAATTACAAATGAATGATATTTTAAGAGATGCTTTCAGAATGGCATTGGAGGAACCGCAAGAGAAAATGGATATTGAAGTGATTGAAGAGCAGAAAGTTGTTCCACCTGCGAAAGCTATAGTAAGCAACCGAATTTCACATACTCATAAAGCACCTGTACCACCATTACCAAAATTCACGTCTCTGAAAACAGACCCCAAACATCAAACAGATCAAAGTTCTACCAACAATAGTCCATTAGAACTTTCAAAAGCTTCGTCTTTGTTTTCTAATCCTGAGATGAAGTCACAAATATCTTCAGTGATCACGTCACTTACTTCAAAAATCAACAGTGGAGAGTTAGCCGATTTAAACATATTATCAACAATTAGAAAAATCACAGATGAAATTGCGTCTGGGGGCTCTTTGAGTGATTTTTTCAAAAAACCGGACAATACAATAAAATTTTCTGAAACATTATCTGATGAGTTCCTTAAATCCTTGACCATAGCGATTCGATTTTTACGGACTTTCCAGAAAGATGGTTTAGATGAATTGAATAAATCAATCGAATTAATTGAAGAAATGATTTTAGACTTCAAATCTGAGACTGATCCAAATCATGTTGAAATATCCAACGACAAAATTGAATTTATTTCAGCTATTACAAACCTGTCGTTGACTCTATTTTTCGAAAATTTATCATCATCAAAACTAACACCCGAAACAAAAAATTCAATTGACAAGTTTATATTCAACTCGCCAGACTACAAAAGGAAGACCAGGATTGCTAATAGAGAAAGAAAGAAAAAATGGAGGGAAGAAAATGCGGAAAGAAATAAGGATAATGATTTGAGAATTAGAGTTCAGAAAAAAGCAACTAACAAGTTTGGTGAAACCGACACGTCTGAAAAATTAGTTTGGGTTGAAGAAGAGATAAAAAAAAGAAAAGCCAAGAGACTGAACAAGCAAATTGGTGAAGAAGAAACTGGTCAGATAGATGGAGACTTAAAGTCTGAATTCATGGAGCATAATGAACCAGATGTGAAGGAGGTTGAAGTTATAATGGAAAATCGAGATCTAATAAAGAGTATTAAGGATGTCGTTGGTCATGTATTGAACAATAAAGAGAATATATCATCGGCTCATCTAATTGCAAATTCAGTAATCATGGGGTCAATCAGCGAAAGATATGCAACGACTATGAACGTTTCTGAAATCAATATGGATGCAGCAATCACCAAAATAGTGAAAGGCACATTGGAAAATGGTGTTGAGCATTATAACATCTCAAATTCTTTATTAAAATCAAAACGGCATTTATCAGAAATTGTAAATAGTTCAAAAAGGTTTAAACCTAATTTGGATAGTAATGGGTCCTCATTCAACAAATTACCTCCTATTAAATCATTATCACATTCAAATTCGGCATTCAACAAAGCAGCTTCACCATCCATCAACAAACCGAGCTTACAATTACCCCGAAACTCACCATTCATTTCTAACAAAACAAAAAGTACCATATCATCAAATTCACAGTCACCTACTTTGAGAAAGCCAGGAGCGTTTCAAAAACCTAAAGCATTTTCAAATTCCAATTCGACTTCAATTGGTCAGGATAGAGGTACAAGTTTAGGCTTTCCGAAATTATATTCAGCATCACTTAAATGATATAGAATTGTATATGGTTAGTCCCCTAATATATCAGATCTCTATTGGACTGGTTTCTCTCATTAACCAGCGATAGGCTCTTTTATTGTTTAATTTCAACAATTTGTCTGCAAAATCTTCTCTTATACTTTCGTGATATTCGTTAATCCATTTAATTTCGATCTCCGACAAGTAGGTAGTGTCAACCAAATTTAGGCAAAATGGAACCTTAGTCAAATACTCAAAACCCAAAAAATTTCCACCGTTTTTAGTCTTTCCAAAAGACTCATCACATTCAATCACTTCAATTTCACTCTCAACTCTATATCCACATTCACCATCAATATAGTAACCAGGTTCATCCGTGATAATTGCTCCTGATTTAAATAAATCCGATTTGTCAGGACCACCTGCAGTTGATGATATAGAGATCGGACCTTCATGTACTACTCCAAAACTTCCAATTCCATGTCCAACCCCATGATTAAAATCTAATCCATGATTCCACAAAGGTTGTCTAGCATAAGAATCTAATACCACGCCTGTTCCTTTTGAGTTTGCAGGAAATTTAGCCATGGCTACTGCTAAATGACCTTTCAATACCAAAGTGTAATGTTTTTTGTTTTCTTTTGTTATGGCTGAGTTATCAAAAAAATAAGTTCTAGTAATATCAGTTGTTCCTTCTAAATAATGAGCTCCAGCATCTAACAAGTAAGGTTTTTTAGGATCAATAATAGAATTTTCTTCTTTTGTTGGCGAATAATGAATAATAGCCGCATTTGCACCAGACAGTGAAATGCATTCATAACTCAAGCCTTTAAAATTTGGTAATTTTTCCCTAATACCAAATATTTTACAAGCAGCATCATACTCTGAGATTTTTTTCTTTTTTCTTAACAATTGGTGTTCCAACCAAGATATTAACAACACAAACGCCAACGAATCTTTATACTGAGCTATTTTGGCATTAAACGATTCTGTTTTGTTTTTATATAACTTCAATTTAGCTATAATGGATTCATGATGAATTTTTCTTTTACTAAATGATTCAGGAATAGAATCATATAGTGCTAAAGTTGATGCAGAAGCATCCGGTAATATGATCATTAAGTTACTATCGAAGATGGTTCCTTTTAATTTACTCGTACTATTGTAAAATTCGTCGTAATCATTTATAATCAAACCTTCAATTGTTGATATATAATCTTTTAGTTCTTGATCCCCTTTATCAATCTTCTTTTTATTAATAAATAACTCAACAGAAGACAAGGTGATAATAGTATAAGCAAAAAAAACTGGTGCGAAAGGAATGTCAAAATCCGATCTCAAATTGAACAACCAAGCTATGCTATCTAACTCGGTCACAACATAATGTGTTGCATTTTTTTCTTCCATTATTTCACGAATTCTTTTTAATTTATGATTAGTATGCTCACCACTATAATTCAAATTTAGGAGATAAACAGGTTCCAAAGATCTCTTCGGTTTTTCGTCGCCCCAGACTTTATCAACTAAATTAAATTCTATTGTAGGGAGAAACTTGAAATCAAAATAAGTTTCTTTTTCTTTGAAAAATTTACCTAATGATAAACTTAATGTTCGTGGATCACATGAAATGGTTTTACTAAAACTGTTTTTGGTAGCCAAATTTATTGTAAGTTGAGTCCAATTTGTATAACCTATTACACCTTGTTTGTTTAATTTCCATAGTTTTAAATCCAACTGATTTTGAGCCTGCAAAAAATATCTTCCATCAGTCGATAATATTGCTTCACCTGATAATGAATCTTCATCCGTAACTGTTATTATTGCAACTCCCGCACTTCCAGTAAAACCTGATATATATTCCCTTCTTTTATCGGCCAACGCTGTATTTTCAGATATATGTTCATCTTCAGACGGTATTATATAAACTCCAATATCATGTTTTACCATCAATTTTCTTATCTCTTGTAACTTCTCGTGGGAGCTAAATCTTGAACCTTTAATAGTGACTGGGTTTTTGATATATGGCAAATCTGGCAACTCTTTATCATCATCCGAGTAATCAATAGACTCATCGATATCATCATCTTTAACAGGAATGGTTTCAATACCTAATGATTCTTGGGATGAAGCGGTACTGATCGGTAGACAATTTTGAAATGGAAAGACAATTAATGATTTTAAAAATGATGGGTATTTTAGTGAATGGGTTGAAATTTCATTTTCTTCTTCGATCCTCCTACTTCTTTCCAACAATGGTTGTTTCTCAGAATCAAACATTGATGTTGCAAATTGATCAGATTTGGTTTCTAAGTAATAAATTAGAATTGTGTTTCTGATAAGGTTTCCTGTAAGAGCCACTAAGGTCTCGCTTAGTACAGACCTATTGTTAAATTAAGTTGTACGGCGCGCAAATTCGGACAAGAGAGGTTTTTCGCATCATAATGGCAAGTTGTGGAACTATTTAATACTACATTTTAAAACTCACAAAAAACTCAAGCTGCTACCAACATAGTCCAAAACTTGAGACACGTAAAAATCAATCTTCAAGTTCAACCAAATCAAAATAAGTCAATCATCAAGATGTTTAATTTGGTTACCAGGGTTCAATCTGCTGCCAATCAAACGCTCACTTCAGCAAGTATTTTGACAGGGATTGTCATTGTACTTACTTTACTTCAATTGTTTAAAGATAACGTCTGGGGAATAGATACTACGACAATTTCAAATATTGAATCCAAATCATCAATAAAATACTCATTCCAATATGGTTCTATAAATCGAAAACCCAAAGAAAATGTCAAGATAGCATTTGATTTGAATACGGACTTAACCAAATTGTTCAATTGGAATACAAAACAAATTTTTGTATATTTGACAGCGGAGTATCCAGGTAAATCTGAAGGAAGTTCAAATAAAGTCACTTTTTGGGATAAAATAATTCAAAACAAAGAAGACGCAATAATAAATTTAAAGAACCAAAAAAGTAAATACTCAGTATGGGATGTTGAAAAGGGATTTAGAGGAAGAAATGCCACCGTCAAACTAGAATGGAATATTCAACCACACATTGGTCCATTAATTTTCGGGGAAACAACTAACATCGGCTCATTTGAATTTCCAAGAACCGGTAGCACGTAAAAAGAACAAGTTAGTTATAAGAAGTTTCTATCCATTTAAGTCGCTAATATGCGACGACCTTTATAATAATACATGTGTATATACAAGTTTGTATTCTAAATTTTAATTTTAGATTCGATAGTGGCATCAGTTGTAATAAAGATTTTATCTTTATTGTAGTTGAAAAGCAATTCTTTCAAAACATCTTTTGTTCTCCTAAGTCGAGAATTCTGAGATGAATTAAGATAATCGATTTTACCATTGAAAATGGTCAAGTTTTTATAATAATTGAAATCAGTTGTGTAATACCTCATAATTTTAGGATAATTTGCTCTCAAGGTTTCCATAGTCCAGTTTTTAGTTTTGATTTGATGTTTTAGTACCTGCATTAGTTGCCTCGATGTGCTGTTAAATAACTTGATATCGCTTGTAAGCTCTCTCGCAGGATTGAAATATTCGATAAAATTAAATTGATTCATTGTTCGAGAATCATACAGATCTAATTTAATATTGAACAATCTACCCGAAGAACTTCTTAAGAAATTAGTGATATTGTTGTTTTTTAAATTCTCTCTTTCCACCGCGATCAGTTTCACTCCATAATAGTCTGATAAGATTTTATAATTCTCTTCAACCGTATCATCACCGTAATTGTTTCCCAAATACACCAAACAAATTTTATAGCAAAGTTTTTTCTCCTTGTACAATTCAATCTGAGATAAGTTACCTTTGATCAAATCTCGTTCGATGAGTATCAAGATTGTTTCTAAGTTGTCATATGGGTTCATTAAAAACTTAGATATTAAATAATTATAATCTTCAATCTTCAATTTCACTCCTTTGACAAGAATATCCAAAATTTTCGCTTGATTTCTGTTGTCAAAAGATTTAGTTTCAAGATAGCGTTTCATTTTTTGCATCGCAATGTCAGCTAAAGTATCATTCAAGATTGGTGGAATTATTATGTCAAAAGTTTCAGGCTTTTGTGTCAAGTACAGGTCAAGTACACTGGCATAGGTAGTTAAATTTTGATCTAAAAACATATCGTATTCATACTTGTTCACTTGTTTATATGATTGCCTCAAAAGTCGATCAATTTTCATCTTCAAAGGTAAAGGCAACTTCCCATCAAAAACATTTTCACAAAAATAAATAAATTTGTTGAATAATGCATTTCCTTGACGTAAACCAACAGTTTCAACATATTTTATCACAATATCCGCGATCGGTAGGCTGTCATTTTTGAAATTCAACTGAGGATTGGCTTTATTGTTGTCACCATAAAATCCGTATGTATCTAACATTTGTCTTAACATATCTGAAGTATTTTTAAGTCTACTATCATACTTTTGATCCAAGAAACTCATCGCTTTGATAAAATATTTGTAGGATTTGGCAGTCAATAGAATTCTGTTTTGATTCATTTCGTGAAAGATTTTCATGACATTCAAAGGTTTAAAATTCTCGTAGATTAAATTAGCTTTCAATATAGGAAGATAAAGATCTTCATTTGTTCTTATATGATAATGCTTCATCAGTCGCACTAAGTTGTAAAATGTTTTAATTTCACGGCCTTTGACATAAGGTATTGCATTTGCCTTAGATTCCTTTTTGGCTTTAATTTGCAAATAATTCATGATATTGCTAAGTAGTTTGATGCTTCCCACTTGAGCCTGGAAAATTGAAAAATGGGTTTTCAAAGTCAGATCTGCGATGAATTCACTTTTTATATCTATGTAACGTTGTGTCTCAATCCCTGGTTTCAGTTCCCCCCACTTCATATAATTTTCAAATTGTGCTGCGTATAATTGCAAGTCGGAAAATGGTAAGTACGATTTTGAATGCCCATCAAATGCAAAACGATCAGCTTTAGAATATTGTCCCAATTTAGTATAACTTTGTACCATTTTGGCTAAAAAATTCGAATCTTGTTTATTGAATTCTGTCAGCAACACGTAAAGTTCTTCTAGGTTGGCGAGTGCACAGTTTTCAGCAAATAAGTTGGACATGTTTGAAAACACTTCAGGTGAAACAATTTCTAGATTGAGCTCTCTCTCTTTCTCCATATAAACCCTCAATAAATCTAGCACCGAGGTAAAGTCCTGCTCTTGAATATAAAGTTGCAATACGAAAGGAAAAACAAATTTTACATCATCCGAGTATGCTTTATCATTTATGGCCAAATATATGTATTCCTGCATTAAATTGAAAATTTGATCTTGATCATTTTGCCTGATTTTTGCTTTCATTCTAGCAATAAAAATTACTGAGTTCATTTTCAAGTCACGTTCTAAAATTTGCTCATACAATCTTTCCAACTCACTATCTGCCCCCAAAAATTCCAATGCTTGCATGGTAATACCATAATGTATTGTATCCGGTAGATTTCCTTTTCCATACATGTTCTCAAATCTTGATTGTAAGGATTTCCAGTCTTTATGTTTGACACATAATTGTAGAAAGACAGATTCTTGAGTTTCATCATCATGTAAGTCACGATTTTGCATATACAACTCATAAATTTTATTTTCATCAAATTTCAAACAAGCTTCCATGACATAGGCTAAATCAAGCTTGTTAAGAACTTTTGATCTCTTAAGATTACGATGTCGTATCTCTGACGATTTAAATTGAAACATTATGTACGTTAAATATGGTGATTTTGTAATCATATTTCTCATAATCTGCGTTATAAGGTAGTAAGACGTATTATCCTCGTATATTTGCTCTGAAATTTGTATCAAATCTTGCAAAAATTGATCAACTTTTGAGACTTCTTTTGGGGGCAATCCTATGATTTTAAGTAGTTCATCATAAGCAGTGATGTTTTCATTCAACATCCAATCCTGTCCTTCTACAACTTTGGCATAATTCAAAAAATCCCTTATTGTCTTCAATTTTGCGTCATAAGTTATGCTCATATTGTATCTATTCGAAACAAATATATTGATCAATTTCCTCCCATCTCTTTTGGAGCAGCTCTCCAAATAATCCAAGATTCCTTCTGAATCGAAAGATAACTCTCCGTTTGACTTCTTTTGCAATTTCAAGATTGAAATGGTTTGGTCAAGAAATGATCTGGTTCCATTTTTCTCAAGCTCAGGTGCAATATTCAACTCGTAAAAATCATAGAATCCACCATGCAAGACAAACTTAGAAAGTAAATCTCCCTGAAGTAATAAAGCTTTTAGCTCCTCTATACTTCTATTAGGCTCTTTGCTATTGATGATTGTTATAAACGCGTTGATCAACCGAAATCCTTGTTTAAATTCAAATGATGCCTGTACTACGTGGTGAAAGTCGTTTGCTAAGTCATCGATTTCATTTCTAGTAAATTGGTCTTGATTCTTTAAAAATGTTAAGTATTGGTTTTGAAATTTCTCATCAAATATTAGTCTATTTGCTTTATCAAATTTGTGGTCCAAATAACTAGACAAAAATTCCTTTGTTGGAGCTTTTTCGAGGTTTAAAGTTGGATAAGACAATTGCCTCTTTTGAAAAAAACCAGCAACATGATTCCCCAGTCCAAAGATTTGTATTTCACCTGATATTATAATTTTTGATAGTCGTACTTTGTTGAATTTTCGGTTGTAGTTGTTGGTTAAATAATGAATTGATTTATGCGATCCAAAAAATGCTAAGTGGTTGTTGCGACGAGTTCTATTGACAGCCTGGATTTGATATCGTAGTCGTATCATTGGATGCTATATCATACTCGTATTGTATGATTTATATGTCTACTATGTACAAGATAATGATGAAGTAAAAATGTTTCAATGGTATGATCTTATGCTATTTCCATATAAAATAAAACCAAAGATTTAAGATGAAAATTGCAGAAGCTGAGTACTACCAAGTGCGAATTTGAAACAAGAAGATTTCAGAGACTTTAGACCATAAATGGCACAATGGTTAGAGAATTAAAACAAAAAGCGTTCTGACTGATTATTATGGTGCACAGAATATATTAAATTTATTTAATTAACTATCAAAACATATAAAGAATTGGTGATTAGTTGCAGAACGAATCATTTCATCAGTAGCTTTAGATTCATCAGAGTCATTAAATCAGTTTTTTTATGTCGTAATCAAGGAAGCAATGCTTCTCGTACAGTGTGAATATAAAAATGATCATCATTGAAAACTTTTAGGCCAAATGAAAGGACTTGCTCGACCACCAATTTTTATTATTATGAAATTGAGATTATTTTGACTGATGTTATAGTTAGTAATCCAAGATTGATTCAGTTGTACATATTATCAGATAAAGACCTATCATCAACTATTCAATAGTCAACATCTCCAAAAAATGTACACAGGAAATGCGACTCCTTCTTCTTAATTGTACAAAAGAAGGGACTACGAATGTAATTTATGTCCGCCCGGTCGAATAATATCATCATAATTCCTATGTAGCCAAATATAGTGATCCAATTGGTGAATAAAACATACTCTTTTTGGAGTTAGTATAGAAATCTATAATAATTGTTTATGGCTCATACAAGGCTGAAACTTAACGAATATGCTTATTGTCAACCCGTATACATTCAGTTGGAACAATTGGTAAATGCAATTAATCATCGCCATCAATTAAAAATTGTGAAATATAAACACATACAAGTTTTTAACACTCAAAGTACCTCATGGTGACTTCAAGCCTTAAAAGTTATATAATGTACAATAAACGAAAGAAAGAAGATAATATATCTTTTCAAAAGATTTTTTTACTTTCTGAAATAATTTTTCTTTTCAAAGAAATTTCAATGAGATATAGTTTTGTAATTATATACAGTATTCATTTTGTAAATTATAATAATCATTTTTGAAACACAATTAAGGGGTATTTTGATAATTACTTGTTTAAGAATTTATTTTACAAATTATTTTTAAATTGCAGCTGTTTTATTTTAAATTTTTCACCATTTAAGTTTTGTTGATTCTCGAATAGCAACTTATTCTTAGTCTCACTTATGAAGCAACTAAATGTAGTACCAACTAAACAAATGGAAACCAAAATGAACAATAACCAACCATTCAAATGCAGTAATAAAAATGGAAAAATTAAGGACAAGGAACACTCAAATAACCAATGAAGACTTGTGATTACAACCCACCCTTTCATTCTTGTATTGTCTGAAAAATTCTCAAGTACGAAGAGCCAACAACTGGGCAATACAATAGCATGATGAACAATATCCATAAATATCGTTAACGCTAAAACCAAGGACGCGGTCTCATCAAAAAATTCCACTCTCAAAACCCAATCCAAATTTAAATAAAATGAAGTCAAAGGTTTCTGCTTTGAAAATCCAAGAAAAACAGTCATATACACTATCATAACAAAAGTAGTTATTGACATCCCGTATACAAAAACATCTTTCCTTCTCATTGTATCCATAATTAATATGGGAACGGTTATGAAGATAGTTCTTATGACCAAATCGAATATTTGAACCATTTTTAATTCAATTAAGCTTTTGACCTGACATGCGACACATATATAACTGAAACATTCAACTAGTTTCGTTACGCCTGTGAAGTCAATAAGTAACTGGAGAATAATTCCTGTACTTATTTCCTTTATATACCTTTTTCCAAATAAAGTATTTAGTGAGCACGATTTATTGTTGATTCTAGGGATCTTTGTAATTACAAAATATTTGTCACCAAGTTTATCTCTCTGTGTTTTTAATTTGCTTGCATTTGAATTCCCAGAATTACTCGTTTCAAGACTTTCAATCACATCTGCTGCTCCGCTCCATTTCTTGTTGTCTGCTAAATATTTTGGGCTTTCTGGTAAGAATAGTATGGCCAAACTGGCGAAACTTAATGGAATTAAATCAACAAGCCAATTCAAAGTTAAGTACTGATATCCTTTTAAGTGTGGCAAGCAAATCATTGGTAATATAAACATGAAGCAATTTCCCAAACATGTTGCAAAAATATACATGCTTAACATTCTACCACGACGTGTACTTGGTATGATGTCATGTAGATAGACCGGAATTGTTACCAGGCTTATACCTATAGCAATTCCTTTAATACATTTTCCTGTAATTAGCATTGGAATTGATTCAGAAATAAATGTAAGCATTATGCCTATAATCCAAACCAAACAAAGACACTTCAATGCTTTCAAAAATCCAAAATGCTCAATTATCTCACCACCAATGATCCCACCAGCTATATTTCAAGGTCAGTAACTGTCTTTGATTGATTTCCCAAAGTTAAAAACATACCAATTGCACCCATTACATTGCTTGATTTAAGCAAATTTTCTTCAATTTTGGTTGGAAATTTGTAGAAAGTTGCAAAAACGTTAAAATTCTTTAAACTTATATAGGAATACATTTCTAAACCAGCAGTAAAACCAAACAACGTTAGAGCTAAAGCAATGCCATAGCTATTGTAAATTTTTTTAATTTGACGCATAATACTTCTATCTTTGATTCTTCTATTCGTTGAATTGAAAGTTGCAAAATACAATATCAAAAAAAAAAGAATTAAGACAAACTTATCTTTTTCCAAACTGAAACAGAATTACCGTTTCAAGTAGAAATGCGGCTTCACTTTTATTTTCATTTTGGAATCTGGGACTCAATTTTGGTCCCTTATCTTGAAAGAACTGAAGTACTTACCAGCTACATCACATGAGAACCTAGACTTGCTAGATGGATGAAGATTCAAATGAAATTAAAGAAAGCAGTCAATATCTGTTCCTATTGAAAAATTTAGTCAAAGATAAGTCCCCCAAGCCACGAACATTCTTCAAACAAACTTTAGTGAATTCATCAATAGTAACGAACATATTCAATGACGTTAAAGTTAAAATTAACAAGCCATTCAAAGGAGCGGCTAGTGTTTTGTTAAACGATGATGAGTATCAAATTTTAATACCTCCCGAGGAGGATTCGCAAATGGATGTTTTCGATGATATAGACAATGAAATATTTGATGCAACGAGTGACAAAAATTACATCACTCACGAAACCAGGGAGAATTCTATGTTTGAGAAGATTCAAGTTATTATGAGGAGACTGTCAATTATAGTAGATGGTATTGAATATAACTTACGATCAACAATTCGGTCTTCGTGTATCATACGATCAAGTCTTGCTCAAGAAGAGGATCATATTTTAATAAGTTTGTACTCAGGGTTTTTAATATTAATTCGAATTTATTATGTACCATCATTTGTGAAAGATTTTGATTACGATTTCAAAAACGATGACTCGAAGTCTTCAGTATTTAAACCCCTTATAATTCAATGGTGGGATGTGCATCAAGATCTTAAAGAACCAGAACTACATAGTAGTGGTTATATACTAAAGTCATCTGCTTCCGGTTTATCAACGATATCTTCATCTGCTTCAAGATCTTTCAGACTATATCTCACATTGCAGCAAACAAAGACGGGAGCTGTTTTGAAAAATCATATGAACATACCCCTAGATGGGTTTTTAATTGATTCTTGTTTTTTGGAGCCAAAGTCAACTATGCAAACAGACATGCTTTTGACATTGATTTTTACAGAACATCAAAGGTTGTACATAAACTTATATTCGTGGTCATGCTTGGATGACTTATCTGATGGTATCACCAAGACAACTTTCCCTTTGGAAAATACCTTTGATATACCGGTATTTATAGTGCCATTATCCAACTTGTGCTCGTTCCTATTTGTGTCGAAGGAGGCGTTAACGATAGTAAGTGTTCATAACATTATTTCAGCTCATTATGAATTCAAAAGAGCTGAACTGCCTTGGATTTCTTTTCCAACAAATTATCATATATCTCGAGATCATTTAACGAATTTAGACATTCCCCAGATGGATGAGGTACTTATATCAACAGATTCTGGGACCATCTATGCAATTTTAATATCGAAGGAAGGAATCGTTTCAATGACGCCAATGTTTAGGATTTATGATAGCATATCACTTTTTACTTTAGAAAAAAATGAAAATGAATATATTTTGAGTTACTCAAACATTACAGGCTCTAGCAAAATTTTAAAGTTGTTTGAGAAATTCAAAAATGAGTATGTGTGTGATATTGAAGATGATCTAATATTGAAATATAGTAAGTTTGAATTAATACAAAACTTGGAGAATTGGGCTCCAATTCTTGACACGATCGTGGTGGGATCTACGTCCAATGGTTTCAATTATGATGAGGTATGGAGTATCACGGGCCATCGTAAGAAGAAGAGGTTGACTCAATTTAAAACAGGTTTTTGTGGAATTAGGAAGAGTGATATATATGAAGAATTGAGAAAAGTTATCAAATCTTGGATAATAGAAGTTGGAAATAGACTATTGATACTATGCTCTTTACCATTTGAAACTAAATTGATTGAAATCGAATTAAAAGAAAATATATTAGAGGAAGTATTTGCAGTTGAAGATTCTAAAATCAATGAAACTGAGCCAACCATATTTTGCACAAAAATTGATAACGTAAATGAAAAAGATCAAACATTTATAATTCAAGTAACAAACAATAATATCACCTTCACGGATTTGAAAACTGAGCTCACCGAACCATTTGATTATATTATAACCTTTGCAACATATATTAATGGAGAATTATTTTTATTAGCAGAGGAAGATGGCCGCTCTTTCATAACTTCGTTCATTATTACCGCAAAAGAAATAAATGATGATTCCATATTTAAAGATTTTGCAAGACAACATACTTTAGATTTTGAATTAATTGACTTCCAACCGTCAATGCTTAGTTGCTTTCAGATAAATGATAGTTTTTTATTGCTTATTGGATCTTTCGACAGTGAAATTAAACTTTATGACATTGAAGAACAAAATATCACTTTGAGAGAGTCTTTAGATATAATGGAACAACAACATAATTTAAATAATCAAGACGTTACCTTTGTACCTAAAGAATGCTTAGTTATTGACAGCGAATTATTTATAGGGACATACGGTGGATACTTTATTAGAATAGGTTTGAAACCTAACGCAAAATATAAATCATCTTTTAGAGTTGGATCAAGCGAAGTAGATTTATTCAAATCTTATCAGAACAACATCATATACATTCAATGTCGGGATTTGTACATACTAGACCTTTATAATACTTATCCTGTCAAAGTTCAATTTAACGATACTTTAACACGAACAGTAAATTCATTAATTGAATTACCTGCAAAATCATCCAAATATCACAAGTTAGGTTTATTTAAAAGCAATGGATTTGTGGTAACGAACGTTACTACATTCATCAAACCATTTATTAAACAAGTCAGTATAGATGAAAGGTCTAAAAACTTACAATATCTTCCACCAATTTCTTCTTTTGTGATACTGGGGATCTTTTTTGACGAGACTTTGGGAAACAATATAAGATGTGTTGACAAACTGACTTTAAAAACTCATGATCATATTCAGTTTAAAAACAAACAAATAGTTGATTCTGTTTTTATGCAATTAGAACATCCCTTATGTTCATGTGTCTGGAAAATTAAAAGAAATGATAAATTTAGTTATAAACTTTTAGTTGGTTGTTCATATAATTCTGATTATGATCACAAGGGAACTATAAAAGTTTTAGATTTTAAAAAATCAAAAGAAAATGATTCTTTAATTCATATTACTGAATTAACAACATTTTATCATACTTATGAAGTTACACATATAGCACAATCTGATGATTATATTTATTTCACAGGAAATGACACCATTTATGTTACATCTTATGATGAATATTTTAAAAAGTTTAGATCAATTCAAACTTTGGCAAAATTACCAAGTACTATTTGTAATTTCAGTGTCTTTAAAAACAAAATACTAGCGTGTACAGTTAATGATTCAAATTTTCAAATTGATGTTAAACCAAATCGATATTATAATGATAGTGATATTGAAAAAACAATTCATACATCAATACAAGAAAGAATGATTGAACAAATAAATTATAAAAATAATCTTGTTATGAGTAGTAGACATGGTTCTACAATTCATATAATTGATCTTGAATCTAATGGTTTGAGTGACAAATCCTTGCAATTTCAATTACCTAGTAATTCCAAGTTATTAACTGCAAAATTGAATAACATATGGACTAATAAAGAAACTGATAATAAAAACAATAAAGATGATGATGAATCATTATTATGCATAACAAAAAGTGGAGATATAATTGCATTAACTTCAATAGATAAATCAAGTAATGAAATAATTAATTTGAAAAAAAATTTAAATCTTAAAAATAAATCGAATTTTAAAGATTTTACAATAATTGATCATTTAAAAAAATTAAAAAATCCTTTTAATAATAAATTAAGTGGAACTGGATTATTATCATTAAATAAACCCATATTTGATTATTTTATAAATAGAAATTTAATTCAAAATAGTAGTGATGAATCAGAATTGGATGTACCGGATATTATGGATTATGATTTAGAAGAAATTTCAACAAATTGTATTTCAAATATTTCACTACAATAAAGAAATAAGCTACATCAAAAATCAATTATATCTTTTAAATCGTCTGTATTCATTAAATATATTATATATATAGGACATTAACAATTAAATTATTCAATCAAATCACTATTATTACTATTACCAGTATTATTTACTGATATTCCTCCTGTCTTTTTTTTCAATCTTTCTTGTCTATATCGTTGAGCAGCAGTTAATGTAGTATTGGTTGATGTTGAGGTTGATTCTTGTGTATTTTCAATATTATGTTCATCATCGTCTGAATTTTCATCATTTGCTCCACGTAATTCTTGTAATAAATTTCTTGCTCTTAAATTTAATTTTGGTTCATCATTATTATTAGAATCAAGATTTTCTAAATCAGTTGGTGAAGTTTCTAAGATTGTAGTTTCATCTATTGTTGAATCTTCTATTTCATCATGAATTGAATTTAATTCCTCGTTGGATCTAGCTTTAGTTGGTGACGATTCATGATGAGGAGGAATTACTAAGTTATTTTCAGTATTGATGTTATTATTACTATTGTTGTTGAACTTTCTTTGATTTTCCAATATTTGACGCCTCATTAATGCTTTTTTCCTTGCAGATGATGGTTCACCTTTAGCTGGTCCAGCAGCTTTTAATTTTTCTAATAATGAATCCATAACACCTTCATTTTCATCATCATTATCAATAGATTCTTTTGATTGATTTTTAGTTGGAGTTGTTGTTTTACTAGCTTCCAATAATTTTTTTCTTTGTTCATAAACTCTTATTTCTTCTTCACGTTTTAAATTTTCTTGTTGAACTCTTTTAAAATCTTTCATGAAATTTGTAAATTTACTTATAAAAGAATTTTTAACAAATTGATCTTGAGGATCTTCACCAAAATAAATCATTAAATTTTCAAATTGTTTTATAGTATATTCTGCTTGATCTAATAAAAGTCCTGCTTTTCTATTAGCTTTTGGTAATGATGGTAATAATACTTTTAACACACGATCTGATGGATGAAATTTAGAAATATCTGATAAATTACCAACATCAACTGAACTTTGTACATTTTTAATACTTTGAACATAATCTTTACAATCATTATAAATATTTTCAATTGAATATTTTGAAATTTCATTACATTTTGATAATTCATCTAAGAATTTTAAAAATTCAGGATATTGAGTTCTTATAACTTTTTCAACATAATGTAAAAAAGTCATACTATTTTTTTCATCTTTCATAAAACTTAATCTTTGTAATGAATTTAATTTAAAACCTTTTGCTTGTTTTGTTGAATCATTCATATAATTTCCAACAGTTAAAATGATTTCAAAAACTCCTTTTAAATGTTGTGAATTCTTTATACTATCAACTGAATCATCAATAGCTCTTAATTTACGTACTAAATCATCATAATCTTTTTCATAATTAGATATAACCATTAATGCTCTATTTCTTGATTTCCAATAATGTTGTAAATTATACATTAATTCCAAATAAATTCTATCAGGTCTTTGTAATTCAGAAGGATCTTTATCAGGTTTACTATTTTCATCAGTTTTATAATCAGTTGAATATGGTTCAAAATTTCTAATTGCAGAATTTGTAATTTCTGTAATTTCATCTTTACCAAAAAATTCTAATACTGCATGATTTTGTAAATAATCTTTATCACATCTTAAAACTTTTGTAATTAATTCTTCATCAGTTAATGAACTAAAAAAATGTAAATTAATACTAAATTGTTGAGCAATATCTCTACTTAAAAATGATACTTTATCAATATCAGATTTCTTTTTAGTTGCTAATTTTTTAATTTCTTTTGCAGCAAATATAACTTCAATTTCATCAAATATTCCCTTTGACATTAGTTCATTAGCTATGGTATTTGTTGAAGGTTGTTTCCAAAATGAATTTTCAACTTCTTCATAATCAATCTTTTCCCAATGAATTTGTTTTAATTTTTTCTTTGGTCTTGGTAAATGATTATCAAAATTTGAAGAATCTAGGACGGGTGATAAAACTTTTGCTTCTCTGTATTTATTGACTTGACCGTTTGGTAGTGGTGGCGGAGGTGGTGCACCTGGTGGACCTGAAGAAGAACCATTAAGAAAATTAGGTGGTGGTGGAGGAGGAGCTGGAATTGATGATGATTTTGAATTTCCACTAAGATTTAAAGGTAATGGAGGAGGTGGTGGGGGTGGAGCAGCAGTTGATGAACCTGTGAAAGATGGTGGAAGTGGAGGAGGAGGTGGAGGAGGAGGAGGTGCAACAGAACCTGCAGGTTTCTCTTTCTCTTCTTCTTTTCTATCAAGTTCTTTCTCACTTTTAGTACCATTTGAATTCAATTCCGAATCATCAAGAGATTCCAACTTTGGTGCAGCAATAGGTTCGGCTCTACCAACTTTATTACTAAGTTCTTGTAAAAATTTTGGATCCATTGAATTAAGATTAGTTCTTCTATTAATTCTTTTAGTTTCTCTTGAAGTTTGATCAAAATTTTCATTTTGTTGTACTTGACCTTTTGTATATTTATTTTCAATTCTTTCCATAACTGATTGCCTTTTTGAAGGAGATTTAGTAGGTGACTTATTTTTATTTTTATTTTTTGCAGCTAATTGTTTTCTTAATTCATTTCTTAATTTTTCTACTTCATTTAATACTTCTTTTGTTTTGTCTTTTATATGTTCATCAATTCCTCCCATTGTTGAAATATTATAATCATTTTCATCTTCTATTGAAAAATCAATATTAAAATCTTTAAATTTATTTTCTAATTCATGTAATCTTTCAATTGCCATATATTTTTGTTTATTAAACATTGAACTACTATTAAATTTCATTATTTCATTTGAATCATTTTGTAAATTTGATAATTTTTTACGTAAATTATCAAGTTTGGATAAATCATCATTTCGAATACCTCTTTTAATTGATGGAATTGGTGTTGGTGGTAATTCAATTTCTTGATCATCAGATAATTCAGATTCTTCTTCTTCTTCTTCAATTTCTTCTGATTCAGTTTCAGTTTCTATAATTTCTGGTTCAGATGGTAATTCTTCTACTTCAACATCTTCTGTATAATTTTCAAATTCTGTCATTTCTAATTCTCTTGCCATATTTTCAATATCACCCATTTGATCTCTTAATGCTCTTAATCTTTTTGATGGTTCATGTTGAGTACCTAATTTTTTATTATCTAATCTTGCTTCTGCTCTTCTTCTATGAATTTGTTTTTTCAATCTTTGAGCTAATTCAATATTTGATGTTGATAATGAAACAGTTGTTTTTGAACCTTTTTTAGTTTTATTTGTTGAAATATCATTACTATCAAGCAAAATTAATAATTCTCTCATTTCTAATTCCAGTTCTTGTTTTTCTTTCATATATTTAGTCTTTAATTCTTCCATTTCTTGTTTCATATCTTCATTTGTACGTCTAAACCTTGAAATTACAATATCACGTTCTTTAACATCATTAGTTAAACTAGATATAAGTCCTTCAGCACCCATTGACATTTGTTTAGATACTTCATCACGTTCTGCAGTTGCTTCTTCAGCTACTTTTCTATAATATTTCACTTCTTCTAATGCTCTTCTATATTGATCATCTGTACTCATACTTGAATATAATTTATTTATAGCAATATTTATTGCAGTGTTTTCATCACTTGTTTGTGAAGTTGATAAATTTTGAATAATATTATCCAATATTCTTAACGATTGACCTAATTCATTTTGATTATTCTTCTTTTCAGTTTGAATTAAATATAAATGTTGCATTGTACTTAAAAAATGATCTTGATTATCTGAATTTTTAAAATTATTCCATAACGACCTGATTAAATCAACTGGATCATTAAAATTCATATTACCATCAAAATCTGAAACATATTTCATTTCTTCTTCATCATCTCTTGCTAAAGCTCTATATCTCTGCATTAAAATATTTAATTCTTGTTGTTGTAAATTTTGAAATTTTTCAAATAATCTATTTAAACCTGCAGCTTGTAATTGAGCTCTTAAATTCATTTTAGCTCTAAAATCAACTGCATTTTCAACTATAACATTTACTAATAATAAAGTTGCACCACAATAATCAGGAAAATAATTTTCTTTTGAATTAGTTCCAATATATTGAGATTTTATTTCTTCTCTTTCTCCAACATTTGAATTAAATTTTCCAATACCATCAACAGTTCTTTCAACTAAATTTAACCAAACTTCAAATCTTTTATGACCAGTTGGTGGAGGAGGTTTTCTTATTAAATTTCTTTTTTTATGACTATTATTTTCATCATAATCTTCAAAATCATACCTTACTCTATCATTTAATGAATCTAATGCTTTTAAAACTTTATGATATCTTCCAATATCATCAGTATTATATGATACAATAAATGTTAATGCATCAGTTGCTAATTTCCTTGTAATTAATCTTGGTGATAATAAACATCCACTTACTGCATTTACAAATAAATCAACATCAGTTCTTACTCTTTCTGCACCTAATTTTTGATTCATTACACATTTCATACTTCTCATTATATAATGTTCTTTATCAAACATTTCATCTTCAATTGAATTTATATTATGTTCTCTCATTTCATCATGTAATTTTTGTAAATAAGATGATAATAAAGCATCACCTTGACAATCATAAACAAATGTTCTTACCCAATCAATAGGTTCACTTCTTAATTGTATCCATAAATTATTTAATTGAGATGTTGTAATAGTTTTTGACATTAATAATCTTGCATAAGTTTCAGGTAAATCAGAATTATTGTTTTTTACAGATCTAATCAGTCTTTCATAATCAGCTCTTTGATCTTGTTCAATCATCATCCATTTTCTATCAGTATCATAATTTAACATTTCTCTTAAAGCTTTTGGTGGTAAAGATTTTGAATTTATTTTATCTAAAAATTCTTTAAACATTCTATCAATTTCAAAAGCTGATGATGGACGTTCTAATTTGAATATTCCTGGTGGTTGAGATTGTTGATTATTATTGTTACTGTTGTTATCTGAAGATGATCTATTATTTGATTTTGTTAATGAATTAATTGATAAATTAGTAGATTTTCGACTTAAACTATTTGAAGGAGTATTATAATTAGATTGTTGTCTTGATAATTGAGTAGGGGTATCATAAGGATTATATGGAGTTTTATTATCTTGTCCAATTGTTGCCATGCTATAAGTGGATGATTTTCTATTATTAGGAGAAGGTATTACTTGAGTAGGTATTGAAGATGATCTTGGAGGTGGAAATTGTGGTGGTTGTTGTTGAGGTAGACTTTGTTGCAGTAATAATACTGATGGTTGTGAAGTATTTGTAGGATAATGTTGATAATGATGTTGATGTTGATATTGATTTGAAGATTGTGAAGTTTGTGGTTGATGATTCAGTCGTTTACTATGTTGAGATTTTTGAGTACCTGATGATAGTATACTTGCAGAATCATTTGATGATAAATCAGATATACTTTCATTGGTTTGATGCAAATTTGAAGAAATGGAAGGATTTCTTTCTTTTTCTTTATCTTTATCTTTATGTCGTCTAAAACTAAATACTGATCCTGATGACTTTCTATTAGAATTATTTGGTTTAGAAGTTTGTTGTTGTGGTTGTTGTTGATTTGAATAAGATTGTGTTTGATTAGTTTGATAAGATGCATAAGGTTGTGATTGATTTAATTCTTCATCTATTCTTGAGTTCAATTGTGAGTTACTTTGATCATGATTACCATTATCATTGTAAAATTGAGAATTTGAATTTGAATGTGAAGTTGGTTGTTGATAGGGATTTGAATTATAACTTTGATATAAATCTCCTTTACTTCTTCTCATATTTTAAAAAATCCAATAGATTGTATGTAAGATTTATAATTCATAAGATGGTTATACAAAAGAAATATGACAGAATAGGTATGTGAATAATGATGTTTGTAGTTGATAAGTATATAGAACTTAATAATAAACTATGTAGATTGATAATAAAGTTATTTGGTTGTAAAAAATTAAATTTATTTTTATTCTCTCTCTCTTTATTGAGATTAATTAAAACCGACATTTACTTACTTACTTAACTCAATTTACTTCGTAATAAAACAAACAGTATAGTCTTATAGCGACTTCGTCTGGCTTTAAGAGAGAGTAATAGTGGTAAAGGCTAGTACGATAAGTCCGTGAATTGGAATAGATTTTAGTATAAGTCTCAAAAAATAGGTATAACTTTCTATTTTTGTCTGTCATGTTACTAATTTAATATTATGCAATTAATATACGGTAACTTAGGTACGTACTAATTCTTACCACATATTTGCTTACTACTAATATAATTGACGCATTCAAAGGCAATACCTTCCTACAATAATCCATATATCGATTTGTACTCAAAAACACAACATAGCGAACAGACCTACAATCAAAGAAGTAAAGCTTTAACTATTTATGACACGAGCTTATTTCCATCAATACTAATTTAGAAAATAAAGCGCAAAAAAAGAATTTAGTCCGCCTAATTGAGAATTTAACTTCAATAAAAATATGTCACAAAACAATGACTTAAATGGTACTTAACTGAGGATATAAATTTAAGCTGGTTAATTATACCAAATTCAGAACCAAACTTTTGTAGTAAAATTTGGAAAATTGACGATAAAAAACACTTATGATATGAATATGATATGTTGATGATGTTTACAATATTTTTGATTTGCATCGTGTGTTTTTTATTTTTTACTGGCGTAGAGTCAAAACTTAACACGAGTTTGAATTTAAGCTTTGAGTTGATTTTTAGTTGGTTTACTACATTCGTAGAGATTAGTTTGAACTTAGATTCAAGTTCGTAAGTTCATTTAATGAGTTTAAGTCTATATCAAAAGTATATCAATTCATATTAAGACTCTGTCGTGAATTACTAGTACATTGAGGTTTATCAAGTTGTTCAATACCTAGTTTTAGATTTCAGAAACCATTGACCCAAAGATCTCCCCTTTCAAGAATGGAACAATAAACGCGTCCCAGACAAACATAGCATCGAGTAAGTCTTCAAAATCATTGAAAAATGTCCATGTATTTTAATTCAAACAAAAAATAAGCAAACACCTAATAATTATTATTATCATTTAAAGTATTTAAAATTCCTAATTTACTATAATAAATTTTTAATCTTATAATTAAAAAAATTAAATAAATTTTAGAAATTTTTTTTTCTTCTTCTTCATCTAATTTAATTTCATGTATATGACCATTCATTAAATCAGAATTTGGAGTTGTTGTTGAGTTTGTTATTGAATTTGTAGTTATTGTTGATGATGATGCTGAATTTATTGATTCTGTTGATTGTTGATGAGATTGAGATGTTGATGATGATGGGACTGATAATTTATCTGATTTATTTGTTGGACTATTTGTATTAGTGGTTGTGGTATTATTATTAGATATTTCATTATTTGGAGTTGTAACAGATGGAGTAAAAGTATTTGAATTTTTAATTGAAGGATTTGAATTTGCTCTTTTATAAAAATTTGAAGCAGTAGTTGGAACATAAGCAAATTCATCAAATTGATTATTTTGTTTCAATTTAAAAATATTTGATTTTAATAATCTAATTTTTGCAAAAAATTCACAAAGATTTCTTAATTTAATTAAACAAAATTTACATAAAGGATATGAAACAATTAAACTTTCATCAATTTCATAAATTTTATAATGATATAATCTACAATATTCATATTTATTTGATCTTATTTCTCCACAAAATCCACAAGGTTCTTTTATTGAAATTTTTATAAATTCAGGATTTAAAATTGTTAAATTTAAATTTTTTAAATTTTCATTAAAACCTTTTATTGGTTCAATTTTAACTCTACCATCAATTAAAGAACTCCAAAATATTTTTGTTTTTTGCCATTTATTGAATATGGAAGTTTGTGGTAAATTTGGTATATATTCAATAAAATTTTCAATTTCATTATTCCATATATTTTTATAAAAATTTAATGATTTTAAATGAGTTTGATCTAATATAAAATCAGGTTTAATTAATGTATATATAAATCCTTTAAAATCTTTATTATAATTGTTTAAATCAAATCTAATTGAAGTTATTTGTGATGTTGTCAAATTATTTGTAATTTGTTTTAATTGTAAATCTTCTTGATCTACTGCTACTGGTATGGTTGGATCATTTGGAATCGTGCGACTCAATTGTTCTTCGTTTTTATCATTAATTTCATTATCATCATCGTTATCGTTTTCTTTACTATGCAACTGTTCTTTTTCAGGACTACTTAAATTTAATTTTTCAAATTGATTTTCCTGTTCAATAATTGGAGTATTAATATTACTATTTGAATATAATTTTAATTTTTCTTGATCTTCAATTTTAATAAACATTTGTTTTAAATCTTGTAATTGATCTTGTAAATTACTTATTATAATATTTTTTTCATCAATTTCTTCATATAATTTCTTATTTTTTATTTTAAAATTATGAGTTTCTCTACTTGCATTTGAAACCATTGTATTTGCTTCATCAAATAATGATGCTGTTAAATCTTCAACTTCTGCTGATAATTTTTTATTTTCTGTTTCTGCTATTTCCTTTTTTATATTTATTTGTTTAAATTCATCTTGTAATTTTAAATATTTTGGTAATATTAGTTTATAATTTTCATCATTTGATATTAGTGTCTTATTTGAATCTTTTAAATGTTGTATTGTTTTACGTAGATTTAATATTGTTTCTTCTTGTTCAACTTGTTTATTTACTTCTGTCATTAATCTTGTTGATAAATCAGCAATCTCTTCAGTTAACCGTTTCTCCACATTTTCAACTGATGTCATTGTTGTTGATAGTTGGTAAGATAGTGTTGATAGAACAGCAGTTGAGTCGAAGCGTGAATTGATTGATACTTCTGTTGGTTGTCAAAATAGTAGTTGGTGATAATAACTTTTTCCTCACAAATAAATTTAAAGCATAAAAAATTAAAGTTGTTTTGACACACATTTTGTGTAACATTCTTAAAGCATATACTAATCATTTGATTCAATATACAATTAAAAGGAAGAGAGCTTTCATCTAAGAGAAGTGACTCGTCTGCCACTTGCCCTTAATTTGATTTGCACTTTGAGATTCATATTCTCCATGTTTCCATCCGGCTTCAGGTAAAACTCATGAAAAATTACCCCATAATATAGATAAGAAATGAATGATAAGTCCAGAAATGTCACTACCAAGTGGTTTCTAGAATCTATACGAAATATCAAAATAATTCAAATTTATATGCTTAATTCAAACTCATTTGAATTGTTTCTAGATGAAAATTTAAACTCATTTAAAACAAACGATTACAAGAAATAAATGATCTTAATATGAGAAATGATTTATTATCCAGTAATCTTGAATATAACATCAATCGGCCTATTGGATATAGCAAATCACCTTTAAATCAACATCACAAAAAGCCATCAATTACTGAAGATACAAGCAATATCATAAAACACCGTGTGACTGCATTAACCATTGATAACAATCAAGACAAAAGCCGTTTTAAGCTAACTGATCTACCGATAGAAATAATCACGAATATAACAAACAATTTATCACAATTTGAGATTTTAAATCTTATAAGAACATGTTCAAAACTATACAATCAAGTACTACCGCAATTATATCAACATATTATAATAGATTCAAATTTCAACATTTTCAATAATCAAGAATTTAAAACGAATGGAAGAACATATATCAATAGTTCATTTAATTTAAAGAAATTTTTAAAAACATATAGTAACAAAATTGACAATCATTTAAATACAATTAAAATCTATAAACTTGAATGTTTGAATTTACCTGATTCAATTAATGTATATGATTATGATTTTAATATAGATATTGTAAATTTTTTTAGTAAATTATATAATTTAACTTCATTAATTTGGTTAAATAATAATTTTAGATTTGAATTTTTATATGATTTACCAAATAAAGAATTAATTCATACTTTGATTTTAAATATAAAATATTGTGGATATTTGAAAGAGAATCAAAATTCCACGATGAATAGGTATGGTAGTAATATGATAGAAGATTATGATATTGATAAATTAAATTTTCCAAATATAATAAATTTTCAAATTAAACCCTTTGAAGATTCCTATAGGTTACTTAAAATTATAAATAATTTATTAATTAATAAGAATAATTCAATTGAAGTTTGTAATAGATTGAAAATTTTAAGTTTATCAAGTGGTGATTTAATGATAGATAATTCTAATATTGGTTACGGTATTGAAGTTCAATTAAGAACTACTCAGTATAACGATTACTTAAATGAATACACTTTGAAACGAATGTTTGAAAAAAGTAAAATTCAATATTTAAGTAATTTAACTTCACTTTCATTAAATGATTTAAATGTTAGATCAGATGATGCAAAATATTTAATAAATTCAATAAATTTGAAAAATTTAAGATATTTACAATTAAGAGGAATAAAAGAAGTTACTATAATCAGAGGACAAAATAGCACTATCATTACTTTTTTATCAATTTTAGCTCCGTATTTAATTAATTTAACTCATTTATCATTAAGATTTCACCAATTAGTTAATAGAATACCACAATTGTTATATGAATTATTTCAAAACGGCACTGATTTAAAAGCACTTGATTTATCAACAGTTTTTTCACCTGATTTGTTTAATTCAATAAGTAATTTTCAAAATTTAAAAAAATTATCATTAGAAATCTATGATCCAATAGATTATGGATTATGTGAAGATTTAAGGAATGAATATTTAAAAGAACTTCAAAATTTAAAATTAGAATCATTAAGAATAAATAATACAATAAATACACAATCATTAATAAATTTAATTTCATTTCAAAAAAATTTAAAATATTTAGATATTATTGGTTCAAAAGCTGGTGGTGCACCAAATTTAGGTTTAGGTATGATTCATCCAACAATATTTGATGATTGGTTTAAAGTTCAACATGTTGCTTTATTATATTTAAAATTAAATTTAAATTTAAAATATATAAGTATAAATGAATGTTTATTTCAATGTAAATCAAATTTAATTATAAATCCAATTGATGGTTTAAATAATTGGTTTAAATCAAAAGTTAGATGTTTAAGTTTATTAGATAGTTGATAAATTGGAACATTGTTATCACAATTTAAGTTTTAGAGCTTTAGACGGGGCCAATGTATGGTAACAATCTGAATAAAACAGGTAATTATAAATGGACCTTGATTGTTTTAATTTTGCTTTATAATGTATTATTTATGTGTTGTACTAATCTGCTAACAAAATTATCTTATACTTACCTAATTTTTGCAATTGTTTCATAATTTGCAATTATTACACTATTTAAATTAACTAAGTAAATTTGTTATATATATTTGAAGAATTGGAGTGCTTTCACTATCTTTTGCTTAGTAAGAAGTAATTATTCTACTCATCAAAGATTCTTCTTAATATTACTAGAGAAATTGAATAAGATAGTAACTGAAGGGTTAAGGTCTACAGAAATCAACAAACAGATTCATTAGTTTTGCAACTCCAAAATATCGTTCATGAAACTTAATAGAATTATAAAGAAATTAAGACCTAATTCGGATAAACATAGTATCAACCAACCCATTGAACATAGTAATCCACGTTCAAACCAAAATCATGATAAGCCACCAATCATTGAAAAGTCATGTACAAATTTCAAGCGCCTAGAGAAACGATTAAATATTGAAAATATAGGTCGCTTTAAGTTAAATGAACTACCGAATGAAATCATTTTAAATATAACAAAAAATTTATCACAATTCGAAGTTTTGAAATTAATAAGAACATGTTCCAAATTATATGAACTAATACTACCGCAATTATATCAACATATTATAATTGATACAAGTTTAGTAAAATTCAACAATCAAGAATATGAAACTAATGGAAGAACATATATAAATAGCGTAACTAAATTAAAGAGATTCATAAAAACCTATGTTGAAAAAAGTGATAATGATTCAAGTAATATCAAAATATACAAATTTGAATGTTTAAAAATACCTAATACAATCTCAATTTATGATAAGGAATTTGTAGGGGATATTATTCAACTATTTCAAAAATTAAATAATTTAACAACATTAATTTGGCTAAACCCAGTGTTTATATTAGAATTCTTATATTCTTTAAAAAACAAAGAATTGATAAATACATTAATTTTGAACATTTCCAATGCAAATGGGCAAAACCACAAGATCTTGAATGGAAAAAATGTTAAAGGCAAATGCAATCATTAAATTTCGAAATTAAATTTTCCTAATCTTAAAAATTTTCAAATAAAACCTTTTAAAAATTCAGAAATTTTATTGGATACAATTAATAATTTATTAATTAATCAAAATGATCCTATTGAAGTTTGTAACAAATTACAAACTTTAAGCTTATTTGGTGGGGATAATGCACTTATAAATGTTTTAAGTGAAGATATTATAAAATGTATATTTGAAAAAAGTAAAATTCAATATTTAAGCAACTTAACTTCACTTTCAATTAGTTATATGTTTGTTCATGAAAATGATGCAAATTATTTAATAAATTGTGTAAATTTAAAAAATTTGAAACATTTACAAATAAGTAAAACACTGGACAGAACGAAAAAAATTACTTTGAACGAAAATGATGATACTACTAATACTATTGATGATACTATAGATTCAAATTTTTAACAAAACTAGCTCCATTTTTAAGTAGCTTAACTCATTTATGTTTAGGAATTCAACAAATATTTGATCTCATGCCACAATTTTTAAAAGAATTAGCTGAAAAAAATACCACGTTAACTGTGTTAGATTTGGCTGCTCAATTTCATCCTGATTTATCCTTTTTAATTAGTAAATTTCAAAATTTAAAAAAATTATCTTTAGAAATTTATGATCCAATAAATTATAAATTATGTCAAAATTTAAATATTGAATTTTTTAAAAAATTTAAATCATTGAATTTAGAATCATTAAGAGTTAATAATACAACAGATAAAAAAAGTTTAATGTATTTAATTTCATCTCAAAAATCTTTAAAATATTTAGATATTATTGGTATATATGATAACGGTTCACGAAGTTTTAAATCAGACATGATTTGTGGAAAAAAGGAGAAAGATAAATTTAATATTCAACAAATTGCATTATCTTATTTTCAAATTAATTTGAATTTAAAATATATAAATATTAATAATCGTTTATTTTTATGTGATGAATTGATTTCAAATGTTAAACCAATTGATAAATTACATTATTGGTTTGAATCAAAAGTGAGATGTTTAAATTATTTGGATAATTTTACAGGTAAAAAATTTAATGAATACTAAGAACTTGTCCTGGAAGATCGATAGTTAAGTGTTAAGGTAATTTAATGGTGTTTAAAGAAGGATAAAGGTCATTGGATAAGCAATCAGGAAAAGGATGTGGCTAATGTACAGAACAATTTAAATACGATAGGCAGTGACAAACAGACCTTAACTATTGTAATTTGCTTTGTAATGAATTACTTATGTGATTTATCCATTGATTAATATACTAACGGATCACCTAATAATAATCAATTTTTTGCACGTTTTATAATTTGCAACTATTTGTAGAGAACTACCATATGGATGACGACTAACGACGCGTCCCTTTTATTAATTATGAGAATAATTAATTATTTTCTTATCTAATCTGGTGTATAATCCATATAGAATAATCAACCAAGTTTAAACTACAAAGATACTACAAATTAGACTCTATGCATAACACTATTACAATCTTTAAATTAACTATGAAATTTGATAATATATAAATTTAAAACAAGGAGTTTTTTTATTATCTTCATTCTGCTTATTACAAGTTAATTATTCTACTCACCAAAGGTTCTTCTTAATATCATAAGATAAATTGAATTCAAATAGTAACTTAAACAACGGTAAAGGTCGGTTAAGGTCAATATTATTCAACAAATATATTCACTAGTTTTGTAATTCCAAAATCTAGTTTGTGCTAATAATAAGATAGTATTATCAGTTTCTAGAATTTAACCAAATGACACAGAACCTAACATCTATTGCTGATGAACATAGTATAAATCAACCTATTGAATACAATAAATCAGGTTTAAATCAAAATAATGATGAATTATCAATTGTCGAAAAGTCAAACACCGACTTAAAGCACCAAGAGAATCAATCAACTATTGAGAATGATAATACCAACATAAGTTGCTTTAAATTGACTGAATTACCGAATGAAATCATATTGAATATAACAAACAACTTATCTCAATTTGATGTATTACATTTTATTAGAACATGTTCCAGATTCTACCATTTAACACTACCACAATTGTATCAACATATAATAATTGATGAGAATTTTGAATCATCCAATCAAAAATATGAGACTAACGGAAGAACATATATAAATAATAAATTTAAATTAAAAAAATTTTGTAAAACCTATGATGAAAAAAGTGATAATGATTCAAGTAATATCAATATCAAAATTGATAAGTTTGAATGTTTGGAACTACCTGATTCAATTACATTTCATGATGATGATTTTCTAGCGGATATGGTTTATCTATTTAATAACTTAAATCATTTAACATCTTTAATTTGGTTAGACAAAGGATTTAGATTAGATTTATTATATTACTTAAGAAACACAGAATTGATAACCACATTGATTTTGAATGTTACACCTAAGGCACGTAGGGGGAGAAACAATAGGTTTTATTATAAAAAAAATGAAGAAGACTACAATAATCTAATATTTGATTTAAAATTTCCTAATCTTAGAAATTTTCAAATAAAACCTTTTCAAAATTCAGAAGTTTTACTTAATCTAATCAATGGTTTATTAATTAATCAAAATAATCCTAATGAAAAGTGTAAAACGTTAGGCTTTTTTGGTGGGGATAATGCATTCGAACTGATTCGAAATAATCGTATTTTGGAATGTATATTTGAAGAAAGTAAAATTCAATACTTAGAAAACTTAACTTCACTTTCAATTAGTGATATTGGTGTTCGTCAAAATGATTCAGATTATTTAATAAATTGTATTAATTTACAAAATTTGAAACATTTACAACTAAGTAGAATAGAAGATTTTAGTCGGAATGGTACTTTAAACTCAAATTTTTTAACGGATATAGCACCATTTTTGACAAGCATAATTCATTTATCATTAAGAATTCATCAAAAAATTCATCTTATGCTACAATTTTTTGAAATATTAGCTCAAAATAATACTAAGTTAAAAGTCTTAGATTTGTCAGAAAAGTTTCATCCTGATTTATCTTCTTCAATAAGTAAATTTCAAAATTTGAAAAAATTATCTTTAGAAATTTTTGATCGAAGGGGGTATGGTTTATGTAAAAATTTAAATAATGAATTTTTTGAAAAATTTGAATCCTTGAATTTAAACTCATTAAGAATTAACAATTCAACAGATACAAAAAGTTTAACAAATTTAATTTCTTCACAATAAAATTTAGAATACTTGGATATTTTTGATTCAAGAGATGATGGTACTCAAAATGAAGGTTTAGTTATGTTTGATCCAACTATGTATGATGAATGGTTGAAAGTTCAAAATAATGCTTTATTACATTTAAAATATATTCGTATTGATAATAGTTTGTTTCAATGTGAATCAAATTCAATTCTTAATCCTGTAGATGGTTTAGATTGTTGGTTTAGATCAAAAGTAAGATGTGTAAGTTTAATGGAATGGAGCAATGAGTTTGGAATGGACTGATACGAGAAGATTTGAAGTTGTGGTGTAGTGAATATTTTAGACAAATACAAATAAGGATAGAAAATATAAAGACATTGATTGTTTTAAATTACTTATTGGAAAGTCCTTCGATCTACTTTATCTATTTTGCAATCGTTTCATCATTTGCAACGATTATACTCTTTAAATAAACTAATTAAATTTGTATACCTAGCTGACTACAAACAATGGCTTAGGGAAAACACCTGTTTAGTATAAACTTCGTCTAATGCTTTAGCCCAAAGTTTTCAAATGCGACTCGGCCATGAGTGATTCTTCTAACTTTCACAAGAGAAATTGAATTCGTATAGTAACTGAAACAAGGGTTAAGGTCTACAGAAATCAACAAACATATTCGTTAGTTTTGTAACTCAAGAATCTCCTTTGTGCTAACTAAGAGAGATCAGTTTCTAGAAATTAGCCAAATTATGACACAGAACCTAACATCCATTGCTGATGAATATAATATCAACCTATCTATTGAAAATGGGAAATCACATTTGAGTCAGAATCATGGAAAACCAGCAATTACGGTAGATTCAAGTACCAAAATTGGGCCATCAGTTGAAAGATTGACTATTACAAAAAATGATACAGAAAAAGGATCTTTTAAATTAACTGGATTACCTTCTGAGATCATATTAAGTATAACAAACAATTTATCACAATTTGATGCAGCAATTACGGTAGATTTAAGTACCAAAATTGGGCCATCAGTTGAAAGATTGACTATTACAAAAAATGATACAGAAAAAGGATCTTTTAAATTACCTGAATTACCTTCTGAGATCATATTAAGTATAACAAACAATTTATCACAATTTGATGTATTAAATCTAATAAAAACATGCTCAAAATTATACGGTCAAGTACTACCGCAATTGTATAAACATGTTATAATTGATGTGAATTTTGAAACTTCTAACAATCAAGAATATAAAACTATTGGAAGAACATATATAAATAATTATTATAAGTTAAAGAGATTCGTAAAAACATATGATGACAAAAGTGATAGTGGTTCAGGTAAGATCAAGATATATAAGTTTGAATGTTTAAAATTACCGGAGCCAATGTTGAATTCTGATGATCATCTTATGATGGAAATGATTCTTCTATTTCAAAAATTTTACAATTTGACTTCATTAATTTGGTTAGACAAAAAATTTCGAGTGGAATACTTATATTCTTTAAAAAACAAGGAATTGATTAACACATTGATTTTAAACATTACATCTGATGCAATTAAGAAAAATAAATGTTCATTGTATGAAAATTATGGTAAAGATGATACTATTCACCAAATTTCTAATTTAAATTTTCCTAATCTTATTGATTTTCAAATTAAACCTTTTCAAAATTCAAAAATATTACTTAATATAATCAATAATATATTAATTAATCAAAATAATCCTATTGAAGTTTGTAATAGACTAAAAACTTTAAGCTTTTTTGGTGGGGATGTGGCATCTGTAATGATTCCAAATAAAGATATTATGGAATGTATCTTTGAAAAAAGTAAAATTCAATATTTGAACAGCTTAACTTCACTTTCTATGGGTAATATGAGGATTCATAGAGATGATGCAAAATATTTAAAGAATTCAATCAATTTAAAAAATTTAAAATTTTTACAATTAAGTGGAATAGAACAACTTACTTTTAATGAAAATGATGCTAATACTATTAATACTTTTAGATCAAAGTTTTTAACGGATATAGCTCCGCTTTTGAATAACCTAACTCATTTGTCAATAAATATTGATCAAGTGATTAATACAATACCACTATTTTTAGAAGATTTTGCTCAAAATAATACTACGCTAAAAGTCCTAGATTTATCAACTTTATCTCATCCTGATTTATTTTCTTCAATAAGTAAATTTAAAAATTTGAAAAAATTATCATTAGAAGCTCTGGATTCAGTGAATTCCCCCATGTGTCTGTATTTAAACAATGAATATTTTGAAAATTTTGAATCATTAAATTTAAAATCGTTAAGAATACATAGTAATGGATTTGATTTAAAAGGTTTCAAAAAATTTATATCTTCTCAGAAAAATTTGAAATATTTAGATATTATGGGTGCAAAATATGGTGATGCTCCAACATTAGGTTTAGATGTGACTCATCCAACTATGTATGGTAATCATTTTAAGGTTCAACAAATTGCATTATCGAATTTGAAATTGAATTTAAATTTGAAATATATTAGAATTAATGGTAGTTTATTTCATTGTGAATCAAATTTAACTCTAAATTCAATTGATGGTTTAAATTTTTGGTTTAAATCTAAAGTTAGATGCTTAAGTTTATTGGATAATGGATGAAATAATAATTTTGGAATGCACTGATGCGACAAGAATTGAGGCTGAGGTATAACGATTATTTCGAAAAATATGAATATGAACAGAGAAATAATGACATTGGTTGTTTTCAATTATTTATTGAACAGTTCTTTGATTTAATCATAGTAATCGCTCATAAAATTACAGAATGTTAAATATTTTGCAATCGTTTCGTAATTTGCAATTTCACTCTTTATTTGACTCAAGACTTCAAATTTGTGAACCCAAAAAAAATGAAAATTGTTGTAAAGAGGTTATAAGATGGTACGTCGTGTTCAATTCGTGAACATTTTGTGGATGTTTTTAACTATGGCGGTCGGTACGAATATTATGATGGTACGGATGTGTGTTTCTTGTTTTTTCAGGGACGAATTGTAAGGCGGAGAGGCTCTTATTTTTGTGTCAAACTTTGTTTCAGCCCTTTTATATTTTTTAAGGGATTTTTTTCATTTTGGAACTTGTACTACAGAGATTTTATGAATATATTCAACCCATGGGCACTAACCAAAATATGACAAATAATTTAACATCCAATGCATATAAAGATCTTATCGATCCAACTTTCGAATATGAAAAGTCATCAAATACGGTAGATCTGAATGCCAACATTGAACAATTAGTGGAAAGATTGACTATTACTGACAATAATGAAAAAAAGGAATCCTTTAAGTTAACTGAATTACCTTCTGAAATCATATTGAATATAACAAACAATTTATCACAATTTGATGTATTAAATTTAATAAGAACATGCTCAAAATTATACAATCAAGTATTACCGCAATTATATAAACATATTATAATTGATGTAAATTTTGGAAAATTTGACAATCAAAAATATGAAACTAATGGAAGAACATATATAAATAGTTATTTTAGGTTTAAGAGATTCATAGGAACATATGTTAAAAAAATTGATAATGATCTAAGTAATATCAAGATATATAAGTTTGAATGTTTGACACTACTTGATTCAAGCATAAAATTTGATCTTAATTTAGAATTGCAGAGGATGATTAAATATTTATTTAATAAACTACATAATTTAACTTCATTAGTTTGGCTAGACAAAGGTTTTAGAATAAAATTCTTATATTCTTTAAAAAACAAGGAATTGATTAACACATTGATTTTAAACATTACATCCGATTCAATTAAGAGAAATAACAGTCTTTTGTATGATACTAATGGTAAAGATCATAAAATTCACCAAATTTCAAATTTAAATTTTCCAAATTTAACAAGTTTTCAAATTAAACCATTTCAAAATTCAAAAATTCTACTTAATATAATCAATAATATGTTAATTAATCAAAATGATTCTAACGATGTTTGCAGTAGATTAAAAACTTTAAGTTTTTCTGGTGAAGACTTAGGATCTAAAACATTTAACAATATTTATAGGGATATTGAACAATCCATTTTAAATGAAGATATTATGGAATGTATATTTGAGAAAAGTAAGATTAAGTATTTGAACAATTTAACTTCACTTTCAATTAGTGATATTAGTGTTAATGAAACTGATGCAAATTATTTAATAAATTCTATAAATTTGAAAAATTTAAAATTTTTACAATTAAGTAGAATTAAAGAGTATACTTCAAATGTTTATGGTGATATTACTAATACTATTGATACTTTGAATTCAAATTTTTTAACAAAAATAGCTCCATTCTTAAATAACTTAACTCATTTGTCATTAGGAATTTGCCAAATTACCAATCTTATACCGCAATTTTTAAAAAAATTAGCTCGAAATAATAATACGTTAAAAGTCCTAGATTTGTCAGTTCATTTTCATCCTAATTTATCTTTTTTAATAGTGAATAAATTTAGAAATTTAGAAAAGTTATCTTTAGAAATTTATGATCCGGATAGGACTCGTTTGTATATGAATTTAGATGAGGAATTTTTTGAAGGATTTGAATCATTAAATTTAAAATCTTTGAGAATTAACAGTGCTTTGCTTTCGTCTCGTTTCATGGAGTTAACACCCTCTCAAAAATCATTAGAATATTTGGAAATTATTGATTCAAATAATGCTGACTCATCATATTCTAAAGTAGGTTCAAATCGTCGATATATGTACGAAGATGTGTCAAATGTTCAAGCTTTTGGTAGAAGGTATTTAAACCTAAATCCGAATCTAAAATTTATAAATTATTATGATTGCTTGTTTCAATGCAATAATTCAAATTTAACTGTTGATCCAATTGATGGATTATATAATTGGTTTGCATTAGAAGTTAGATGTTTAAATTTTTTGGATGGTTGGGAAAATGAAGCAATTTTCGAAAATTGGAATATGAAGGGATATCAGTTGTTATTATTTTCTTTATGATGTGTTGTTCTGTATGTTTTTTTCAACATTTGATTTTCTAATAAATATCACCTAATAAACATTTTTTGCAATCGTTTCAAAATTTTGCAACCTTACGCTTCAAAATTTAAATTTTGTCATTTAGGCTAATTGCATTTGTGTAGCGATTCTGGACCAAAAAAAAATGGCTCAATGGAAACATTATACTTTTTGTGTAAATTGTACGAATGCATAGCCATTTTTGTCGAGACTGATCGTTTTGTAACTCTTCTCGTTTGTTCTATTGAATTTAGGTCATAAATATAACCAATCATTTGATTTTGACCAAAGAGTTGAAGTTTTTACCCCTCTTTCTCGTAGTAATTAAAATCTTCACTTATTTTGTATTGATATAGTTCTTGGGACTGATAGCTTATATCGAGCCAATTTTTATTTTGTTTTATCTTTTCGTGTCTATTCTTAGCAACTTCAATTCAAAACGTAAAATATGAATTAATGTTTAATCTTGATATGGATCAATGGAAGTATCAGATCTCTTACAAACATTACTTGTATTGTCTATTGTCAAATTTTTTTCCATTCATCAGAAAAATGAAACAAAAAGAAATTTTAAGGTTTGTTGTGTTACTTCGGAAAAATTAGTTTTACGCAACAAATATTACACAAAAACACCATTACTGGTCCCACACGTCCGAAATGGTTACTCATTAGAATTTTTATATAAAAGTAGAACATTTTTCATCAAAAATTTAAATTTGTTCATCATCATCATAAAATTTCACATTATTAACTGTTCAATCAACTTACTTCAATTAAATTAATAACTAAAACAATGTTTGCTGCTCAACAACCAATTAAATTAACAGCTGCTGAAAAAGAAGCTCAAATTATGGCAGAAATAAGAGCTGGTGGTTTAAAATTTGAAAATAAATTTGAAGGTTCATTTTTAGGAGAATTTTTTGGATTTGCTGTTAGAAAATAATCAAATAACACTCAAAACACTTACATTACATTATCATCGACTTATCAATTGACTTAAATAATTGGTTCATACTTAAAAATTTTGGTTCTGGTTTAAATTTATAGATTTTTTTAAAATATTTTCATTTGGGACAATTTACATTATATCTTCCACATCATAAGAGGAGTATAATAATTTTATAGATTAATATTAATACATTTACTTAATACAAAACAATAATACTCGAAATATGTTCATTCAATGTTGAGTTTCTCTCTTTTCAATTTTGCAATAATTCAAAACCTAAATCGCACACGAGAGAGAAAAACTTTTGCAAATTGCATCGTACTAAATTTATTCGCGCGGTTCTAAAAATAATTTAACCTCTAACATCGCTTAGAATTTCGACATATTAGCAAATATATCTAATATAGCAATACAAGTAAATTCTCAACTTTATGGCAATAAGCTAGGCAAAACTTCATACTGTTATATAATATCAATAAAGACAATACTTAGGAAGATGGGAAAGAATTCTTGATAAAATGACTCGAAATGAAAGATGTGTTGAAGTATATGTCTATTTTTTCAATTAATGTTTCGAGTTAAAACCTAATCGTATCATGCTTTCTAATTCAATGGTACTAATTTTGAAATTTCAGGATTTCATATTAGAGATCGAAAAAGGTGAAAGAGAAGTAGATAATATTAAATGGTAATACATGGAGAGAAGACTCAACAAAAATAGTAAGGTTTTGAAACGGTTTAATAGGTTCACAATCGGTACGAAGGATTTATAATACTTTTATCCTTGAATACTTTTCATGCTCTTTTCAAGCTCTTAATAGTAGATGATCTTTTAAATGCTTTAAAAGTATGGTTGATTTTATCTAGTACTAATTGTTCGAAAGGGAATGAAGAGTATCTTAGGATTTGAAAGTTACCATAAATCTTTGAGTACTAGAATATGCAAGGAATGAATTAAATGCTTTCATGTAAGATACCGCGGTAAATTCAAGATAAAATCCTTCCAGAGAAGCGTGGACTTGAGCTGATTCAACGATTGATATCCCAAATTGTCGAATTATCTAGAACCTAGAGATGTACTGTTTTATCCTTTCTTTGTGAAAATGCAATAGCACATGGCTATTGATTTAAATGCTTTAGATAGACTATTCTATTAAGTCCTTGAATTTTAAAAATTTTGCTGCAAAATCGTCATAAATTATGAGACTATAGTAAAATCAAAACTTTAACACTGGATTGTGAGATATAAATTCATCTTAATGTATGTTGTATTCTGCATATATAAAAGCTTTTTACAATTAATTCAATCTCAGAGCCAGTAATTACTGTATTTTATTCCAAAATTATCATTATTCATTAACCTATTTACATATTGATTGATAAATTACGTCTTCTCGCAAGTATTAACAAAATTCATTCAGAATTTTATTCACCAAGGGTAAACTTACCAACCCCAACCTTTCTTCCCTTCTATTCTATCAGCTTTTTTCTTTTTAAAGAAATCTTTCCTACATTCTCTATATGCATCAAAAAAATCTTGACAAACATATTTATCATCTTGATTTCTATATACACAATCCATTGAAGCTTGTCTACTTTCTTCACAAGGATCATAAAATTTTGAAGCTTGTTTCATTGACCATCTATATTTATGACGATGATTTTCTGGTTTATCTGGATAAAATTTAAAATTATCAACTCCACCATTTGTAAAATCTATTTTTGATTTGATTTTTTCAACTTCATCAGTACCTAGCTCTTTATCAATTGGTAATTTGGAATCATTGGTTTGGTTCTTGCCTATAGTATTACCATCTTTCTGTAGTTGTTCCTTATCCATAATATATTGATGTTATCAAGATACATTTATCCACACGACCAAATTTTTTTTAGAACTGTCAATAGCTATTTTTCAACTCTATTATATTTTTTTCATTTAATTAGATCTGATACTACTGATAAACTCATACAACTCACAACCAAAATTTTCATAGCCAATCATGGTATTAGCAGATCTTGGAGATAGACTAAGAGGTGCTCTTTCCTCAGTTGAAAAGGGTACTGATGATGAAATTCAACAAATGATAAAAGATATATGTTCAGCATTATTAGAATCAGATATAAATGTTAAATTAGTTGCAAAATTAAGAGGCAATATACGAAATAAAATTGAAGAAGAAAATGTGATAAAAGAATCATCAACACATAATAAAAGAAAAAAATTACAAAAGATCATATATGATGAATTATGTGCATTAGTTGATTCAAATGTTGAACCTCCAAAACCGAAAAAATTATCATCAACTACAAAAACTATAAATGGGAAAAAAGTTAAAGTTTCAAAAGATTCAAGTCATATTATTATGTTTGTTGGGTTACAAGGTGCTGGAAAAACTACATCATGTACTAAATTAGCTGTATATTATAAAAAAAGAGGATTTAAAGTTGGATTAGTATGTGCGGATACATTCAGAGCTGGTGCATTTGATCAATTAAAACAAAATGCAATAAAAGCAAATATTCCATATTATGGTTCATATTTAGAACCAGATCCTGTAAAAATAGCATTTGAAGGTGTTCAAAAATTTAAACAAGAAAAATTTGATATAATTATTGTAGATACATCAGGTAGACATAGACAAGAAGAACAATTATTTAATGAAATGATTCAAATTGGAGAAGCTGTACAACCAAGTCAAACTATTATGGTTATGGATGGATCAATTGGTCAAGCTGCTGAATCTCAAGCTCGTGCATTTAAAGAAAGTTCAAATTTTGGATCTATAATATTAACAAAAATGGATGGTCATGCAAAAGGTGGTGGTGCAATATCTGCAGTAGCCGCTACAAAGACTCCAATTGTATTTATAGGTACAGGTGAACATGTTGGAGATTTTGAAGTATTTAAACCAACTACATTTATTTCAAAATTATTAGGAATTGGTGATATCCAAGGACTTATAGATCATGTTCAATCATTAAATTTAAATAATGATGAAGGTCATAAACAAACTATAGAAAATATAAAAGAAGGTAAATTTACTTTAAAAGATTTTCAGAATCAAATGAATAATTTTATGAAAATGGGACCACTTACAAATATAGCATCAATGATACCTGGATTATCTAATATAATGTCACAAGTTGGAGAAGAAGAAACTTCTCAAAAAATAAGAAATATGATTTTTATAATGGATTCAATGACAACAAAAGAATTAGAAAGTGATGGTAGAATTTTTATAAAAGAACCAAGTAGAATAATAAGAGTTGCAAGAGGTTCAGGTTGTAGTGCAGTTGAAGTTGAAATGATTTTACAACAACATAGAATGATGTCAACAATGGCTAAATCCGCTATTGCAGCTCAAGGACAACCTGGTCAACCTGGAGGTCCTTTAGGTGCTGGTGGATCACAAATGCAAAGAATGATGCAACAAGCTCAATCCAATCCAAATTTTATGCAACAAGCTATGAGTATGTTAGGTGGTGCAGGTGGTCCAGGTGCTGCTGGTGGACCTGGAGGATTAGCTGGAATGATGAATAATCCTGCTATGATGCAACAAGCACAACAAATGATGAGAAGTAATCCACAAATGATGCAACAAGCACAACAAATGATGAAAGATCCAGGAATGATGCAAAGAATGATGCAACAATTTGGTGGAGGTATGGGTATGTAGAAAAATTCGTAAATCATTCAATTCTTTTAATATATATTTGTACATTCATTAAATTAAATATTTCACATCATTTTGTTTTCATTAAAAGTCATTATTCTTAATATTTAACTAATTTACCTATAAAACTCTGGTCTTGATGCATTCATACCATATTCACTTAATGCATTACTAAGATCTTCCATTGTTAAAACTACTTTACCTTGTTGATTACCAGCTGTAGAATGAGATTGTTGAGTATTTTGTTGATCATTATTTTCAGAATTATTGTTATTACTATTCCCAGCTAATGATTGTTGATTTGCATATTGTTGACCTTGTAATAATTGTTTTGCTCTAACTTGAGGATTTGAAGAATTATAAACAGCACTTGCATTACGAATTCTACTATATTCATAAGCATCTTGAGCTATATCACTTATAAATTTTTGAGTTGCTAATGCTATAAGTCTTTTAATTTTAATATCTGATGATTCAAATCCATTTTTGGCTAAATAATAATCTGTTACTGCATCTGGTATTATTGGTGCAAATTCATCATCCATCATATCTAATACTTCTTTTAAAGTTTTATCTTTACGTGTGAGTTCAGGTAGGTCAGGTATTAATGATGGTGCAGCGGCAGCACTTGCAGCTGCAGCTGCAGATAGTGATTGTTGCCTCTGTTTTGATTTCTCTGCTTTTGATTGTTTTTCAGTTGTTGTTGTTGTAGATTTTGTTGTACTGTTAGGTTTGTCTTGTAGGTTATCATTTGATTGTGAGGTCTCTATTATCCCATCATCGGTATCATTGAATTCTTCATCGAGCATTTCCACATCCTTATTCTGATTATCTTGATCCATTTTGCTTGAACGATTGTTGTTCGTCTAGGTAGTTGTTAATAAATGATAATTTTAAAAAGATAGACAGACTACTCCATATTTTATTTTTATTTTTTTAAATCGCTTTTAAACAAAAACCAATTTTTATCAAGTTGCAAAAATCACCTAAAATATATGGTAAATCGTCTACTAAATCCAAATGATTCTTCTACATTTGGTAAGTCATTACTGTTAAGAGTAGATGGTGCCATTGGTGCCATGTCTCTATCTCCAAACGGTAGAGACGCAGTTTTAGCAGGTAGAAGAGGATTATTCATTATAGATATGGATGATCCATTTACTCCTCCGAGATGGTTACATCATATTACATCTTGGGAAGTAGCAGATGTTCAATGGTCACCACATTCATTAATTAAACCATCATGGTGTATATCAACTTCAAATCAAAAAGCATTATTATGGGATTTAAGTCGACCTTCAAATAATGCAATTGCCAATATTCTACATGCACATACAAGAGCAATATCAGATATTAATTTCCATCCTTCAGATCCAGAAATATTAGCTACTTGTTCAATTGATACTTTTGCGTTAAGTTGGGATATGAGAGCTCCAAGAAAACCGGCAAATAAATGGGCAGATTGGAGAGCTGGTGCTATACAAGTTAAATGGAACCATGAAAATCCATATGAAATAGCTTCGTCTCATGATAATTCTTTTTATGTTTGGGATACAAGAAAAGGTGCATTACCAGTTGTTAAGGTATCAAAAGCTCACGAAGGAAAAATTAATGGACTTGATTTTACACAAGGTTTAAAAAATGTTATAACTTGTTCAAATGATAATCAAATTAAATTTTGGGATTTACTGAGTGGTAAATCACAAAAGGCTATTAGTGAGTTTAATTATTTTAGCAATTCATCAGATGATGCATTCAAAGCAAGTGTAGTTATTGAAACTGATTTCCCTATATCCAGAGCTCGTACACTACCGTTTGGTACGGATAAAGCAGTTGGTGTGATGCCATTAAGAGATGGTCAAGATTCAATTCATATCATAAATTATGAAGATGCTTACAAGCAGTACCTTGCAACTAATGAAACTCAAACTATATCTGGAGAATTTGCATATTCATTTAAAGGTCATAGAGGTCCAATAAAAGATTTCTTATGGAGAACTAAACATGAAAAATATAAATATTTTGAGTCAAAACAAAATTGGAAAGATTATCAATTAGTGACTTGGTCAGATAAAGATGTTGATCTAAAGTTATGGCCAAGTGATGAAAAAATTTATAAACTGGTGAATTATAATCCTACATTTTTGAATGTATTTAGAGAGGTTCAAGATGGAGAATTATCAACAGAAAGAACTCCAAGTGAAGAAGAGTTACAAACTTATGAAACATTTTGTAGGGAACCAGAAGTTACAATCGATGATGTTGCCAAAACTAATGGAGGTGATATTCTATCTGCTGTGACTTTATATCAAATTGCTGAAAAACGAAAACAATCAGGGTATGAGTTTAGTCAACTTGATCATTTAGATTGGATTTCAGGTGTTAGAATTGGTCATACTTCAAGAGTTGAACGAAAAGATAGTTCAACTTCAATTGAAAATGAAGGTCCATCAAATTTAGGTGAGGAAGTTAGTATTGTTGGTCATAAATTTCCATTTATTAGATTTGAAAAAATCTCTGTATCAACAGGTGAATTAGTAATAAGTTTGAAAGGTCCAACTGTTACTCCTGAAGTTCCTTTGGAGAAAAAATCGTCGGTGGACTCAATGGAAATCGGGTATCTTGATACTGTGAATTCGACAAAAGATAAAAGCGTATTAAGTGAAGATGGAAAGGAGTTAGACAGAAAGAGTTTCACAGATGGAAGTATTAAAAATGCTAATATTGACGAAATCATGGAAGAGCCAATTGAACAAAAATTAATATTTATACGTCTTGCTATTGATTTTCCTCTATCATATCCTTATTTAGAGGAAGTTGATGTTTCAAAAGGAACATCCAGTAAAAGAGTTCAAAAATTGATCAAACAGAATGAAATTAAATTTGAAATTGAAGAAACTCATGAATTAAGTAAAGAAATGAAAACATTGATGGAGAATACTCTTAATGAGATAGCTAATTTTTATGCTAACAAATACCAAAGATTTTGTTTGGAACCATGCTTGAGATATTTGTTGGGTGAGAAGATTGAATTAGATGATGATTTAATGATTGAACATAGAAGAGGTAGTGCTGAAGATGAATATTTACCAGAAGTTGGAAATGAAGGTTGGGTGGATGATTTGATTAATCAACAACCGGATTTCAATGGTTATTCTTCTGGTGAAGACAACGATCCAGGATATGGTGATTTAATACCTGCACTTCCTAACGTGCCAGCAGATGCTGAAATTATTGGGCAAGATTTAATTGAAGCTGGTTCAAATGTTGAACAAAAGCCACCTAATTTTGACTCTACTCCTATTCCAAAAGGTTGTGGTGCTGTTTGGAGTCCAACTGGAAAATTGGTTTGTTTTTTCATACCTAAAGCTAATTCAGAAATTGATCAAGAAAATATTGAAACTCAAAAGATTAATATTTTGAAATTCAATGATAACGGATTTAGTGTTAAAACACATCATTCACCGCATCAAAATCACGACTCAACAATTTCATCAGATTCAGAGCTGGAAAATTCTGATTCTGATGATTTGAAAGATGATTCAGATGCTCAAGAAAATGAGAATTCATCTTCTGATGAAGACTTTGAAGACGATCTCGAGGAGTTGTTGAAACAAGATTCATCGGTTAGGAACAGAATGCCTGGTTTATTACGTTCAAGTTTTGGATTAGGTAGTAGATTTGTCAATAATGATGATAGTCATAAATCATCATTGAAGAAATTGACAAGTCATGGTGAATCATTATCAAATTATAAATCTTCTTTGAAAGGAGACAAAAAGAAATCTAATGGTAAAAATAAGAATATAGTTGGAATCATTGATTTTAGTCATTTGCTACCTGATAGATTAGATTTAGCAAAAGAATATAAAGTTATAGGAGATAGTCCTGAAAATTTAGCTGCATTTAATTCCAAAGTGGCATTCAAGCATGATTTAAAAGAAATTGGTGAGGTTTGGAAAATATTGGAAATATTATTAAATAATAGTGCTGCTGGCGGCATTAATCCAAACATTCCTAGTCAATTAAATCACATTAAAGGTAAAAATTTGTCCATGTGGGGATCACATCCGTTTGGATATACTTGGCTCATACAAGAAATTTTTGAATATTTCATCAAACAGCAAAACACCCAAATGTTGGCCATGATGTCATGTCTACTCCATCAAAGCCCACACATTTTAAGACATACTAGATCATTTGAGTTACTTTATTCTACGCAGGATCAATTTGACAGACGATCAAGAAATACTGATGGAAGCACAATCAATGATGAAAAATCTGAAATCACATATAACGATTCTCATAGCATTGAACTGTCCTATAGAAGGAAAGAATCAAGAATTAATAATTATTACAATCATTCAATAAATTCATCCACAGATAATTTAAGTTCGAGAACAGATTCTCCAGACAAATTTAGTTACATGAAAAAGTTTGGTCCACCATTAAATTCACTCAACACAAAAAATCATTCACAGGGCTCATTAATTGAACCTGAAATAAAAACACCAACACCAAAAAAAGTGAGTAAAGGAATAACTGAAAAAACTAGATTGAATAGAAAATTTGTAGCAACGAAATTGAAAGTTGACCCACCACCAGAGGTTACTTTTGAATTGCAGAATGTTGAGGAATTAGATATATTTGAAGAATCTATACCCAATAACCTACCGGATTGTTTAAGTGATGAGAAGATGAAAATGTACAGATCGATGTATGCCGAGACTTTGTACGATTGGAATTTACCAGTCAAAAGATTAGAAATATTAAAATTTAATTATGAAAATGAAACGAAGTCAGAATCAATTTTTTCAACTCATGTTTGTAAAATAGGGTTAAGAAAAAGAAATAAGCAAACACCTAATCAAATTTTCATAAACACTGTTTCCTCCGTTATAATGAGAAAACCAAATGCTTGGAATACAAACAAAAGACAATTAATAAAATATTGTACATTATGTAATTTAGCAGCTACAAAAAATTTCACATTATGCGGAAATTGTGAGCATATTTTACATACGGATTGTGCAAGTGAATGGTGGTCAGAAGAAAATCAAGAGTGTGCAAGTGGTTGTGGTTGTAATTGTTTACAACAATCTATTTATCATTGATTTTTTGTCTCCAAAATTCCGTATTAATTAGGTACACGAGTATTTACTATTTGATCCTTTAGTTTAAAATCCCATTCCTCAACTAAGTCATTAAAATATTTAACTATATCTTCTGAACCTGTAGTATCAACTTCTTCAAATTTCAAATATTCTTTCCCTGATCTCGTACATGCAGAACCAGCTTTTGTAGATTGTTTTACATTTCCCAATGCTGCTTGAATTGGAGCATTAGCAGCAATATAACCTGAGATATTATGATAAGGTGACCCCAATAACCTTGCTATATAAAAGAAACTTAACATTCCATAGTATGTGAAAATATTTAAAAACTGGAAAAATGAAAAACTTATAAATATACCTGGATGAACTAAATATTGATAAATTCCATATTCACTTTCCAAAGATTTGTAAGTTCCAAAATGTAATAAATCAACTAATCTTTTTGATCCTTCATAACTTTCAGGAGATTTAAGTAATTGTAAATCATTAAAAGATAAATATTTAGGATCAGACATTAATGATCCAATCCATATTACTTTCCCCCCTTTAGCTAGTAAATGTTTAATTTTATGAATAAAATAATAAGGTCCAAATACATTAGCTTGAAATACTAATCCTAAATTATCATTAGATTCAACACCTGTTCGTTGTAATTTATAAGTAGGATTGGTGACTGCTTCAATTGGATTTGATAATACTTCTATTGTAGCTTGTTTCCAATCAATTCCTCCATAAACTCCTTGTGCTGCATTTATAAATAGATAATCAATATGCTTGTATCTCTTATTTAATTCGTAATATGCAGATAGGATGGACACCATATCTGTAAAATCAACAAGTAAATAATCAAATTCAACCAACTTTATTTTATCTGGAATTTTTTCAATTATAAATTTTTTGATATCATTTATTGATTCTTTAACTTTTGGTAATGTTCTTGATGTAACTATTAATGTTATTTCTTTATCATTTGGTAATTTCTCTAATAATCTGATTGCTATATTGAAACCTAAGTTGGAGGATGTTCCAGTTATGACTATTTTTGTCGACTTTTTTATCAAAGACATGGTTCAATTTGTTTATAAGTGGACACTTGTAGAAGTAGTTAAATCAATTTAAATTGAAATATTTAAAGTAAACATGAAAAATAAATTTACGCGATCGTATAAATTTATGAAACAGTCCGATCTTCACATGCTTGAAAAACGATACAAACATTTCATTTCAATGACAGATTGAGACAGAGTAGAGCTATAAGATTCAACTACAATGTTGCGAGAGAAGAATAAGGCTTCGCTTCTCACTATATCAAATGCTCTTAGTCCGACATTAAAAATTGCAATGAAAACACCATATTGAGTATCCTGTGCGGCTTAAGAGTTGAAAAATTTGGACTGGAACGAGATTTTTTGAAATTTGATGTACATTAAATAAGGTCTATAAAAGGTTTACACAACAATGTCTTTAACGATATGGAGCATCAGCATCAATACAATATTGTAATTCTTGTTCCCATTTATCACCATTTTCCAATAATTTCTCCTTATTATATAATAATTCTTCTCTTGTAGCGGTTGAATATTCAACATTAGGACTTTCAACAATTGCATCAACTGGACAACTTTCTTGACAGTAACCACAATAAATACATTTGGTCATATCAATATCATATTTATAAGTTCTTCTTGACCCATCTGCTCTTTCTTCAGCTTCAATTGTAATAGCTTGAGCCGGACATATAGCTTCACATAATTTACAAGCAATACATCTTTCTTCACCACTAGGATATCTTCTTAATGCATGTTCACCTCTAAATCTTGGACTAATTGGACCTTTTTCAAATGGATAATATATTGTATAAGGACTTCTAAAATACATTTCCAAACAAATATACATACCACGAGCAATTTCACTTAAGAAGAAATATTTCGTGGCTTTACTTAATGCTGATTCATGATCTTCTTCCCATGTTTTAGGTTTTGGTTGTCTAAACCCTTTTGGCCAAGCTGATTGAGTTGAACCTCCTGTTGGTAAATAATCTGTTGTTTCTGCTGCTAAAGCTGGTTTATATAATTTGGGGGAGGTAGATATTAAACGTATATTGTTTGTTGTGGATGATATTATGGGTGATGACCTTGTAGATGTTGTCTTAAGTATTGATGATGATTGATTGATTAGTGGTCTGAACATTCTGAAATTTTATATGTAGTAATTCAATGCTAAAGGGAATAATAAATAAGAAAAAATTTTCTAACACAGAACGTGAAGTATGAATAGTAAAGTTGATGTTAGATGATTCAGTCGATGTAAATATGTCAAATTATAGATGTCTTGATCTTGATCAGTGTAGTTGATTTGTTAATTACGTTGTGGTTATATCTATGGTTGTATTAAATTTTTTTTTCTCTCTATAGAAATGTATGTGTAAGATTAAAAAATCTCGTTTCTATTGGTTTAATCTTATTACACAAAAAGATAACAGAAATGTATACAAACATATACTAATACTTAATAAATAAAGTCATTACATTTCAAATGATTCTATAAGTCTATATATACCCTAATTTTACCATTTAGAACCTACCATTATAGCAGTAGGATCAGTCGGTTTCTCCACTTCATTAAAATAAGTTTTAAATAATCTGTCGTCAGAAATATGAAATTCTTTTTCAAATTCATTACTCCATTCAATGAATTTTTCTATATCTTGAGGATGTAATGATAAATCAAACATTGGAACTGAATTATATTTAATTAACAGTTCATTTATCCAATCTTTTTCTGATTCTCCTTTTGGTGGTGCAATTTGTCCTCCGCCATTGATACATCCACTTGGACAAGCCATTATTTCAACATAATCTACTTTTGAAGCATCTGCTAATTCTTCCGGTTTTTGCGTAGATGTTGTTGTTGAAGTAGTCATTCGAGCTCTTCGCCTAGCTACTAATGGGTTAACTTTTGTTGTAGTTGTTTTGTTATTTGGTTTTAATTTCCTTACTAGGTTTTGAATATTTCTAAATCCATTAACTATAGCTGCACTAGCTAATTTTTCATTCTTATACATTAATCTCATTTCATATATATCTGAATTTTTACCTTGAACTATTTTCATCGTGAAATTTGATTCATCGTAACCCTTCATCATTAAGTCGTCTTGGAATATCCTTAGATAATTAAATGCATACCCTCCAGAGGATGAACCTGGATCGTTTGACCAGGAGTATGATACAAATGGCCAACTTTGGGGAGCAACAGATTTATAAACATCATCAATATTTTGGTTCATTATAGGTGGAGTTATTTTAGGTATTAGTTTGTAATTAGGTTCCTCATCTAACAATGTTATTAATTCTTTTGCAGTTAAAACGCAATCGACATCAGGTGCGGTATCACCAAATATTTCAGGTCTTGCGCTTTCTAGCTTTTTATCAAAACATGGCATTATTGATAAATGATATATTTCAGATTTCGAGACTCCACAATCATAAGCAGCTAATGCCTTTAGTAGGCATCCAGTGATTTGTTGTGATGACTTTACTGTGGATATCATTGGTAGTACGTATGGATGAGTCTTTTCTGCATATAACACCCAACCTGGACATATTGAAGATAGAATAGGATTTTTCAACCCCTGCTCCTTTTTTTGAATTATATTTTTCGATTCATTGATTAATGATAATTTTCGACCTAATGAAGTCCCAACTACATATTTGAATCCCATTTGATTTACAAACAAATTAATTAGTAATTTGTCTATTTCCTCCACTGATAAACTATATGCTGTAGCTAAAGAAGCCCTCAGTTGTTGTGATATACTTGCGACAAAGACTTTATTTTTATCTGATTTTAAAGCTTTAATTAACTCTTGATGTGAATGTTGTGCCACCAACACTTCTTCAGCTGATGTGATACATCCTGAACACGCTAAACAATCAGCTAAAGATATTTGAGCAGGTGATAAATTATTTTGTTTTCCATCAATTTTTGATATCTCTAATGGATTACCCTTTGAATCAATTTGTATTTCAACTTCACCATTTTCATTATTTGATTGGTCCGTTGGTTGAGGTAAATCTTGTAATGGTTTAATACATGCTACTCCAGGTGATATAAAATCATTTAAATCATCTGCTGATAGTATTGCACTCATAATTGTATTTGATTTAGTAGAATAATCATTTATTTAATGATATATGCTACATCCAATATTATTTGATCATTACTAATAAAAAATAAATCTTTTCTTTTTGTTATCAATTTTTTTTTTCGCTTACTATCAGAAGACACAAAACAGAGATGACACAAAATTGCTATCATACTAACCCAGATCTGAAACATTGATATTAGACTATTACTATATTCTATTTTACGTATATATTCTACCTCTCTGTTGGGGTTGAAAGTTCTTCATCATCATCAACTTCAAATTCGACTTCACTTACGTCTCCCAATTCGAACTCTTCAGCCGCCACGCTATTATAACCTTGATTTTGTATCTCACCATCCTCATTATAACCCACTAGTTTTAAATATAACCATATACATAGTAAAATCCATAAATATATTAGAAAAGCAGCCGATGAAACAACCAATATATACGCAGAATGATCAGAGCCTAAATCATGTACCAATTGCAATTGTTCTTCAGTTGCACTCATGAACATAATCCCAGCTAGTGTCAAACAAAATGGTGGTAAATATTGAAATGATAAGATCTTACCCAGCTGACTACAAGCTTGATCTTTCAACAATAATACAATCTCTATGATTCTAGTAACACCAGCACTCATTAAAGCAATTCCGAAAACTGAATGAACTTTAGTTGATATTACCAAATGTTGAGAATGTTGACTCATTGAATACCCAGTGAAAATCAATAATAAAGCAGGTATAAAAGTTCTTTGATTATTTCTTGATAAAAACATTCCCAATAATCCACCACCCCACCAAATTATTCCCATTGCAGTATGTTGATAATCTCCCATATTCCAACCTTCTTTTCCCCATCTATGCTCTGTGAAAGTATTTACAATTCCCCATAACATCATTATTGTTGAATCATAAAATTCTTGAGATCTCAAGTTAGCAGTGTTGCTGCTTAATAATTGATGTTTTCTGATCCAAGGCACCACTAGGACCATTGATAAAATAAACGAATATAGTATAAAAGCCGACCCCATAATTCCATGAGCTATACATTGGCCAGTATGTCTGCCATAACAAAAGCCAAACAATGCAATTGGGGCCATACATACTCTAACCCATCCAGTCAAAACACATAGTAAGGACAACGCTTTATATATTTTTGACATTAATCCATATTCATTATAATGTTTTGATAAATGAGGATAAAACTTATTTATAACAAAGTTACTTCCATTCAATAACGTCCCCAAAAATATGGTTATTCCCAATAGTATACTCAAAAACCAACTGGTTCCCTTTGAAGTTCTATTTTCATGATTATCTACATTATCCGGAAAATCCAAAAATAAAGATTCAAAAACAGAATATCCTGTTGCAATATATTGTAAACCTAAAGACCAATGGAATCTATTTGCAAATGCTAAAGATGTACTTATTGATGGAATCATGAGTAATGTAAATAATGTAATAATCCAATGAAATGTTTTAGATTCTGGATTAATAGGATGAAATTCTGGTCTTTCTTCATCCATATCCATGTCCATATCTGCTATTGCAGTTGAGAGAATAGCTAAAGACACTAATACAATTCTTTTGCAGTTGATAGCCATATCGTGTCAGTTATGTGGAGTCTCTAGTGGTTTAATTTGTGAAAGGTTGTACTTCTTCAGATAGTTTTATGCTCGACTTGTTTTAACCCGAGATTTTTCAAATTCCGAATCAAATAATTTACGCGTATAATTTTGATGATATATTGTATAGTCACCACTGAAAATCAAGTTGAGCGGGATGGATGATGGATGATTTGCTAATCTGGTATATTGTTAATTCTAACTACTTGATATCTAGAATTAGAAAGAAAAAACTAGCTCATGTCCGAAACCACTTGTTCATGTTTGATACTTGAACATTAGCCACTTAAGAAATATAATATATTTATGGCGATAATAAAATATTATAATGCTTGAAATTACAGCAGTGGACTCCAGTTTTGCACAATAATTCCTTGTTTACCGCTTTTTTGTACGTATGGTAGAAGTTTCCAAGCCAAAGTTATGGTGATGCAAGGCAATATCTTCTACATAGGGGTTAACCTGTAATTAATTCTTTACCATTTTTCTTTTTTTGAATCTAAACAATTCGAATTTCAAGTTTGAAATAGGGACCTCGGTCACGACAACGTAGGTATAATTATCATCAAAACGTTCTCATGAGAGAAAAGCCGGTTCCAAAAGTTCAATATAAAATTCAAGGGAACTATAAACGTAAACTATGTTAAACTCTGATATTTGGCGTATGTCGCAGTATTAGATGATCTGACATGTCTAAAATTACATTTAATTCTCGACTCAGTTTTACCAAATTTAGTACAACGCATACAAAAACTTTTATTTTGTATTTTTTTTTTCATTATTCAACATAACTCAAGATTAGTGATATTCGATTTGACTGTAAACATACTTCAACTTTGGATCATAGAGTAGTCATTTCATTCATTTTATCATCACTTTTTATTTTGTCATATAGGACGATAATCAAATTTTGCATTTCCTTTATTTTCATACTATATACTAAAATCGGGTTATTTCAATTCTTTTCAGTTCCATTTAATTTATATTATACAAGTGTTTATTTCATTATAGACTTTCCTTCAGTTCATAAATCATGTTTTCGATAAAATTATTGATATATATTCTATTCCACCTTATATCATTATCAAATCAACAACATATCCCCACTAGAAATTATGAAGAAAATAATTATTTCCTAGTAGAACTAGATACTACACTCAGTCAAAAACCACTAATGGATTTTATTTTTAAACATAAGGATAACTATAAATTTGAACATCAGTTAAATTTAGATAATTATTATGTTTTTAGTATAAATAAATCACATCCTCATAATTCATTTTTAGGTAATTTTAATTCCAATAATTATAATCTTTTGAAAAGATCAGATGGATTTGAAGATCATCATGATGAATTACTAGAAGACGTTTCGTCATTGCATATGTTACATCCTAGGAAAATAACGAAAAGAATGCCAGTTCCAATAGAATCTAGGGAAGAAAATAAAGAAATATCAGATCAATCAAATTCAGATCAAGCTCATCAAAAATTAGCTGCGGTTGCATCAAAACTAGATATTCATGACCCTGAGTTTGCAACACAATGGCATTTATTGAATTTACAATACCCAGGTCATGATGTAAATGCAACTGGATTGTGGCTAGAAGATGTATTGGGACAAGGAATAGTAACGGCTATAGTAGATGATGGATTAGATGCGGAAGGAGCAGATTTAAAAGATAATTTTAACGCAAAAGGATCTTGGGATTTTAACGATAATGGTAATCTTCCTTTACCACGATTATTTGATGATTATCATGGTACGAGATGTGCAGGAGAAATAGCAGCAGTTAAGAATGATGTTTGTGGTATTGGAGTAGCATATAAATCTCAAGTAAGTGGTATAAGAATTTTGTCTGGTGCAATAACGGCAGCTGAAGAAGCTGCTGCTTTAATATATGGATTAGATACAAATGATATTTATTCATGTTCTTGGGGTCCAACAGATAATGGAAGGACTTTGAGTGGTCCAGAGGTTGTTGTTAAACAAGCATTTGTCAAAGGTATACAAGAAGGAAGAGGTAATAAAGGGGCTATTTATGTTTTTGCATCTGGTAATGGTGGTAGATTTCAGGACAGTTGTAATTTTGATGGCTATACTAACTCTATTTATTCAATAACTGTCGGTGCTATTGATTATAAAGGCTTACATCCAGCTTATTCTGAGGCATGTGCAGCAGTTATGGTTGTAACGTATTCTTCTGGATCTGGTGAGCATATACACACTACTGATATAAAAAAGAAATGTAGTGCATTACATGGAGGAACTTCAGCAGCAGCTCCTTTGGCGAGCGGAATATATTCCTTAGTACTCAGTGCTAATCCAGATTTAACATGGAGGGATTTACAATACATAAATGTATTAAGTGCTACACCAGTTAATGAAAATGATGGGAATTATCAAACTACTAAATTGAATAGAAAATACTCGCATAAATATGGTTATGGTAAAATTGATGCTTATAAAATGGTTGAATTTGCCAAAACTTGGAAAAATGTTAAACCACAAGCTTGGTACTATAGTGACCTTGTTGAAGTCAATGAAAATCTTGCATTAAATAAACCAAATCAGCTAAAAAGGGATGAAGACAAAAAAATCATCAAATCTAAGATAACAGTAACAAAAGATGACTTAAAAGCTATGAATGTTGAGAAAATTGAACATGTAAATGTGATTGTAAACATTGATGCATCATTTAGAGGAAAAGTCGGTGCTAGATTAATATCACCTTCAGGAATAATAAGTGATTTAGCAACATTCAGACCTGGTGATGCGTCCGGAAGAGGTTTTCAAGATTGGACTTTTATGTCAGTAGCTCATTGGGGAGAAGATGGATTAGGTGATTGGGAAATTGAAGTATTTGCAGATGATTTTAAAAACGTTCCAATTGATATTAATTTTAAGAATTGGCAATTACGTTTGTTTGGTGAATCCATAGATGCTGACAAAGCTGAGAAATATGAATTATTGAAAGATTATGCAGCTGTTAGAAGGGACAGAATTGAAAAAGATAAACAAGAATCATCATCGTCATCGACAGCATCGTCAACCTCAACATCATCATCACTTGCTGAGTCACTGACTCAAGAAGCTTCATCCTCGACAGTCACATCGGAAGTACAGCTGTCATCAACAACTGAAGAAGTTGCAATTTCATCAACTGAGCAATCAACTTCATCATCTCCATCATCATCATCCACATCAAGTGAAAAAGATACTTCAGAGGGCACTAAAGTACCAGACGAGTCCGAGTCAACCGATGAACCTGAAGAAGGTAAAAACAAACATTATTCAACAGATCGTACAGGACAATATTTCATGGCTATCGCAGTAATTGGATTCATTATAGTTTTATTAATTATGAAATTTCATAAATCTCCAAGTAGTTCACGTAGAAGAAGAAGAAGAGATGATGATTTCGAATTTGATATTATACCTGGTGAAGATTATACAGATTCAGAAGATGATCAAGAAACTTTAGATTCAAGAAGAAGAGGAACAAATGCTGATTCATTTGATTTAGGACAAAGAAATGATCAAAGATTAAATAAAAATGATGCTAGAGATCAAAGATTAGATGATAGATATAATGATGAAGCTAGAGAAAGATTATTTGATGATTTTAATGGTGAGTCATTACCTGATTATCATGAAGATATGTTTAAAATTGGAGAAGATGAAGATGATGATGATCATAATCATGAAGGTAAGAGTAAAATCGATAATAGTTTTAATGATGAATCTAGTAAGTCTAATGACAATAATGAAGAAGAATTTGCTGATGATAGGAAAATAATTAATGAAAGTAAATAATGAAATTTAAATAGACATTTTAATGTTACGCATAGAATAAATTTTTTGTAAAGCCCAAATTAAATTAAATTTATTGTTGACGTAGTGATGCAAAGTCTTAAAGCTATATAATCAAAGTATTTCATTAATGGATGAATCCAAATTAACAAATCCAACCAATTTATCAAGAATTTGATGATCTTGTTTTGATGTATCATTTTCATCATTTTTTCCTTCATCTTGTTCAAATCTAAGATTAAATTCTTTAGAATTTTTAGGAATTTTTGAACCATTAAATTTTTCAAAATCATCATAAACATACATATTTCTACCATTGACTTCATTTAACCTCGAATCATCGGTTAATATCACATTTGCAGGTCCTAATTTTGTTGAAAACAATGGATTGATATGTAAGAATGTGTTATGAATATCAAGACGTCCGGACGTCTTATGAATTGAACAAAGTAATGTACATGATAGATCTTCCTTCTCATCTCTTAAAATGTTGTTATATATTTTTCTATAATTTTCAATATATTCTTGATTTTCACAATGATGAAAAATTAAATTTATAAAAGAATTTAAAAATTGTGATATATTAATATCTAAAGTGAATAAAATATAATTCAATTGTACATTAATTATAGTTGAACAATTTTCTGCTGTTAATAAATCACTTAATTTAAAAGCTAAACTACTTTTCCAATCTTCTAGAAACATTTCTGCATGATATCTTTTTTTCCTTTTATTTTCATCATTTTTGAAAAATTGTGGATATGAAATTTTAATATTATTGAAATCTTTTGCAATTTCAGGAAAATTAGATTTAAATTCTCTTGTTAAATGAATTGCTTCTGATTTTCTAGATCGTTTAACTTTTATTGATTTAAAATTATGTAAATCTTGATGTAAATTTTGTAAGAAATTGAATAAAAAATTTTCTTTAAATTGTATAAATGGATTTATTTTCATCCATTCTAAAAGTTGTAATCTAATCTTACTAACATTAAATCTTGAAGATACAAGTTTTTCCAGTTTCATGAATCTTAAATCGTTATTTTTGAAATCAACTTTAGTACCATCACATGGTATATAAAATGTTCTTATTGGTTTTGATTTGGAATAAATGATATTATCATCAATTGATAATCTGTCTAATACATTCAATTTTCGAATTAACATTGCATTTCTTGGTAATTGATATGAATTCGCTGGCATTCCACAAAGAAATTTTGTGAAATTATGTAATTTTAAAAATAATGTTTCTAAACTACCTTCTGGATCTGCACCAATAGTTGCATGAATTTTGGGTTCAATATTTATCAATGATAGTTTAAACGTATTAAACCCTGGACTTTTTAATTGTAATGAATATGATGAACCTGATTGAAATTCGTTTGTTGGTAACCCGTCCATTATTTGATTTTTATCTAGTTTATGATAGGGATAATTGTATATTTCTCGTTCCGTTTGTATAATAGGTTCGTCCTTAGTAGCTGATAGTTTTTGTCTCTTAGTGTTTGTAGGTTTTGTCTCTTTGACTCTTTTCTTTGATGACGATGCTGTTGGTGGAGCCGGTATTTTCGGATCTATAAAAAGTAATTTATTGTTTCTTTTCCATAAAAATTCATCCAATGATTCGGTGATATTATATGTATCATGAGATGGATCTGGAGGCAATAATATATTGAAGCTTGAAAAAAATGCACTTTGAAAGTTACCGAAATTTCTTTGAGGAAATAAAGATGTAGTTGCCTTTGCTGATTCAAAACTATCAAGTACTGTCTTTATTTCACCTTCCAAAATTTGAGCTTCGGAATCAAGATAATCATTGACTAATTTATCATTTAATTTTTTAGACTCTTCTTCTTCTTGTTCTTCCGCTCCATCGTCTTTTCTTAGTATACTTTTAATCCGTATAGCATTTTGTCTTCTTAATGGTACACCGGATATCAAAGGAGTAGTTGCATTTTGCAAATTTCTAGCAGAAGTTAATAACAATCTTTCATTTGAACGAATTTCATTTCTGGTAGTTTCATCAACAACATTTGAATCTGCTGCTGCCGTTGTTTCTTCTCCACTATGATCATCATCTGAATAATATATCAACTCCTGTTCATTTTCATCTTCAAATTGGAAACTTTGATCATCTTCTTCAGTAGAATCAACTGAATATGCTTCTCTATTTCGACTTCTCGATAATTCTCTAGATAAATTTCTCAATTGAGTCGGAAGACTATTGAGCTCATTATTTGGTAATTCTTCCATCGTAGTATCACGAGTATTACTTTCCGATGAATTAACTAGTGTATTGAAATGATTTTGCAATCTATGAATTTCACTAAAGTGTCGTAGTATTCTGGATCTAAAATTAGCCTCTAAAACGGCTTCTTGTGAATTATCATTTAAAGTATTAGTCTCTTCGTTAACCCTATTACCGTTCTCGTTTCTATATATGTAATCAGATATAATATTCAATGAATTTAAGGTGGGGAATGATTCTGATGAAGCATTACCAAATCTTCTAATATGACGTAATGAGTTTTGATTGTTTTGATTATTTTGAGTAGATTCTTGAGGTAGTGATACTGGAGATGTGGGCGGTGGCATCTTTAAGTCGCCTTGGTTGAAGTTTAACTCTTGACTTTAAGGATAATAATATTAAATTGTATGTAGAATTGCAAAAAATGATAATTAAGAATTAAAGAATAATTCTATTTATCATAACTTGAAATTTTGTGTAACCAGTTTGAATTTTGTTTGTCATAGACTTAAGGAGTGACATCAGATTTAAAGAACAAACTTAGAGACAAAGCAAAATAGAGTTACTCTACATGGGATTTGACTTGATTTAATTGAAATTTTAATCTATTATTTATAACTATTAACGTATAATCTAAAAGAATTGAATTGAAATGACCATCTAAATTTGTACCGTATCTTGTAAGTCCAATCAAATTCTCAAGCTAGTCCAGATAAATTACTTCTTAACCTAATATAATCTTCATCTCCCAAAATAAATTTACATGATATGATTAAAACCAAAAGTGAACCAATAAGTATTGAAGAAAGTAAAAAAACAAAATTATCCCAATGAATTCTTAATGAATATTTATATAAAATCATTACCAATATAGGACCAACAATAGTTGCACAATTAATCAAAACTCCTATAGCACCATAAAATGAACCTATCATACTTTTTGGAAAAAATTTTAAAGTTGAAGCATTTAAAACTGGTGTCAACATTGAACCTAATGCAAATACACTTAAAGATGAATATATATCAATTTTAGATTTTGCTTGATATAACATTATAAACACTAATACATCAACAAATAATCCAAATGACATTAATGAAAAATCTATAGAATCTGGTTGAGTATTTGAAACTTTAAATTTAAACCATTTTTTTAAAACAAAAGTTTGTAAAAAAGGTAATACAATCATTAATGCAAATACTTTAGTTATTGACATTAATGAAATTATATATGCAATATCATCACCAAAATCAAATTTTAAAATCACATAATTAACAAGAACTTGTGAAATTGAAATCATTAATGCAACATATGAAACTAATACAAATATCATTGCTCCTACTATAAATCTAACTTTAGTACTTGAAGGAAATAATATAACTTTAATTGGTGAAAATTCTTTAAAATAATTTTTGATTTTAGTGATATAACTTGATTGAATATTTAAGTTTAAAGAAGATGGTCTTCTTGAAATTATTGAATTTGTTCTTGATTTTTGTAAAGATTTTGGATTTCTTGTTTCTGCAAATATAAATAAACAATAAAAACACATTAAAAATTCAATGATCAATTCAATTCTAAATAAAAAATATTCATTTTCTGATATTTTGGAATTTTCAGTTATAGATGTAATATGATAAACTGGGGATTTTTTGGAATGCCATGAAAGAATCATTTTACCAATTAATGGTGCAGCAAATTGACCTAAACTTGTTATAGCACTTGAACGAGCTAAAATTGGAGCTAATGCAGAAGTATTTGTAATTAAATCTGATAAACAAGTTTCAACCATTACTGATAAAAGCATATATCCACCTCCAATAGCAGATAAATAACTTGCTAAAAGTAAAGTTTTAAATTGAAAAGTTTCAAAATGATATAAATAATATATTATTAAATTTGATAAAAAATATAATATAACATTTCCAGTAATAAAAGCTTTTCTACCATAAATATCAGATAATGATGCAAATTTAGTCATTCCAATTAATGATATTATAGTTGAACCAACTAATGAATATTGTGAATAATTTGATATTAATATTTGAGTCTCTATTGGATCACATATTCCCTTTGAATCAATTACTGCATTACATGCTAATTTAAATTGAATAACGGTTTTTGTTGCATCTGCAATTGTTGTACTCACTGTTAATGCAGTCATGATAAATATAACTTGAAAAACACTTGGTCTTAAAAGCCAATGTTTTGATCTATTAAAATCTTCATGCTCTTTAATCCATAATACTTCTTCATCTTCATTTCCATCTTCTACTGCATCTTCGACAATTGCTGAATTATCATCTTCTTCTGCTTCGATATATTCTATTGCAGCTGCATCATCTAATAACGGATTTGATTCATTGATCAAAATCGTTGTCATTGATAAATAACTTACCCAATTCGATTTCTTGGAGTTGTGATACAAAAACTTGGAGAGATCAATATCATAGATCAGAAATAGATCTATCTTTTTATCTCAAAAATTTTCATATATTAGCCATAACTTTAGGGTTCCGCTTTTTGCAATAATATTTTTTAAGTATCATTGCTAACTGATATGTGAACGGCTCGATTTTATTATTATTAATAGAAACTCTCGTAAAAAAAATGTTCTACGAGATTTTACTAAAAGGAATTTAAACCCAAATTTGGATTAAAACCGAGAGCATGATTTATTAAATCCGCTCTCGATGAATGAAGAACTGACCTCAATCACACTCATAGGGTCTAACTCAGAGACATAGAAGATGATGAGACAGTCACAGTTAATTTCTGAAAATTGATTGCTGTTTTATATTTACGAAATATTATTAATTAACTGAGGTAGTAAAAAGAAGAAATTCTAGTTTATTTCTGCCTTTCGATAAAATCCACAATATTAACTCCGTTAAGTAAAATTATCTAAATTTCCTAATTTACCGTAACTTTTACCTCCTAACTCTCATTCTTGAAATATCCTTTTCCTTAATTCTTTATCTGTAGTTTTACCATTTAATTTCAATACTCTTTTACAAGAATAAACTATAACAATAAATATTAACATCCAAATTCCATAAAATAAATAAATTAAATTTGGTAAATTTATAAAAATTGAAAATTTATAAATCCAGGTAATTAAAATTGGAGAAATTAAATTTAATAATGAAATAAATAATGTAATTGATCCATAAATTGAACCATTTGAAACACTAGGAAAAAATTTTATAATAGTTGAATCGAAAACTGGTTGAATTAAAGCATCTAATGAAAAAAAAATTGCAGTTAAATAAAATTGAAAAGTTGTGTGGGATAAAAAAAATGCAAAAAATACTAATAACGCAACAATTAATCCTAATATTATTAAAATATATTCAATCATATCAAATGAATAATTTAAAGATTTAAAACCTAACCATTTTTTAAGGATTGTTTTTTCTAAAATTGGTAATATAAAAACTAATGAAATTGATCTTGATATTGATATTATTGATAATAAATATGATATATTATCAGCTGACCAATTAAATTTATATTGACCATATTGTATTACAATTTGATTCAAAGTAAAAATTAATGTTTGATAAATTGAATAAGTTAAAATTAAACCCATTACAACATATTTAATTTGTTCATAACGATGCTTGTTGCTAATTTTTGCAGTTTTTTTAGGATATGTTAAAATTTTTAATGGTTCAATTATATTTATACTTGATTTTAGAATTTCAATAAATATGATCTTATTTCTTTCGGTATCGTCCTTTGGATTTATTTCTGTTCCTTCTTCTTCTTCTGCATGATCTAATAATCTTTGCTCAGATTTTTTTTCAGCTTTTGGATTTCTTGATTCTGGAAATAATGTAATAACATAAATACAAAGTATAATTAATATTCCAATTTCAAATTTTAAAGCATTAAAATTTCCATGTTTAGAGCCACTATTTCCCAAATTAACTATAAAATTTCCAAATATTGGACCAAATGTTTGACCAATAAAAGTTGAAGCAGAAGCTAATGATAATTTATAAACTCTATTTTTAGGTAATGTAAAATCAGTAATATAAGAATCTGATAATGGAGTTATTATACTTAATGATCCACTTATAGCAGATATATAATTTGCAAATAATAATAATTTAAATTTTAAATCCTTGTTATAATTTAATACTAAAAATTGTAAAAATCTTGAAATTGTAATTGAAAAAATTAATGCAATAAAAAATGGTTTTCTACCAATAATTGAAGAAATTTCTCCAAATTTTGCAATTGGAATTAATGAAAAAAAAGTAGTACCAACTAATAAATATTGATTAAATGAAGCAACTAATTGAGCTTGATCTGAACTTTTTGGGTTGTAACTGGAGGTACTAGAATTTTCAGCTTTTGAATAAATTATTGATTGTCTTGCTCCTTCTGCACTTGATGAACTAAAAGTTAATAAACCAATTAAAAATACAATTGAATAAACACTTGGTTTTTTATACCATGGTAAGTTTTTAATTCTTTTAATTTGAAGATTTATAAATTTTATATCATCGTCATCGTCTGAGTCCTCTGACTCTGAATTTTGAGATTGTGAGTGATTATGTTCATGTTGATGTTGTTGTTGCTGTTGTTCTTGTTGTTGATGATGATGATTATGATGGTGATCCTGTTCGTCATTCAACAATTGAGTTCTTTCATCATCTTTCTTATCTTTTCGTGGCATACCGCTTTACTTTAATCTTCAAGTTAATGTGATACTCAAGCATCGTAATTCATTCCCAAAATAATTTTCACTCTTAAAGACATAAGCAATCAAATTCACAATTCCACACAATTAACAGTTGTAAGTATGAACTCTTAAAATTGAAAAAAAAAAAGCCGCTCCACATATACTATACGGAAAATACATTTTTTAATTTTATTTATCAACATATCATTTTAAAACATCGAAATAATCATATAAAGTACTATTACCAAACAATTAAGTAGGACCGTACGGAATCGAAATATTCCTAACTTCAACTAATTAGATCATTTCAAAGGAAGAAGATATATGGCTCAAAACATTAGCATTCAATTGCACTATTTTCAAATTTTGCACGGAATTTAGTTCAAAATGAAAAATTAAATTTAGTACCTTTGCTTATTAGTAATTATAAATGTAAATAAAAAAAAAAAAATGAATCATATCGATCATCGAATATTTCAAAGTTGATTAAAAATAAGTCATGAATACATGTAACAACTATTCTTAGTAATGTCAGCTATTGAAAATTTAAAAATTAATTCAGCTAATGTAATTCAATCAAGATCAAAAATTGATCAACAAGATACTCAGTCAAAGTCAATTCCATTACGAGATTTACCATCTGATTTAAGTTCTGTCAATTCCAATTATCAGAATCATCATACAAGATCAGAATATGATATTAATACATCATCATCAAATGAAACCATACAAACTGAAGTATTAAATTCAAATATAGAAAATACAATAGACCAAGAGGAAGAAGAAGAAGAAGAAGAAGATCATCAATTACATCCAGATAATTATCCAGATGGTGGATTAAAAGCATATCTAGTAATATTAGGTTCATTCCTAGGTTGTATAGTAAGTTTAGGTATAATGAATTCAGTAGGAGCAATACAAGCATATGTTTCAAATAATATTTTATCACTGTATTCAGAAAGTTCAATTTCTTGGATTTTTTCAATTTATTATTTTTTAAGTTATGCAATTGCATTAATTAGTGGGCCAATATTTGATAAAAATGGAAGTTTTTGGTTAAATTTAGGTTTTACTATATTTGTATTTTTAGGGTTAATTGGAATTGCAAATTCGCAAAAGATTTATCAATTTATTTTAGGTTTTATAAGTTTAGGAATTGGTACTGGAATTGGAATGGTTCCTTTAATTTCTGTTGTAAGTCATTATTTTTTTTATAAAAGAGGTATGGCTGTTGCTATTGCTATGAGTGGTGGTAGTGTTGGAGGTTTAGCTTTTCCTTTATTATTAAGAAAATTATATTCATCTGTTGGGTTTGTATGGGCTATTAGAATCTTGGCTTTCATTTGTTTAGGTTGTATGATATTATCTACTTTATTAGTTAAAGAAAGATTTAGAAGACATAGTAAAAAAAGTAAAGCTATGAAATGTACAGAAACTATTAAATATGAAAATAATTTTAAAAAAATTAAAAATGGATTTATTGAATTTATAAAAATTAAAGATCGTACATTTGTATTTGTTTTATTAGGTGGATTTTTTAGTGAGTTTTCATTAGTCTTGATGATTACTTATTATGCAAGTTATGCAATAGATAAAGGTTTTAATGAATCAAATGCTTTATTATTATTAACTATATGGAATGCTACAGGAATAGCAGGTAGATGTATACCAGGTATTTTAAGTGATTATTTAGGTAGATTTAATGTTAATGTTATAATGGTTTCAATTTGGGTTTTAAGTGTTTTGGTTCTTTTATTACCATTTGGTAATAATCATAATGTATTATGGGCATTTGCAGCAATAGGAGGAACTTCATCAGCTTGTATATTAACTTTATTACCTGCTTGTTTATCACAAATTACTCCCACAAAGCAATTAGGTCAAAGATATGGTATTATAAATTTTTATTTATCATTAGCTAATTTATTTGGTGTACCAATTGCTGCTACTATATTAGATACAAGTTATGATAATTTGATTATTTTTACTGGGGTATTAGCTGTCACTGGTGCTTCATTTTGGACATTTTCAAGAATATCTATTGTAGGAACAAAATTAAATGTAAAAGTATAAATAGATCTTGGGTATAACTTGTATATTAAACTTAATCATTATAGAGTAATTAATAGGAAATTTTTTTCAATTATGAACTATTCATCCTGAAATAATGACAACCACACATCCTGGATCATGGCAGAATTTAATTACTATCAAGATCTCCAAAATTTAATGTATAAAGCAACATAGTGCAAAACACCCAAAGAAAAATTCAATTGAAGAATAATACCATCAATTTCAAAGTAATGATAAGTGTTTAGTTGATTGTTCCCTATCTTCAATTTTGCTAATTTTCATATACTTTCCATCAATAAAGTAAGGTTCATTTGAATTTAGATATTTATTATATAATTTTAATTTGGAAACAACGCAATCCCTTACATCAATTTTCGGGGTCTCGATCAGTAATAACAATCTTCCATGATTCAAAAAGTATAATTGTGATTATATTTATATGAAAATTGAGTTTTAGTTTCCAGTGATTAATTGAAAAGATTTTATTATTGATCTGAAACTTTAGTGATAGGTATAATCATAAATAAATTTGTTAGTTTGAATTGTTAGTGATTGGTACGCGTCTGATCCATGTCTCAAATCTTATGTCTCGAACCTGACATTATGATATGACAAATAAAAAGGTGTGATTAAGTGTTTTGAGTATTTGATACTTGTCCTAAGCATGAACCCTCAAAATATCGAATCTCAATTGTTAATGTATTCATACGTGTATATTTTTTTTTTTGAGATTTCAATTAGATTTTGTAACGACTTTGTTGAACTGAATCAAATGTATCAATTGTAAAAAATTATTTAAGGATCAACACAAAAATCCAAATAATAATAATGTAAATTGACTTAAAAGATCTACGATTTTTCGAAAAAGTTTAAAAGTATAATAAGATCTAGACTATAGTCTTCATGTAAGTAATTTAACTTAATCGGTGATCGAAAAATTCATTAAATTGGATCCTTGAAAGTGGTTAGTTGATGAAAATTGGACATATAACAAATATTCAAAAGGCTAAGCAAGCTATATTTAATTCTTAGTTGGGGCTGAGTTGGATTGAGCAAGTGGCAAATATTGTATTGTTTTTCAAGAACCAAGAAATGTTTGAAGTAAGTACAATCAAACAGGTGTACATTATTGAATGTATGCAATCTTTTTTATGACATGATGAAAATAATTTGAAGGAATTTTAAAGCATTAGATGTAAAATTTGACACGAAGAAATGTGACATATTTCCGTGATGAGACTTGTCTCATGAGGAAATAATGACTGAGTAGGTATCTAAGTCGGTACAACTCCACTCATAGTTCCATGGATGAATGTAATAGAATTGAAAGTTAACTAGTTAAGAAGTAAATTATCATTTCATTGACTTGAACACAATAATAATAAATTTGATCGTAAAATGACAAAGATAAAAGTGCAAAAATAATAAACAAAATTACAAAAGTAGATCTAGAAGTCAGTTGATATTTTTCTTTGTTTGAATTATTATAACCATGTTGTATCGTATTCAAGTAATTTTCAATCAACAGTGATCAAGATTATCAACTATTTAAAAGAACTTAGTATCTACTACTATATTAAGTATTTACACATTAGTATGTCTTAAATTTGACTTAACATGTTGTTTTACTTAAGTATTTTCGACTTATTTTACTTTCAAGAAGGTAATGACATCATAGTTTTTTAATTCAAATTTTTATGTGGTCTGTCTCTCTCTCTCTTTTTGTATCCTTAAAATTATAAATTTATAATATATAATTTTGTCCAATTTTTTCATTCGTATAGAGATATATACAAAAATAAAATATTATTGGTGAATATCCTATTGATTCAACTTACATATTCTTACATCTTGAGTTGAGTAATATTGTAAAACTACAATATTACAACTGTATTACTGATATTACTGTTTATTATTATTATTATTCTGATTACAAATTTTATATTTAGAAATGAAAAAAAAAACTCTCTCTCATTGTTTTTTGATTTTTTAATCGTACGGACTTATAAAACCATTTTTTATCTAACAAACAATCAATCTCTTTTTATCTTCATCATCCACTAAATCAACCATTCGTTCTATCCAAGTGTTTAATCTAATCTATTCATATCACTTATTTGCAAACTACTTCAGAATTTTTGACAGATTTTTGTTCATCATATTTCCATTTAAGAAACTAAAAAAATTTAATCAAAACAATAGACAATTATACATATAAATATTTTAGTAAAATTACAACATCAAATTTAAAATTTAACAACCAGTACTTAATACAATAACGTATACAGCTTAATATCTTATCAACTATATACATACTAATACACCACTGATACCACTACATACTACTTCATTCATTTCATAGAACAAACTATCAACTCTTACTTTTCATATACTTTAATTAAATTTCATATGTCTTTCCTACTAATCATATAACTAATCATTAGCAGCAGTATTTTTATCTTTCAAAGAGACATTTATACAATCCACCACTTAAATATATATACTAAATCACCATGAGACGATTAAAAATTGGAATACGACCGCAGCTTATTGTATTAGTTTGTTTTGCTTCATTATTTTCTTTATTAATCTTGGGGATAGTAACAGGATTATATTTTAGTGATAATTTAACTGATTTAAGATCTGAAAGATTATTTGTTATATCACAATTAAAAACTACTCAAGTTCAACAAGCTGTTGCATTTGTTGCTTATCAAGTAATGACATTAGCTTCAATAGATGCTATAACAACTCCTTTATCACAATATAGAGCAGGTAATAATTCAAGAAGTGTTTTTACAAATGCTCAAGAAACTTTAGAACAATTTATGCAATCTACTGAAACTTTTGCTTTTGCAAGATTATATAATTTAGATTTACAAATTATGGCAAGTTCTACAAATAATGCTACTATAGTTTCTCCAACAACAAGAGATGCTTTATTTCCTTTACAACAAAATCAATCAATACCAAATCAAATTTCAAATGATGAATCTGGTTATTATTTTACAGGTCCTTTAACTAATGATTCTCAAGATATTAATAGTGCATATTTTATGGGTGTTACATTACCTGTTTATGCAAATACTTCTATATTAATTGATACTCCTTATATTGCAGGTTATTTATCAATAATTGCAAGTGCTTCAACTATTCAAAATGCTTTAAATGCAACAAGTGAAGATTATTCAGTTATTGCAGTAAAACCAATATATGGAGATTCAAATAATGGAATAGATAATTTAAATGATGAAGGAGTTCCTTCTGGTGCTTCTGCAATTGGTTTTCAAACAGTATTTCCCGTTGAAAATTCTTTATTAAAACCTGGAGAAATTTATAATATTAATTCATCAACATCAGTAAGAACTGCAATAAATTCTCCATATGGTACTTCAACAGATGTAAAATCATATTCAGGACAAAGTGTTGCAATTGGATTTACACAAATTTTATTAAATAATTTATTATGGGTAATTATAGTTGTACAAGAAAAATCTGTTTTCAATGGACCAGTTGAACGTTTGAAACGTATAATTATTGGTGTTGTTATAGGAATTGGTGCTTTTATGGTTTTAATTACTTTACCATTTGCAGTTTGGTTTATAAGACCAATAACAAAATTGAAAGAATCAGCAGAAGATATAACAAGATTGAAAAAAGAAAAAAAAATGATTAATGAAAAACAACAACAAACTTTAACAAATACAAGAGGTAGTGTTACTTCAACTAATTCAGGAGCTTCACAATATTCAACTGGTATACGACTACCTAAACGTATACAACCATCAAAGAAATTTTTTAAAGATGAATTAACTGAATTATCAGAAGCTTTTAATATAATGACTGATGAATTAGATAAACAATATACTCATTTAGAAGATAGAGTTAAATTAAGAACAAAAGAATTAGAAGCTTCAAAAATAGAAGCAGAAACTGCAAATGAAGCAAAAACTGTTTTTATAGCAAATATATCACATGAATTAAGAACACCATTAAATGGAATATTAGGTATGACTTCAATAGCAATGGAAGAAAATGATGCAGAAAAAATTCAAGATTCATTAAAATTAATTCATAGATCAGGTGAATTATTATTACATATATTAACAGAATTATTAACTTATTCAAAAAATACATTAAATAGATCAAAATTAGAAAAATCAAATTTTCAAATATTAGAAATTGTTTATCAAATAAATTCAATTTTTAATAAATTAGCATTAGATCAAAGAGTTAATTTTAAATTATCAGTAAAACCAAATATTTTTAGAAAATTAATATTATATGGAGATTCAAATAGAATTATTCAAATTATAATGAATTTAGTTTCAAATTCTTTGAAATTTACTCCTGTTGATGGTTCAGTTAATGTTATTTTTAAATTATTAGGAGAATATGATTATGAAAAATCAAAAGAAAATAATTTTGAAAAAGTTTTTATAATGGAATCTGATTCTGAATCAAGACCTCATCCTCAACAACATAATACTGATGCTACTTTAGTTTCAGATTTATTAACAACAGAACAAGAGGACTCTGTTAGTCCTACTGACATTAATGATAACAAAAATAATGATAAACATAATGACAAACATCCATTAGATGATGATGAATCTGATGTATTAAGTATTACAACATTATCAACTACACAATATGAAAAAGCTTTATTTGATCAACAATTTAAAAATAAATCATTACCACCATCTCCTAAAACTTCAATTGATGATTCATCAGTGACTAAGAATTCAAATTCATCAGATGAACATGAACCTGAAAATGAACAAAAACAAGAAGAAGTAGATGAACAAACATCTATAAAACCAACTACCCCCACAGATAATAAAGATTTATATGTAATGCCTGAAGCAAAAGATTTTAAATCTTACCCAACATTACATAAAAAGGAATATGAAGGAGATAAATCTTTTAAAATTCGTAATATTTATAATTCCAAAACATGGGTTATTCAAATTGAAGTAAAAGATACTGGATCAGGTATTGAACCATCATTACAAGAAAAAGTATTTGAACCATTTGTACAAGGTGATCAAACATTAAGTAGATCATATGGTGGAACTGGATTAGGTTTAAGTATATGTAGACAATTAGCTAAAATGATGAATGGTACATTAAATTTAAAATCAATAATTGGGAAAGGTTCAATTTTTACATTAACTTTACCATTACCACAAACTGGTGAAATTATGATATCACCAGAAGAGCTTAATGAATTTTGTAATGATGAATTTAATCCATATTCTAAAATTAATAGAAAAGTTGTATTTAATGATGAAACAATTGAAATTAATGATAATAACAACCCTATAATGAATGATGATGAAAATAATAATAATAATAATGTTGAAGGAATACCAATACAAAATCAAGGATTAAAAAAATCTTCATCAAAACAACCAATGATTTTTTCAAAAAGTTCAACTGGTACTGCTCAATCTTCTTCAAATAATGATTCAAATCCACCTTCTATAAAAATTGATTTAGAAAATAGTAACACCACCACAACAACAAGACCTTCATTAAATTCAAATAATAATAGTAGTAATAGTGTTTCAAAATTAATTAATATACCATCAAATAATTCAATTATAAATAGTGAAATATCAATAACAAATGAAAATAATATACCACCACCACAATCAACAACAACACCAACATTGACTCCTCAAATTTCAAAATCAATATCAAATTTAAAAATTTTAGTTGCAGAAGATAATCAAGTAAATCAAGAAGTTATAAAAAGAATGTTAAAATTAGAAGGTTTTAATAATTTAACAATGTGTGCAAATGGAAAAGAAGCAGTAGAAATTATAAAAAATTCAATGCTTTCAATAGATTCTGAAAACACACAACAAGAAGAACAATTTGATTTAATATTTATGGATGTTCAAATGCCAATAATGGATGGTATATCAGCTGTAAAAATTATAAGAAACCAACTAAAATTTACAAATTTAATAATTGCTTTAACTGCTTTTGCTGATGATTCAAATATTAAAGAATGTTTTAATGTTGGTATGAATGGATTTTTATCAAAGCCTATTAAAAGATCAAATTTAAAAAAGATATTGGATCAATATTTTTAAAAAATTAATGAACATTATTTGTTATAAATAGGTACTATCCCTTTGTTTTCAGGCTAATGGCACTAGGGTTTCAAATCTATCAGTTAATCACAGTCCCATCCCCGTGATATACAAAGATCGATTGGATCAAACAATACAACAATTGGACATCGTAGTACACTTCTAGTTGAGATTGATTTGAGTAAGAGTTTGAGAAGTTTTGTTTTGAGATAATTTGTATTAATTTAATAGATTTATTTTATGCATGATTTTTTTTTTTTAAGTTTGATTTTGTAGAGTAAAAAGCAGTACCAAAATATGAGATTTTGATCATAGTAAATCTTATGTCTTTGTAAGTTTCATGATGTTGAGTCGCTAAAAGTGTTTCATATTTTTATATTTTGTGTAATTGATTATAAATTAATCCTAATTTGGTTAATTAATGAAAAATTAAAAATAATACGCGTCTTCAATAGTTTTTTTATTTTTTTTACAACCAAATATTACTTTCATATTTTTACAACTTATCAACATCTTTTCATTTAAACATCAACATTTACACTCGCTTTCTTACCCACAGACTTCAATTACTTACACACCAATCGACTTTTCATAACTCTTCAAAATGAATTTATCGTCACCTATTCCTTCTGATGCAGCTCATTTATTAAATTCACAAATATCATCATTTGGTGGTAGAAATATTTCAACTCCTGCTCCACCAATATTAAGTGATCAATCATCACAACCCATACCACAACAACAAAGATCAATAGTATCACGTAATAGAAGAAGATTAGATATTCCAAAAGTAGTTGATGCTACATCAATAAAAGTTGAAGAATCTTTTCAAAATTTTATTGAACAATTTATTGATGAAGATGAAATTAATAATGGTTGGAATGGTAAAATATATTTAGCACAAATTGAATCAATGAAAAATTTCGAATATAGTACTTTATATGTAAATTATCAAAATTTATTAAGTGTTGAAAATGGAGTTTTAGCAACTGCTATATCTGAACAATATTATAGATTTTATCCTTATTTATTAAATGGTTTAAAAAAATTATTAAAAAAGTATGCTCCAAATTTATTACATACAAATTTATTAGGTGGATCAAATAATAATGATGAAGAAGGTGAAAATATAAGTGAAAATACTTCATCATCAACTTCTTCAATATCAAATGAAAGAGTTTTTCAAATTTCATTTTTTAATTTACCAACAATTCAAAGAATAAGAGATATAAAATCAAATAAAATTGGTTCATTAATGTGTATATCAGGAACAGTAACAAGAACTTCAGAAGTCAGACCAGAATTATATCGTGCATGTTTTACTTGTGATATGTGTTCTGCATTAATTGAAGGTATTGAACAAGTTTTTAAATATACTGAACCAACATCATGTCCATCATGTGAAAATCAATCATATTTTACTTTAAATATTTCAAAATCTCAATTTATTGATTGGCAAAGAGTTCGAATTCAAGAAAATTCAAATGAAATTCCAACAGGTTCAATGCCAAGAACTTTAGATGTTATATTAAGAGGTGAAACTGTTGAAAGAGCAAAACCTGGTGATAAATGTAAATTTACTGGTTGTGAAATTGTTATACCTGATGTTTCTCAATTAGGATTACCTGGTGTAAAACCTCAATCAATAAAAGAAAATAGAGGATCTGAATTAAATTCTGGTATTACAGGATTAAAATCTTTAGGTGTTAGAGATTTAACTTATAAATTAGCTTTTAATGCTTGTCATGTAACTTCAATGATTAATAAAATTGGTAATGAAACAGAAAATGATTCAAATGATCATGAAATTTTTTTAACTTCTCTTAGTGAATCAGATGTTTCTGAATTAAAAGATATGGTTAAAGATGAACATATTTATGATAAATTAGTAAGATCTATTGCCCCAGCTGTATTTGGTCATGAAGTTGTTAAAAAGGGAATTTTGCTACAATTATTAGGTGGTGTTCATAAACAAACAGTTGATGGAATAAATTTAAGAGGTGATATAAATATTTGTATTGTTGGTGATCCTTCAACATCAAAATCTCAATTTTTAAAATATGTTTGTAGTTTTAGTCCAAGAGCTGTTTATACTTCTGGAAAGGCATCATCAGCTGCAGGATTAACTGCTGCTGTTGTTAGAGATGAAGAAAGTGGTGAATATACAATTGAAGCAGGTGCTTTAATGTTAGCAGATAATGGTATATGTGCAATTGATGAATTTGATAAAATGGATATTGTTGATCAAGTTGCAATTCATGAAGCAATGGAACAACAAACTATTTCAATTGCAAAAGCTGGTATACATGCTACATTAAATGCAAGAACTTCAATATTAGCAGCTGCTAACCCTATAGGTGGTAGATATAATAGAAAAATTGGGTTACGATCAAATTTAAGTATGACAGCACCAATTATGTCAAGATTTGATTTATTTTTTGTTATATTAGATGATTGTAATGAAAGAATTGATACTCAATTAGCATCTCATATAGTTGATTTACATATGTTAAGAGATAATGCAATAAATCCACCATATTCAGCAGAACAATTATCAAGATATATAAAATATGCCAAAACATTTAAACCAAAAATGACAAAAGAAGCAAGAGATTTTTTAGTTACAAGATATAAAGAATTAAGAGATGATGATGCTCAAGGATTGGGAAGATCTTCATATAGAATTACTGTACGTCAATTAGAATCAATGATTAGATTAAGTGAAGCTATTGCAAGAGCTAATTGTACTGAAGATATAACTCCAAGTTTTGTTGCTGAAGCTTATGATTTATTAAAACAATCTATTATAAGGGTTGAAATGGAAGATATTGAAATTGATGATGATGATGTGGAACAAGATACTGTTGCAACTGTGGAAACTGTAGATGGTGAAACTACTGAACCAGTGAATCAACCACCACCACAAAGACAAACACAAGAGTCAACATCAATTTCCTACGACAAATACGTAGAAGTAATGAATATGTTAGTTAAAAAAATATCAGATGATGACAAAAATGGAGGAGAAGGATTAACAGCAGAACAATTAATAGATTGGTATTTATTACAAAAAGAAGATCAATTATCAAGTGAAGCTGAATATTTACAAGAAAGAAGAATAGGTTATAAAGTTTTAAAAAGATTAGTTAAAGATAGAATATTAATGAGTGTTTCAAATAATGAAAATGATTCATTACCTCAATCTGGTGAAGGTGGTATAAATTCAAATACTGTTTATATTATTCATCCAAATTGTGCAATTTTAGATTTCTTTGATAGAGATGATAATAATGATGAAGAAAGAAGAGATGATGAAACTTCATGAATTGATTAGTGATATAGACTTAGTATGATATTTTTTTCCTTATTTTGTATTATTAAATTTTAATTTTATTCAACTTTTTGTTTCTTAGCTTTTGGTTCCAATATAACTCTAAATGTAGTTTGTTGACCACGTCCATTATTTCTTGAATTATTACTACTGGATTCACCATTATAATTAGAATTATTTCCTAAATTTTTTTTATCTCTCCATTCAGCAGGTTGAGTATTTTCAGCACATTCAAAACAATGTTCAATAAATGCTTTTGCATTTGGAAACATTTTTTGACAAGATCTACACCAACCAGGTTCATCAACATTTTTAATTGTAGTTGTATTACTATTTTTACTAGTTTTTGTCTTTTTATCACTACTTGATTCTTCAGTAGTAATAATTGGATTTTTATCTTTAACATAATGAACTAATTTTAAATGACGTTTTAAAACATCTAATCTATTAAATGATCCATTATTTTTATGACATGTTGGATCATTTTTCCAATATGGACAAGGATATTGTGGAGGAGAATGAGATTTCATATGTCTTGTTAAATCAGATTGTCTTGCAAATGACCATTCACATGTTTCTATTGTACATGCATATGGTCTTAATGGATCTGATTTTTTATTTTCTGAAGTTGTTGTGGTGGAGTTAGTTTTAGGATTGTTAGTGGTGGTGGTGGTTGATTTTTTTGGTTTTGATGTTTTAAATTTATTAATTGATGAATCTAATGATGGTTGTTGCATATTTAATTTTAATGCTTCAGCAGCTGCTTTTATAGGCATTTGATATTCTGAATTTAATGATTGATTAGGATTTTGACTTGATCCTGTTTGTGGTTGTTGTTGTGAAGGAGGTTCTCTAAATGCTGGTTCATAAGGTAGGAAAGTAGTGAAAGGTTGATAATCAGTTCGATAAACAGTCAGTAAAGGTGGTAATTTTCTTGATAATTGTGAAGCATTATTTGATGCAATAGCTTGTTGTTGTTGAAGTAATTGTTGTTGTGAAAATGGTTGAGGCTGTTGTTGTTGTTGATAAGTTTCTAAATTTTGATGTTGTTGATTTGCTGATAATGCTTCTATTTTAGGACCATGTGGTTCAGTCTCATCTTGATCCGTGTCTTTTTTTGTCATTTTAAAGATGATTGATTGGTGTTGTTGCAAAACTTATAAGAATAGGTCCTGAAAGAAAGCCGCTTGTCTTGTGGCAAGCAATTTTTTTTAACTCAATTTTTTTTTGGAGAGAGATTTTCGTAAATTTAGATTTACACCATGACGATTTGATTTAATTATGAAACTCTAATTTCCTAAACAAATCGAATAGACGTTTGAGAGTATTGTATTATGTTGAAGAGACAAAAAATCTGATTGCCCTATTCTCCAAAATGATGAATTTTTCAAAATTATTGCAATTTAGTAAGAGTAGCAAATACTTTGCTTGAGAGTTCATCGTGCCAAGAGGTAATGTAAATACATGCATTCAAAGCTCTTACACTTTAAGTGTGTGTGCAATCTTCTCTTTCTTTCTTCTTGCTTATGTGAATGTAGAAAATTCGAATGTCCATATTTGGATCTATCAGCGAGGTTGCTACGTAATTATTATAATTGTTAATAAATTATTAATAATACAATAGAATTAGTTATATTGCATACTTCCCTTTAGTAATTTATTTCAAATTTGGGGATAATAGAAGAATACGGATCGGTGATTCTAATTTGACATATAAATATAATAGAAAAGTTCCTTAATTTTCAATTACAATTGCCATCAAACAAATCTAAAGTCAACAATGTCTGAAGTATGTATAAAGCTTTTAAGTCAATTGAGTTTCAATTTACAAAATATTAACCTTCATCCTTGTAGAAAATTGAAATTTTAAAATTTGCTGATAAAGATGGAAATTATAAAAGAAAACCATCAGTTTTTAGAGATTTTATAAGTACCAAACCAGGTGCAAGATTTCCACCAGAAGCTGGTAGATATCATTTATATGTATCTTATGCTTGTCCATGGGCTCATCGTACTTTAATTACTCGTAGATTAAAAGGTTTAGTTTCAATTATTGGATTATCAATTGTTCATTGGCATATGGATGATAAAGGTTGGAGATTCCCAACAAAGGAAGAATTAAATTCATTAAAACATTCAGATGATGATTCATTAGGTACACCAGATCATCTTTATGATTTTGCAAGATTAAGAGAATTATATTTTAAAGCTGATCCAAATTATAATGGTAGATTTACTGTTCCTGTATTATGGGATAAAAAAGAACAAACTATTGTTAATAATGAAAGTGCTGAAATTATTAGAATGTTAAATTTTGATTTTAATAGTATTTTACCAACTGAATATGCTGAAGTTAATTTAGTTCCAAAAGATTTAGAAAATAAAATTGATGAAATTAATGGTTGGATTTATGATAATATTAATAATGGAGTTTATAAAACTGGATTTGCTTCAAAACAAGAAGTTTATGATAAAGAATGTAAAAATGTTTTCCATTATTTAGATAAAGTTGAAAATTTATTAAAAGAAAATCATTCAAAAGATCGTAAAAATGAATTTTTATTAGGTAATAAATTAACAGAAGCTGATATTAGATTATTTACAACTATTATAAGATTTGATCCTGTTTATGTTCAACATTTTAAATGTAATATTGGAATGATTAGAACTCATTATCCAAATATTCATAATTGGGTTAGATTATTATATTGGAAAATTCCTGGATTTCAAGAAACAACAAATTTTGAACATATTAAAAAACATTATACTAAATCTCATATTAAAATTAATCCTTATGGAATTACTCCTTTAGGTCCTGTTCCAAATATTTTACCAATTGATCAATGACTGAAGATATAAGAATATTTAGCGAAATTTAATGTATGTTTTAATTTTTCTATCTCCTCGAACGATTTGTATAAAACATAAAATTTTACACCAAGCAAAGCTTGGATGAAGATACATAAAATAAAGTTTAAAATATAAAACTATACACCCAATTCTCAATATAACTAAATTCTCAGAAGTTGATTAATCAACTTTTGTATATCTTAAATATGGTAAAACTTTTCTAAATTCACCAAATTTCTTAGTAGCATCTTCATCAGAAATTGATGGAGGAATAATAACTTCATTACCAGGTTGCCAATCAACTGGAGTAACAACTCCATTTTTATCTCCAACTTGTAAGGCCTTTAAAGCTCTTAATATTTCATCAATATTTCTACCAACACTTGGTGGATAAGTTAATATTAATCTAACTTTTTTGTTAGGGTCAATAATGAAAACAGATCTAACTGTTGGGACAAGTTTATTGGACTTTTCAGTGTAAGCTTCTTCTGGTAACATATCATAGGCATATGCTACTTCTTTACCTGAGTCATCAATGATGGGAAATTTCAATGCGTCTCCTAATTTTTCGAAATCTTTTAGCCATTTTTTGTGATCTTCGACATCATCAACAGATAAAGCTATAACTTTAGCTCCTAACGCCTTAAACTCGTCTATCCTTGACGAAATACTACCTAATTCCGTAGTGCAAACTGGTGTGTGGTCTGCTGGATGAGAAAAAAGAACCGTCCAGGCATCGCCAATGAATTTATGAAAGTCTATCTCTCCGTCGGTCGTATTTTTTTGAAAATTTGGAGCTATCGAGTTGATTCTAACATTGTTTGATGAAAATCTAATTTGTGACTTATTAATAGGCTTGATAAACAGTTCTTTAGCTTCTCCAACCAACCCAGAGTGAGTTCTGTTGGTATTGATCAAGATTCTTGAATAAAGTCTAGTTTGAGCAGGGACAAATTTCAACTGTGTTGATAATTTTGATTTTTGAAGAATATTTTTTGACAACATTTTGTGATACGTGCACTTGATGGGCTTCTAGAACTAGCAGTTGAGTATTGAGGAATCAATTGAGTATTTAAGTACGCCTAGTTCGCTTGAAGATTAAGTATTCAAAGGATAATAGGCTAACTCGCTTAGCAATTGAAAATTTCCTGAAACAAAAAATATGGATGAAATATTCCGAGAGCCATTTTTGTGTAACAAATTTACGAATATGAATTCAGACTCAAACTGTAAAGCTGAAAGGTACTAGAGTTGAGAGTAGTGAAATAGTTCGACTTAGCCACGAAAAAGCTGTACATACTGGAGTTCTATCGGCGGGATGCAGAACTAATACAGTCCAGGAACCGTCAACAAGGTACTCGTGGAAGTTGATACGCCCAGCAGTAGACTTCTTTTGAAAAGTTGGAGCGATACAATTGATTCTAACATTATTTGATGAAAATCTAATTTGTGACTTACTATTAGGCTTAATGAGCGGTTCTTTAGTATCTCCTACCAATCCAGAGTGAGTTCTCTTGGTATTGATCAAGAATCTTGAATAAAGTTTAGTTTGTGTAAAAATAAGCCGCAATTGATTCAGTTCTACATTTGCACATAGTTTCAACTCAAATGCTATTTATTGTTAATTAGTCATAAGTATATCGTTCTTCATCCTCTATCAACCATATATTAAATCATTTTAAAAAGTTTACCCACGCTTGGCAGACTTTATTACAACAAAAGCGGTCTTAAGTAGAAATGACATCAGAATTTGATAGTAACTTGCAAATTAAAAAGCGTAACTTCATTTATTAATTAAAATTATTTGTCATAAATAATATATACAAGTAGTAGAATTAAAAAAGCATCTCTGATACAAATCTATTGTTGATTTAACATATTTGAATCAAACCATCCCAAAAAATCATCATCTTGATCAATTGAAGATTGTTGTAAAAAGAAATCATTAAATTGAATCATTGGATTTTCCAGTATTGTAGGTAAATAATTTTGTTGTTGATTCTGTGGTGGTTGTTGAGGTGATCCATTATTCATATTAACATTTGGTAATTGGAAATGTTGAATACTATGCATTTGTGAAGGTAACTGTGGTGTCATTTGTGAATTGAAATCTAACATTGGTGGTGAACCTTGATGCATTGGTGTTGGTGGTTGTTGATTTGAAAACATTTGATTTTGTTGTTGCTGATCTTGTGGAGGTAAATTTTGTTGATTTATGAAACTTTGAGCACCATTTATTCCATCTCTTGCTCCAGTTGCATCTAATAAAGGTAATGGAATACCATTAATTTCTAATGGTTTGTTATCGGTAGCATTAGATCTAGCATTATTCATTGCTGCATCAGTTGGAACTAATGTTGTAATTGTTGTACCATTTGGTGTAGTTGTTGTAATTGTTCTAAAATCATCTTTTGTAATTTGATTGTAAAAAGGTAATGGTAATAATTTTTTATCATTTCCTTCCTCTTGTTTCACTTTATTTTCCTTACCTAATTGAGCTCGTCTTCTACCTTCATGAACACACCATACTAAATCATAAAATAATGATGCTGTCAAATGAGATCTCATTCTGGATATTATACTGGTACTTTCATCTTCTTTTATAAATATATCTGGATAGGTATATAGTGTTAAATTCAAGTTTTCTAAAACTTTTGCTGTTCTTGATATATCATTTTGTAAATCTTTCCATGAGCTTAAAGTGTTTCTGAATAATCTATGAACTGTAACAATAGATTGTCTTGCTGAATCAACATATTTATCAATCAAATATTTTGATAAATGTAATTTGAAAAGTAATAATACTGAATAAGTGACTGCTTGTCTTACGTATATTGGTAATTCAATTAATGATATATCATTATTCATTTGTGAAACGATTGTTATAATCCTAGTAGCTGATAAATAAGCAGAACTAACATATTTAACTTGATCTTCTATTGGAGTTCCTGGTAAAAATGCAAAACAACAAATCATTAATTTCAAATAAAGATAATAAACTTCAATTGGTGATCCATCTACAATTTGTAATTTGAATCTTAACCTTTCAAGTTCTCTATCTAATAAATTCAAAGATCCTGCTCTATTCAGTGGTTCTAATAATCCATCTGGTCTTGTCACACTTATACCCATTACATTCACTAATTTACATTGAAATATGGATAACGATATTAAGCATCTGAATTGTTTAGGTAATGATTGATCAACTCTTGCATTTTCCAATAAATAATCAGTAGTATTAATAGATGGTGGTAAACCTAATAATGAAGACCAAAATTGTTCACAAAAGAATAAAGCTAACCAAGATCTTGTTCTCCATCTTTCTGCATCAGGTCCTAAACTTACTTGATTTCTACTAAATTCTTGTATAAATTCACCACCTCTATGTAAACCTAATTGTAATGATAAATTTTTGGCTAATCCAACAAATCTATATGAACAATCATCTAATACTTTTTCATTAGGTAATGGCCAAATTGAAAGTATGATCAATGCTTGTATAACATGAGTTGATCTTGGTGTTTTAATCCAACACGTTTCAATAGCTAATTGTTTTATAAGTGATGCTAATGACATATATAAAGTAGGTTCTGGTTCACCCAAACTTGCAGTTAATATAACCGCCCAAAATAATAAATTTGATTTATGATACAATTCAGTTGCTGATCTTGATATTATAATCGGTAAAAAATCTAAATGTTTTTTCATAAATCTATCATGTAATTCATTAGCTTTGGCTAATGGTAAATTAACATCTCCTAAAATAAACTCTGATATAGGTTGTAAATATTCTTCTTTTTGATCTGGTGTGTTTAAAGCTGATGGTGAATTATCTGAATTTTCATTCATTAAAGATGGATTTTGTTGAATACTTGTAACTGATGCCATAGGTGAAATATGAGCACTTTGTGAGAACACTGAAGGTGAACCAATTGGAGTTTGAGCAGAGACAGGGTACAGGTTAGATCTATGTGGTTGTGGTGGATATTGTTGATGTTGTTGTGGTTGTAAATTAGGAGAAGTTGTTGGATAAAAATTAAGATTATGTTGATTTAATGCTTGAGTTAATAATGATTCATTTTTAGTTAACATTTCAATTTTAGCTTTTAATTCATCAACATCTGATTTTAATGATTGTATTTGAGAACCCTTTTTAGGTCTAAATTGTGGATCTATTTCACATTTTAATCCCATTCTATCACATCTTTGACAAGGATTTGGATAATTATCCAGAGCATTACATTTGATTTTATGTTGACGACAGAATGTACATGATGTTACTGGTCTATGACCAGTTTGTTTAGATGGTTTGGGAGTGGATGATACAGATGAAGGTTGATTTAGGTCCAAGGGTGACGCGGTATTTGTTTTTCTTTGTTTTCTTAAATCATTATTTGAAGTTGAATTTGTATTAGTCGTAGATTTTGCTCTTTTTCTATTTGTTAATGATGGTCCAGGAGAAGACGTTGACAAAGATGGTGATACTTGAACTAAAGGTGATGAGACTTGACTAGTTGGTGCAATTGGTTTTGGTAAAATTTTAACTTTTGCTTTCTCTTGATATTTCATGCTGATGTTTGATGGAGTTTTCACGCGTCTATTCACTGAAGATATAATATAAGTATGTTGTTGCTTCCCTGAAAATCCAATTGTTTGCAGACCTAATTTTAATTGTTAAGTAAGAAAAGTATGGGGAATTGGTTTTCGATCAAATTAGTAATACGAACAAAATTCTCCTTTTCTTTTCGTTAGTAGATAACACGGTAGTACAATTCCCTTGACGAATAATGAATTTGAACTTCAATTGTATAAGTTTATGAAAATGAGTCGATGGTTATACTTGGAATTTTAAAATTGGAATTTTGCGGGAAAACTCTAAAATTGGGCTTTATTAGTGAAAAAAATCTTTAGTAAACTCTGCTAAAGTATTGTTGTATGGATGTAATTTGTATGGTAGTGTAACTTTTGATGATTTACTGATGAAAAAGATAAAAAATTTTATCGTTACACAAAAGTAGAGAAAGATGTTGACATTAATTATGTAACACATCTACAAATTAATTAATAGTCATGACTAAAACTACGTAATGTTTTATTCTAGAAAAGGTAATTCCAATTTAAAATATTTTGATGCCATTGATATATGTGATGAGATTCTATTAACGGTATGTTAGAAGAAGTTTCATGAGTAGACTCTTCGTAAATCATGAAATATAATCTATGGAATTAACCATGATGATTTATTATAGGGAAACCTACTAATAAGTATTCAGATGAGATTCTATTAGTTTGTAAAAGAGAATGACAAGAAAAATTAGAATTTAAACAAGAATTGAAAGTCAGAGAGGATGAATTTTACCGACACTTGATTTGAAAAAAATACTGTCCTGTTTTAGCAGAGCTTCTTTTGTTTAATCATTTGCGCTCAAACGGTAGCTTGCTCTTGAGACTAAAGTCATGAATTCAACTATTAAATCACCTATGTATTGTATGGATTCATGCAAGTTTTCTGTGCCCTGAGTCAAGTACTGCATTCAAATTTTTATCTAAACGATCAACATCTACGAAATAATTTTTTTTTTTTTTGGAACAATAAAACTCAAATAATAATTTATCCGTGGATTCTTTATTTCTGTCGAGACAGTTCAAATTCATTACCCCATTTAAGCGTACAATACGAAGTTTAAACAATATAAATATTTTTTCTAATTCTATATACAATAGGAAGACCAAAAAAAAACTAAAAAAAATATATATTAAACTCATTAGAAACATTAAACTTACCGAACTCTCACCATACTTTCTTCTTCTAATCATTCTCTTCCACTTTTGGATCACCAATTCCATCTTCATAAATTGCAAATAAACAATCACTTTCAGGTAAACAAGGACTATCATAAACTTTACAAATTCTTTGTTCAGCTCTTGCCTTTTTCAAAGATAATCTTGTTGTTGAAGAATGAGCAATAATATTACCACCAATTGGTTTTTTTGGATCAGGATTATACATACCTGCTTGACCATCAACTTGAGCAACTACTTGATTAGTTATAACAACAGCAATACCAAATTCATCAGCTAATCTTTGTAAAGTTCTCATAAATTTTGCAACATGAGTTTGTCTTGCACTTAATTCACCTCTACCTGCATAATCTGTTCTATATAATGACATTATACTATCAACAATTAATAAAGAAAATCTTGATTCTGCCATCATTTGAGCAGCTAAATTTAATAAATTTAATTGATGTTCTGCATTATAAGCTCTTGCATAAGCAACATTATCTAAACAATCATTTGGACTTAAACCAAATCTATTTGCAATTGATACTAATCTATTTGGTCGAAATGTACCTTCAGTATCAATATATAAACATTTACCTTCACCACCTCCCATATCAATTGGTAATTGACATGTTACAGCTAATGTATGACAAATTTGTGATTTACCAGTTCTAAATTCTCCAAATAATTCAGTTATTGATCCAGTTTCAATACCTCCACCTAATAAAGTATCTAATTGTTTTGAACCGGTAGTTAAACAAATTAATTCTGATCTTCTTGAATGAAATTCACTTGCTGTTGTAAAACCTAATGGAACTAATTTTGCTGCTTCATTTGATATTTTTTCAGCTTTTGCTTCACTTATTCCTTTTACATTTAATAATATTCTTCTTGGTGTATATGCAATACTTTCAATAGTATGATATCCTTCTGATTTTAATTTTTTAATATCTGATGTTGTTATCCCATTTCCTTCTAATGATTCAATTAATAATGGACCATTTAATTCTTCTTCTTCTTCTTCATCGTTCCCATTTTGAGTATGATTTCCATTCTCAGCCATACTGTTATTTGATATAGTAGTATGTTCTAATCGTTGTGACTGTACTTCTAACTCAACTTCTGATTGTGTCATTGACTCAGCTTTATGTTGTAAAAATGACTGTCGTTAAAAATAATGATAAACATTTTAAGACGCGTATACAATTTTATCGCGTTGTTTTTGATTTCAATCGAAAGACACAAAATCAAAATAAACGGATTCTAGAAAACGTAAGTTCGATTTACTAACAAGTCTGGATTGAAATGATGCTATTAACGATTTAATCTCAGTAATCAAAACTAGCCTCAAATCCATTAGTATCTTTGCGATGAACTGCTGAAAGCTACGGAGACATATCACGATCTTGATTTGAGTGTTGTCCTTTATTTTTGTAACTCTTAGATAGTCGAAACACCTCCGTACAGCAATAGCATTTAATATTTCATGCAAAAATGAACGAAATTGGCTATTCATGATAAAAATGTGTACAAGAAGCATGAATTGCTGATGGGTTTATTTTGAGGTCTTGTGAGATTGACTCTGAACAAAGAAGTATTGTATTGAATTATAAATTTGAATTAGAGGTGTACCAATTTTTGCAACAAAACGAACCCAGTTTTGAAACTTATACGCAAATTGCAATTGAGAAAGCACTGCTACAATTTTGCTGAGTAGATATCAAAAAATTGTTTAATAGATTCAATTTTTCAGATGTTCATGAAAAAACAATTTTGGAGTGGTTCACTAACTCATCAGTCTATCAATAAGCAAAATCCAGATTATAATGCGCTTGTTTCCAATCAGCGTAAATCAAAAAATCCACACAATAAATTTAACTTTTCTCCTGAAGAAACATTATAAAATTAAAATTTTATAGAATCGTCCAACATTTACATACTCACTTCATTGAGCTCATCTTTGTAACATTATGACAATTGCCAAATCATCCAAATCATCCAAACCACACAAAAAATCTAAATCATCGAAAGCTAAAAAATTATTTGAACCTACCAAGCCAATTAACCCTCAAAAATGTAGGTATTTGTTTGAAAAGTTTAGTCAATTGCTTAAGCATAATCAGGAGAACCCAATAAAGTATGGACCGTCCGCAGCCTTTGTGAAAAGAGTGACTACACCAAGATGGAAATTGCCACAGGCCACAAAATTACTGGATCTTATGGATTGGGATCCAAAAGATTATAAACCACCACCACCACTTGACGAGGATCCTGATTTTGCACCTCGACACACTGGAGGATTCAATAATGAAAAGATTAAACCAATTGAGGAAGATACTGGTGTTACAAATGAAGAAAGTTCATCCGATCTTGAAAATAGTAATTGTAATGCTGAAAAACACATTCCTATAATGTTTGACAAGGCTTCTTCGACTATGGATATAGAGAGTGATAAAACAGAAGAAGCATGATCACCCGCAACGAAAGAAACGAAAATCTAATAAAGTTGAAAACTTACCAAATTCTTGAATGGTCAAATTAGAATCTGAAAGCTTCAAAATACATAGTTTAAGATCAGACTAAAAGTAGGTAGGTTCGTAATTCCAATCAATTACTTTTTGTCATAAATTCCATTCAAATTGTCAGACAGAACATACAAACATTAACAAATACTAAATATACACTCATTGTTCAAGTTATAAATTTATAGTTCATTTGATGGGAGTAAGAGTTATACCAATAACTTTAAATAACTTACAAACTGGATAATTGAGTGTCTAAAGTGCGACATTTGAATTGTGTAAATCTAAAAATGTTCTAAATTCATCTTTTGATTGATGATGGGGGGCTAGCAATGAAGTGTTTATTTTGATATGGTCTAATGGTTTCATGTTAAAAGTAAAGTACGTAGATTACAAAATTATACGATCGTCAAATCAATAAACGATTGTTAAAGCGCATTAAATCTATCAGATATAGATTAGATCTAAACTATTTTTGAATAAGTAATAGGATCTTATCAAAAACTATTTAAGATCCATATCATCTGATAATGCGTAAAAAGATATGGTGTATAATAATTAGGTTTTATGTCAGATTAGAATTCGCCCCCTGATCGTATAAATTAAAACAAATTGATACATCCGTACCTCAGACAAGTCTAAAATTATCTCTCGTTTATCTCGTATAAAATTATCAAGTAATTTAATAATAAGTATCTCTTCTTATATTATTATTATTTATTTATTTAATTTCTTTTTTACTAAGGCTACTCTTCGTTTCCATACCTGTATATAATAATATACACTTAATCTTAATATATTCAAAGGTCAATTCCATAATATCAAATTTATTTATCTTTACCAAACATATATATAAAGTTAGTATTATTCATTTGATCCAATTTTGAAGAATCTATATATATATATATCAATAGTTCATCAGTACACAATCTTTCAAACAATCATTCTATTCAACTAGTATACAATTAATTGAAAATAACAAATTTAAATTAAAACGCCAAATTATTCAAATTTTAGCAACACACTTTTTTACAATAAGTTCATATAATACAACAAATCATCAAATAACAAGTACAGTCACAAATTACTACATAATGTCATTATTCGCATCAGGTACAAGTCATGTATATCATGATTATTCATCATTTTCAAATGGTACAACTTTCACAGATTCTTTTAATAATTTTAATCAATTAAATAATTTAAATATAATTGAAAAATTATGGGGATCATATTATTATTATATGAATAATGATTTATTTGCAACTGGATTATTATTTTTTTTAACTCATGAAATTTTTTATTTTGGTAGATGTTTACCATGGGCTATAATAGATAGAATTCCATTTTTTAGAAAATGGAAAATTCAAGATGAAAAAATACCAAGTGATAAAGAACAATGGGAATGTTTAAAATCTGTTTTAACTTCTCATTTTTTAGTTGAAGCTTTTCCAATTTGGTTTTTTCATCCTTTATGTCAAAAAATTGGTATAAGTTATCAAGTACCATTTCCAAAATTAACAACAATGTTATTACAATGGTCAGTATTTTTTATATTAGAAGATACTTGGCATTATTGGTTTCATAGAGGTTTACATTATGGAGTATTTTATAAATATATTCATAAACAACATCATAGATATGCTGCTCCTTTTGGTTTAGCTGCTGAATATGCTCATCCAATAGAAGTTGCATTATTAGGTTTAGGAACTGTTGGTATACCAATATTATGGTGTTTAATATTTGGTGATTTACATTTATTTACAGTATCAGTATGGATTGTTTTAAGATTATTTCAAGCAGTTGATTCTCATTCTGGTTATGAATTTCCTTGGTCATTACATCATTTCTTACCATTTTGGGCAGGAGCAGATCATCATGATGAACATCATCATTATTTTGTTGGTGGTTATTCTTCTTCATTTAGATGGTGGGATCATATTTTAGGAACTGAAGCTGGTCCAAAAGCAAAAGCAAAAAGAGAAAATAGATTAAAAAGTAATGAAATAAAATTACAGAAGAAAACTATTTAATTGCTTCATAACTCATCATATTTCAGAAAAGACACTTCCAAAGTTATTGTATTTTCATTCATGTATCATCATTATCATGTATTTTATAATACAAATTCATACTAATATTTATAGAAAATTATACACCAAAATTTAATAATACCAACAGAAAAATTAAAAAGTGCACTCATGTATTAACGCATTTGTTTCTACTCTATTTTACCTCCTTTTTCTTGTTCATTAATCCAATCACTATATTCTTTTCTAATTTTACCAATATTAATAAAAGGTAATCTTGAATCTAATTCTTCAAATTCTGTAATACCAATTTTTTCACCAATTTGAAAACTATCACTTAAATTAATAGATTTTAAATATTTAAATTCATCATTTACTATTTCATTATTTATAGATAAATATGCTTGATTTTCAATTGATTTAATTGATCCAATAATTATTATTATAAATCCAATAATTGCTTCAATTGATATATCTAATGGTAAATTTGATATTTTTAAATTTGAGGTACTATGAGATTGAAATTTATGAAATTCAAATGATGAATAACCTGAATGTAATAGTAGTATAAATCCTACTAAATATAGTATATATTGATTAGATGCCATTGGATAAGAAGATTTTGCTGAAAACAAGTTGTCATGAATGGTTGTCAAATATTTAAAACGTGAAAGTTAAAAGTAAGAAAGTAATTTAGTATGTCGTGATATGTAAAGCACGACACTTAAAAGTGACATCCAAATCATTATCTCTTTTTGTTCTAAAAAATAATATATCAACAAATTTATTCCATATAATAATCTGATCTAATTAATGCAACCATTTAATATATAACATCAAATTATCAATAAATCACTCCACAAAGGGGACTATACAGGTACAGCAAAGCTTTAACAAAAGACCACAGTGACTTTATCACAGACACTCCTCATAATATTCTCAATTCAAATCAGCTCAAATTTAAATTAATTTATTTTTTCAAAGCAATTTAAGGTTTCATAGATTCATTGAGAAAGTTTACTCAACAAAATATATTAATTCATTGATCTCAACAGAAAAACAATTAATATAGGAACCATTAGTTAGATCAATTATATGGGTGAATCAATCACTCAAATTCCCAATGGGAATAACGCGTCTAAAGAGCCTCAATCACAAATATCACAAAAAACTATTATACCACCTTATAAACCTAATATTATTACATCTTTAGATTGTAAAATATTACAGTATGAATATGGAATATATAAACTTAAAAAATTTATACAATCATTAAAAAGACTACAAACTTTAGAGAATGAATTACCTTTACTTCATTATATTACTTTATTAACTGGAAATACATTTGCAATAAATGATAAAGCATTTGATTCAAAATTTGAAAAATTATCACATTTTCATCCTGTAAATGTTGGTGTAATAAATATTTCAGTAACTGTTTCACATATACCTTATGATATACCTGATTTACCAATTACTGCATTAGATGAAATGCCTACAATTGAACAAGCTCGTAAATGTTTGAAACAATTGGAAAATTTAAGTAATATTTGTCTAAATGGATATTTGAAAAGGTTATCATTAGCTAAAATTGATAAATCCAATATTGTAAAAGATTCAGTTTTAGATTCATATTTTTCACAATTAGGTAATATAATAAGTCATGAAATTTTTCATAATGATATAGATTTAGAATTAAATGATTTAACTTTTTCTATATCTAATGAAGAACAAAATAATCAAAATTATCAAGAAGCTTCATTAATTGATATGGATATAAAGGAATTATTTATAATAATAAATCAAATTGAAATCCTGTTAAGCAAACTCAAACCATTAATAAATCAATTAAAAAAACCAGATGTAAAAGATCCATATGCCATTCATAAAATATTTTTAATAACTCAAAGATTAAATGATATATATACAATAATCAGAAGATTTGGTAGAAAAATTTATTTATCAAATCATCAACATTTACTTGATTCAAAATTTTTATTTCATTCTCATAATTCTGCATTTTTTAAAACAACAATTTTAAGATCAATGGATGAATATTATAATTCAATGAAAAAAAATGGTACTTTAATTGCTAATATAACAAGATTAATCCGTCAAGATTCAAAATTTGAAAGTAATAATAAAAATATTTTAAATCATATAAATTTTGCAAGTCAAGGTTTAAATGTTATTGAAAAATCTTTAACTATATTAAAAGAATTTGGATTAAATTGGATTATTTCAGAAAGAAAGTTTAGAAGTATTTATCATTTACCTATGTCTAATCTTGATAAAATATATCATTCTATACCTGAATTTAAAGAAAAACAACAACAACCATCACAGCAACAGCAACAGAATAAAAAAACAAATGGATCTTTAAATAGTCAGTTGAAAAAATTGGATGTAAATGAGACAGTAAGAAGATCTAGATCATCATCAACATCAAGTGTTAATAGTAATGGTAGTAATTCATCATCAGTGCTTTCAAGAAAAAATTCATTAACTTCACCAAATAAAACAGCAACAAGACCAAGACCAAATTCAATGTTATTTATGCAACAAAATGCAGCAGCAAATCAAGATGATAAAAATGAAACAACTTTAAAATCACCAAATGGTAAAATTAATCAATCAATTACATCACCTCAAACTCGTAAAAGATCAAATTCACAACCTAAAGATAATGGATCATTAGCAACTTCAGGTGCTGTTGCTGCATTAACTAAAAATGGTAACAAATCATCACCACAAAAGCAACAAGTTAAAGCAGAATCAATTGATCAAAATCTAGATACTAAATCATCAAATCCGGAAGATGAGAAGAAGAATCAACCAAGTAAATTAACTAAAAAATTAATGGCTGTTGAAGAAGAAGAAATAATTGAAGCTATACCGCCAAATTCAAAATTATCAGCTTCTCAAAGATTTCAGGAACATGTTAAAAATGCAGCTAAAACTGGTGATTTAGTAACTCAACAAAAAGAAACATTAACAACTGTAACATATGATCCAAATAATCCATCAAAATTACAAAGAAGAAAATATGTTGATGTACCTAAACAAAATGATAATGATACAATTTCAGCAAATACGCCTGTTCCACCAACAAATCAATCACAATCTTCTACTTTAGGTAATTATGGACAACCAATTAGAAAAACAAGAGATTCGGTAACTAGACAAAACACTCAACGAAATAGTCATATACCGGATGATGTTGCTAGTACTTCAACTACATCTTCATCAACACTAAGTGGAACTCCAGAACCAACAACACAAGAACAAAATACATCAAATCAACAAACTAATATAAATCAACCTAAGTCAAACACTAAAACAGCACCAATATCAACAAATTTATCTGATTCAGATACAACATCAGTTGAAATGACAACAACAACAACAACAATTATAAAAAAAGTAAGATTTATTGGAGTTCCAGAATATAATGAATCAGAAGATGCACCAACAAAATATTCTCATGCAATTTTAAGAAATTTTGCAGTATTTAGATCTCCATCAAAAATTGCAAAAAATTATTATACAAAAAGTGATCAATTATTAAAAGAAGAAAGTATGTCATTTAAAGCACAACAAGGAAATGATGAATTAACTACTCCGGCAACTGCTAGTGCTAGTGCTACTCCGAATCCTCTTGTTGTTACTGGAATAAGTCCTGCTGATTATATTCAACCTAAACCAAAAGGTAGATTATCTAAATTTAGTTTTAAACTGCTGTGATTGATTGTCATGATTTTCATCAAAAGACAAACAAAGACAACGAATGAGAAAAAACAATAGCTAATTACTTTTTTTTCAAGAGACTATATAGATTTTATTTTTCATTTAGCATTTTATTAATTAATCTAGTAATATATATTTTTCAATTCTTCTTTTTATTAAAGTTTAATTAGCTGTCAACTCAAATTATGAGATCTAGTTTTGAAAGTAGTTTTTTTTCAGTCAGAGAGATAATTCAAGCAATGAGATCTTTGGAAGGAGATTTTCAGGGAGATTTTCAATAAAAATACAGAACAGAATTGAAATTCAAACAGAATTTTAATTTGTTTTCACATTGGACTCCAAACAAAAGTAAACCTAAAAACCAGAATACAGAACTTTATATACGTAAGACGACTCAAAGCTTTGAAAATGATTGGATTTATACTTGCCAAATGTCAAAGTAATTCTTAGACTAAGGACAAATTTAGACGAAGCGAATTTGAAACACCATATGGTAGCCAGAGAATCACGTCTAAAAAATTTTGAATTTCAAAAAAAAGTGGCAACCAAAATGATTCATCACTTCCAATCAAGATAATCAAAACTCACCATTCAAATGGAAATATTTCTTAAATTACCCAAAGAAATATTATCACTAATTTTCAGTAATATCAAGGATAAATCTATAATCAAAAGCTTACTATATATTCCAGGTTTACAACAAATTGCATTAGAACGAAAGTATTCAAAATATGAAATAAATGATGATCATAACAATTCAGTTGAATCATTAATAGAGCTTTTTCAATTGTTTAAATTTATACCTTCAATAATAATTGGGAATGTAAAACAAATCAATCAACTATTAAAAGAACCAAGTTTCAAATTAGTCAATTATGAGGTTAAAATCTTGAAATGTACTACATTTATTGATCTTGTCTCAATTTTGGATAGAGCTTATATTGTGGGTGTACATTTGGATCAATATTTAACTATTTTTGCTGCAAGTTTCAAAAAAGTAGAAGTTGGATTATTTTCAAGTTTTGTTGAACAAACCTACTTACAATCATTGACAACATCTTATTGCGATATATTTCCAATTCGATTTCCAACATCTTTGAAGGAGCTAACGTTATATGAAGGCTTTAACATTAAATTGAATATAAGTGATTTACATCATCTCGAGTCATTTAACTGCAAGAATCTCTCCGCCATGAGTTCCTTAAATAATATTAAGCTTCCATCATCCATCATAAATTTAAGACTCTATTCTTGTGATTTTGAAAGTTTAGGTGACTTATTCAAGTACAAGAATCTAAATTTGCTTCATATTGCTTGCTGTCATGAACTTTATGACTTAGGTAACACCTTATTCCCCATTTCATTAAAAACTTTGAGTTTCATCAACAATTTTCATCCCAACAGAATAGAAAACTTATCTAACGATGTACAAATTAGTATTTCAGAAATAGCCCTGCGGATTCGTATCGATGCTGAGTTTCGCTTCCCTCAAAATTTGAAGAGTTTGAAAATTTTCGATACTATGCAGACCCTAGAAATAGGAAAAATTGAAATTGGGAAGACACTTGATGTTTTGGAATTAGATGGTATTACACATCTTGAGTTAGACCTGGTTTCAATCAGCTTACCAAATCAAATGTCCGAAATCATCATTACGAATTGCGAGATTGTAGCTGAAGATCTTTTTTTTCCTGAGCTGGAGCGGATTAAGTTTTCAAATAATGACGTATGGTTGGGCTTATTCAAGTCAAACTTGGATCAATTGAAATCTTTAAAAGTATTGGAAATGTCAGACAATTATTGCTCAAAATTTGCCGGTGACTTGGAGCTATTTGATCCATTGGAAACTTTAACTAATGTAAATGAAAATGTACGTTTCAATACACCCAATTTGCAAAGCTTAATTTTGAAAAACAAAAGGCCAATGTCCTATGAACCTGATGATGCTCTTCAAGTTTCATTTGAATGTAAAGACTTGACTAAATTGACAATGATAAACCTAGGTGTCGAATCATTGAATTTTGATCATTTTCCCAGTTCATTACTAGAATTGATCATCAATAATTTGAAATTAGAAACCATGCACGGAAACTTTTCCAAATTAAGTAACTTAAGGAAATTGGATTTACAAAATAATCAAGTAACGTTCTCAATGTTGGCTTCTCAAAAATTCCCATCAAGTTTAACTCATTTGAATTTATCAAACAATAAAATTGAAGATTTAAGTTGTTTAGTTTTAGATAATTGTACTAATTTGAAAGATTTAAAATTAAGCGAGGTAACTTCAGAACGTACACCAGAAGGTACGACTCAATTAAGGAATTTATTGTTTTATGTTGATACCAATATTAATGCAATTTTAACAAACTATGATTCAGAAGTTATTTTTGAAATTGTTAATGGAGTTGAAAAAAATTCGATTTTAAAGTCTATCTATAAAAAAAGAAGAATTTGTTAGTTACTACTACAGCTATGGCTTGCCTCACTATAAATGCGGTTGAATAAAAATCTTAATTTTTAAATAATATTGAGAAGGTGTTTTGATTTATATTTAATATAAGTGAATATTCAAAGTTTTAATGTATGTTTCAGCTTGAAAGTAATTCTTTGAATTCTTTTGCAACTTTATATTGTACACCGTTTTTGTGTCTGTAGGTTTTGTGTAACAAATTTGTTTTATCTCATCTTGTACCTTGATATATCAAATCAACTTTATCACGAATAGTCAATAATCAACAAATTTACATAACAAAGTACTAGCAAAAATGAGACAAAAAAGAGCAAAATCATATAAAAAGCAAATGAATGTATATCATTATACTTTTAAATTTCGAGAACCTTATCAAATAATAGTAGATTCAAATATTATAATTAAATGTTCAGATTCATCATATAATATAACAAATGGATTTAATAAAACTATACAATCAGAAAATAAACCAATGATAACTCAATGTTGTATTCAAGCATTATATGATACCAAGAATGAAAAAGCTATTTCAATTGCAAAATATTTTGAAAGAAGAAAATGTAATCATCGTACTCCAATAAATCCTCAAGATTGTATTGAATCAATAGTAGATATAAATGGAGAAAATAAACATAGATATATTGTTGCATCACAAGACAATGAATTAAGATCAAAATTAAGACAAATTCCTGGAATTCCATTAATTTATATAAATAAAAGTTCAGTAATGGTAATGGAACAATTAAGTGATGCAAGTTTAAAATATAGTCAAAATTTTGAAAATAAAAAATTAATTGCTGGATTGAATGATCTGAAAGCTGGTAAACAGGTTAAACGAGATAACGAAAAGGAAAATGATGGTGAAGATGATGGAAAGGGAGAAGGAGAACCGGTTAAGAAGAAAAGAAAAGGTCCTAGTGGTCCTAATCCTTTGAGTATAAAGAAGAAGAAAAAGACTGGCAGTGAAAATGTAAATGAAGAGAAGAAAGAGAAAAAACCTACGAGGAGAAGTAAACATAAGAAAGTCAAAGATGATGATGATACCAACAAGGAACTTAAAGAAGATACCAACAAGGAACTTAATGAAGACAAAACGATTAATGATGATACAAATAAAATTGAAGAAGAGATACCGAATAATGACTCTAATCATGAACCTGCAGAATAAGTTTAGTAAATAAATATAATTCATCTATTAAAGATTATATAATTAATGTTTAAATTTTAACTTTTAACAAATTCATCATCACCACCTAAAACATCAAATTTATTCTTACTTTCAATAACCTTAGATTCAGTTTTTTGTTCTAAATTTTGATCAATTTTACGTTTATCAATTTTTAAAATATAATTAATTGAAGGATCAACCAAAGCTAATTTACAATCAAAAGCTAATGAATTTGTTCTTAAAATTGGTTTTAAAATCAGATAACACATTTCTTCTAAAATTTGTTCAAATTCTTTATCCATTTTCAAATAAAACTTGGGATCATATATAATAAATGTGTTTTCTTTAAACCATGATATGATAAATCCATCAATTTGATTTTTCTCAAGTAATTGTTTATTTAATTCTTCTTTTGTTATACCAAAAAATGTATCTTGAATTATAATACAATTAAAAAATTCATTATCGATTTCTTGTTGTGTCATATTTTCATATTTATTAATTTGTTGTTGTTTTGAAAGTTTATATTCTTGAAATTCTTGCAATGTTGTTGATGGTAATATAGTTAATCTTGTTATTACAATAAATACTGATCTTTTTGGTTCTAAATCTTGTGATTCTGAATATATTTTGAAAGATGAACTTAATTCATGAATAAATTGTCTTTGAGGTGATGTCATTGATGGAAAATGATAAGTTCTTTTTGGATTTTCAATACCTTTTTCAATTTGTAAATTATAATCTTCTATAAATGTTCGAATTATATCTTCCATCTTTGTACACCATTTTTTTTGTTTGTTATAAGTTTGTAATACAAAATCCGAATAAATTGAATCACCATCTTCATCTGATGTTGAAGTTGACGTCTCTAATGAAAAAGCTGATTTTAATTGTAAATCTCTTTTAGCAATTGCACAAGATTCATCACATGGTAAAATAGTTCCAATTGAAGTAGATTCAATAGTTGATGCTCCACATTTTACTTTCTTAGTTAAATGACCACATGAACAATTAATAGTTACATCTTCTAAACATTTAATTGAATCACAACTTTTATTTTTACCTGGTTTATTAAAATGACATTTTTGTTTACATAAATGAGGACAATTATTTCTAATTTTTGAACAATTTGATAAACATTTTGAACTTTCATTGTGTTTACTTTCTTTTGTACATAATGATGAACAAGTTTTTAAACATGGATGACCACAATCTTTTGGAACTGTACACATTTTACCACAACTTATTCTTTCTTGTGAACATATTATACCAGGTAAATCATCTCTTGCTCCACAATCACATGATTTTTGAACAATTACTGTACATTTAGGACATGAAATAGAATCATTATGACATTCATGAATTTCTTGTCTATGACCACATTCAGTTGGTCTAATACATTGTTCATGACATATTAATTCAGTACCACATCTAACTGGTGCAGGTATTATAGTTTTCCCACAATTACATACCAAATCATCATTTGTTGATTCCAAACAAACTTCACATGGGCCAGGATGACACATTGCTTGACAATAATGTTGACCACAACTTTTTAATCTATTACAAGTTTGAGTACATATATGACTTGCTTCAATTGACATTATATCATCTTTAAAATTTGTTCTGATATTATTTCTAATAGCTTTTTTCTTTAATTTTTCTCTATATAATGCAATACTTTCAAATTCACAACATTCTTTTCTATGATAATGTTTTCTACAATTTAATAAAACTGAACATTTATGATGACATTTTGGAGTTTTATTTGATTTAAGATATTTACATGTTGTTATAAATTGTTCATGACCACAATCACATGCAATATCAAATATTTCAGTACATTCACATTCCCCTTTATGACATTTAAATTTACAAAAATGACCACAAGATAATAGTTTTCCACATATATTATCACATTCTTCTACGGGATCAGTACATTTGGTTCTATTTGATGAATCAATTGAAGTTTTACCACAATAACAAGTTGATATTAAATCTGGTGAATATTTACATTTTAAAATTTCTAAATTTGGAGGTGGTTGACATTCAAAAGTTTCATAATGTTGACCACATTCATAATATATCTTCTTAAGCTTGTTACATGATCCACCACCTATCCATTTTTCACCTTTATAATTTTCACATTCTAAAGGTTTTCTTTTAAAACATTTTGTTTTTAATATGGTATCTCCACAATAACATTTATATTCTAATTTTTGTTGACATTTCCCACATGAACCATTATGACATCCCTTTTCACATTTATGACCTAAATCACATAATACTTTATTACATTCTAAGTCACATTTCCAACCTCTCTTGTATGGAGTTATAAGACAAGGTAATTGTTTTTTCTCTTTTCCACAATGACATTTAAGCAAAGGACCAGTTGCTCCACATACAGGATGTTTACCAGGATGACATATATTTAAACATCTATGAATACAATCTGAATATTTAAAATTACAGCTATTTCCACAACTAAAAGGCATTAAAGGATTTTTTTCAGGATTTTTAATTTTACCACACCAACATGTAAAATTTTTTGGAATTTTAGAATTTTCAACATTACAAGCAGGACATCTCCAAGTTTTATTTGTCTTGTTTGTTGATGAACCTTTTGTTGCCCAGCTTTGTATACAATCTAAATCATATACTCTAAAACAATCTGAACAACTCCATATTGTTGAATCTTGATTTATTGATGATGTACATACTAAACATATATATTCATCTTGTTGAATTTCGGTAATAATAGTTGACCCTAATGATTCATCTAATTCTTGAGGTTGATGGGCTTGTTGTTGAATATATGAATGTTGAGCCTTTGATTTAGGTTTTCGATTATGATTGTGATTATGATGCTGATGATGCTGTTTATGCTGTTTATGCTGTTTGTTTGAATTCTTCGTTTTCTGATTTGTAGATGAAGAAGAAGGAGAAGCAATTTGTAATGAATTTAAATCTTCCTCATGTTGTTGTATTTCAATTTCTATACCATTTTGAATGAAAGTTTGTATTCTTTGAGATTGATTTTGTAGTGGAAGTTGATCCTGTCTTGATGATTGATTCGGTACAGGATCATTGACTTCAACTTGTTCATGAACAGGTCTCTCAATTGTCATGATACCTTTGTCAGGTTTTTCTCTCTAGTATTGAACTACTCTTGTTTAATAAAAGAATATGGAAATCAATGCTATTTATATTGTAAGATGGTAAGATTGGTCTGCTTTTGTACTAAATTTTTTTGTGTAACTTCATCATAGTTAAAAGAAATTTAAATGATTTAATAAATCATACATATAAAACAAAAATAAACAAACATTAGTCACTCTTTTAATTCCATGTCTCAGATTAATTAGTAGTAGGCTAGTCTTCTTTGGAATACTAGTCGTGGCGCGGAAGTACTTATGGTGGATGGAGTTAATACCTGATTTGTTAAAAAATTATCCTTTTCTTTATGATAAGTTCATGTAAGAAAAACATGTCAAATCAACAATCTATGAACTATTAGGTCGGTTTTAACTAAAATTTTGTAACAAAACATGGTAGCCTTATTTTCAGGATATTTTTATCTTTGCCACAATTTAAGTATACTTCGATCAAACGACCAGATTTGTCCCATTTTAAATGGTTCTAAAAGAATTAGCTATATAAGTAGAGCTTAAAAAGGGACAGGGAAGTTCTTAGTTCGCTCTTCAAAATGGGAGGAAGAGGGTTTAATACACACGTTTATTGCAATGGTCTATACCATTAATTAATTTGATGTTTTTGGAATCATTATAAACCTAGAGCGACGAATCAGGGTTATTAGTAGCAGGCAGGATTCATATAAACCTTTTTTTTTGTTCTATTTCCAAGAATCTAGCGGAATTGTACTACCGTTAAAGCAACTTGTAAAAAGATAAAAGTCAATGCTATTTAAAATTGATAGAACAAAATTTGCAACAAAATTTATCTAAGTAAGTATTTTTGGCACCTTTTTAAATAGAAAGCTGGGTGAAGACAAAAAGTAAGTGCAAGATAATATGTTTGAATCTTATACATCGTAACTAATATTAAAATTCACAAGTTGCGTTTGAGTCCCTTTTCAAATTAAAAATATTTAAAAATGTGGGTATCAAATTTATTAATAATAATACAAACTTTAAAAACTTAACTAAATAAACTAATCTAACATTTTTTATAATAAAATCTATTAAAATTTTACAATTTCATGAACAACATTGATACTTTTAGATAATCATATGAAAAATTCTCAACAATTAAACAACATTATAAATACTTCTTCTTTTAAAAAAATCAATTACTTTTTTTGCAGTACTTGATTCTTTAATTTCATTTGAATTATTATTATTACCTCTAGTTGAATTTTGAGAATTAGAACCAATTATAGAATGTCTTTTTGAAGTAATTGAAGATTTACTAATATTTGAATCATTTGATGGTTCAAGTGCTTTTCTTGATTTTGTAGAAATATTGCTGTTATTGTTGTTGTTAGTTGATGATGAGAATGATAATATTGAAAATCTATTTTTTTTAACTTGTTCTTTCTGTTCTTTATTTTCTTTATTTTCATCATAACTTCTATTTGTTTGAATTGATTTTCTTGATATTATACTATGTCTTTTATTAATTTTTGATTGTTGTTTTGGATTCGTTGTAATTGATGAAGAAGTTGAAGTTGAAGTTGATGAAACTAATCTTGGTGGCTGTTGTTGTTCTTTTTGTTGTTTTGAAAATTTTGGTTCTGGTTTTATAATTTCTGGAAGTGATTCTTTTGAATCTTGTATTGAATGTTTTGGTAATGTCTCTATATATTCTTCAATTGGTGGTGGTAATTCTTCATTTTCTTTATCTTTATCATCATCTTCTTTTTCATTGTGTTTTAAATCTGTATCATTAACTTCACCTGCATTTGATTCATCTAATTTTTCAACTTTATTTTCTTTTATTTGTGGATGAGATTCATTTAAATCTAATACATCAATTTTATCTTCTAAATAACTTAATACAGCAGAATTTCTTTTATTATAATCAGGTGAATCATTTTGTAATGGATGATGATGATGATTTTCTTTTGATAATACACCATTTACATTTATATGAGTAACAACTGAATTCCTTCTACTATGTTGTTGTTGATTATTTATATTACCATTATTACCACTGCTAGTAGCATTAAAAATTTCTTTTGGTGGAGAAGTTGAAATATATTGAGTTACTGAATTTGTTGAATTATTTGGTAATTTTATAATTTCTTTATATGTTAATGGAATCAGCATATTTGAAGACATTGACGATGGATGATAAGAAGTTGGTCTTGGTTTTTTTGTTGATGGTGGTAATTTTGAAAATTCTTTTGGTGGTAATAATATAGGAGTTTTTTGTTGTTGTTGATTAAATATATATTCTTGTTTTGTTGGACTTTCAACAATTGTTGAAATAGTTGAAGCACTTGTATAATTATTATTATTTGTTGTTAAAATGTTTGGTCTTGAAGATAATAAATCATCATTTACTACTGCTTTTAATGCATAACTTGCACTTGTTGAATTTGAATTTGATATAGATGCTGATTTTTGATGACCTCTTGTTGGTGATACTGATACTGATGATGGTTTTTTTGGTGATGGTGTTTTAGATAATGCTAATGAATCTGTTGAATCTGATATTTGATGATTTGTACCATTTGACATTGATGGTGATGCATATAATAAACTAATACTAGTTGATGAATAAGATCTTGAGTGTGATGATATAGGTTGAGGTTGTGATTGTTGTTGTGGTTGTTGTTGTTGCTGTAATTGAGGAGATTGATGAATTTGATTGATTTGTGAATATTGATGATGCATTGAAGAACCAATTAAATTTGAAGAATTAGTTGGAATATTAACCATTGAATAACGTTTATTATAAGTTGGAATTTGAGGTTCATTATAAACAATTGAAGGTTTTTGTTTATCTTTATAAATTTTATCCCATTCAGGTTGCCTTATTGATAATAATTGAGAATAAGAACTTAAAAATGGATGTTGTCTAATTTCTTCAATATTAATTCTTCTTTTTGGATCAGATACAATAATTTTTCTTAATAAATCTCTTGCTAATGGACTTACAAATTCTGGAAATGTTAAAGGAGTTTTACAAATATAATGATATAATTTTATAATATCTGAACCATCTTCATTTTCTGGATCATCATCAAATGGTAAATAACCAGATAACATTGCATATAATATTACACCTAATGACCATATGTCAACTTTTCTACCTTCATAAGGAGATTGAGTTAAAACTAATTCAGGTGCAGCATAACATGGTGAACCACAACTTGTTTTCATTAAATCATTTCTATCTTTATTATAACTATTAACAAATCCAAAATCACTTATTATAACATTTTTATGTTTATCTAATAATAAATTTTCTAATTTTAAATCACGATGAATTAAACCTTTTGAATGCATATAATCAACTCCACTAACTAATTGAGCAAATAATTTTTTTGCAATTGATTCTTTCAAATATTTATGTTGTAAAATATAATCAAATAATTCTCCACCTGAAGCATATTCTAATACAATACCAACATATTTCCCACTTTTCATAACTTCAACTAAATTTACAATATTTGGATGATTTAATAATTTTAATGAATTAATTTCTCTATGAATTTTAATTTCAGAATCTGAATCTTTTATTATTGTTGATCTTTTAATTAATTTTATTGCAACTTGACTTGGTATTTTACCATCTTTTCTCCAACCTAATTTAACTTTACCAAATTCTCCTTCTCCTAAAGTTGAACCAAGAATATATGAACCAAATCTAACTTCTCTATGAACTCGCTTGGAGTTTGATCCAGTTGCCATAGTTGAGATTGTTGAAGATGATGTGGATGTAGGTATTTGAGATTGTTGTTGGTGTTGTTGTTGATATGCTTGTTGTTGTTGCAGTTGTTGCAATTGTTGCTGTTGATGTAATTGTTGTTGATATTGTTGTGACATATTGTCATTTACAACTCTTGGAACAGAATTGTTATTACTATTATTTGTAATAATCTCCTTATTTTCAAAGTTCTTTATATAATTATTATGATAAGTTGAATTTGAACTTGATTGTCTTGAATTTGATCTTTTAGGAATATAATCTTGTTGATGCTGTTCTTGTAGTTGTTGCTGCTGCTGCTGATGCTGTGGCTGCAGGTTATTTATGAAAATATCAGTAGTAGTTGGTATTACAATATTAGTTGACATGTTGTTTTTTTAATATTTTGCAAACTCTATTAATTTGTTATAATTATAATCTAGTACTTGAAATTCTCAATTAAACTTTTATAATGGTTTATAAGGGAAAGACAAATGTTATTTGTATGTAGTAAATAAAGTGTAATGTAATGCTATTGATGAAATTTTTGAAAGGAATGTAAATGAAATCAGTTGTTAATTACTGATGTTGTAATTAAAATTTGAAATTTTGAAATTCTGAAAAATGAGTAATCTAAATTTCTTAACTGTGGGATCTGTTGATAGTTGATAGTTCAAATGTGTTATACTATGTTATTCTCCTTTCACTTTACTTCTATTCTATTTCAATTCCTATACTCGTTTCTTCAAATTTATTGGCAGTAATTTTTGGTTGTAAATTAATGAAATTCTTTAAAATCAAATTTAAAAATAATCGCGATTTGTTTTGATTTAAATTTTTTTCTGATCTTTCTCTTTAGTAATGTAGATCTATGTAGTAGTAATTGTAGTATCAATTAGTGCCGATGATAGTCAGTAGCTAGGTAAAGGAGTGTAACTTAGGAATACCTTATTGATCTGAAGAAGAAAATGATATATGAATTGGTAAAAAAACAAAGTTTGATGATGGATGATTCTTCTTTTGTCGTCTTTTTTTAATTTTGTTTTGTTTATTTTGTTATTTTAGTAGTAGTAAGATTTTGTGTAACTGTTTACTTTAAATATTTATTATAGAAAACAAACTACCAAATGAGGAAAATATATAAACATCAATTTATAATAAATAAGTTTAGTGTAAGAAAAATGATACCATTTTTCTACATTCTATTTTCGTTTAATAATAAATTATTTACAAATCTGTTAGAACTATAAAAAGGAATGACATTTCATCCCCTCATTTCTCAATAGAGATGTTCATTGACTTTTGAAAGAACTTACAGAACGAAACTGATTTAAAACAGTAGAGATACAAAAAGTTTGTGGAAAATTGTATTGAGTAGATCTTGAACTGATTGATTTGTTTTGATTAAGTAACAATGAAAAACCCTTTTTAAGACAAATCAATAACTAATTTTAATTGTTTATATCGTAGATCTTTCTTAAAACAATTTTATTTAATGGTATGGAAATCGTTTAATTTTTTAAATCTAATGAATCAGATTCGATAAAGATTTTTATGGGGTTGGAATTCGACTAAAAAGGTTAGATCTACTATGCAAAAATAGTTAAGCTAAGTTACGGTTAAAAGTTTCTTTTCTTCCTTCCTTCATTATTAAGTTTCATTATTTAGGTTTCGTTAACTGTAATGAAATGAATACTTGATTCAAGAATTTAATAATACGTAATAATACTTCCTAGTAGTTTATTTAATAATCATTCTTAAATATGAAATAAAAAGGGGTACCTTACATACAAAAACCTTGACATTTTTCATATTAAAGTTGTTTTCTTAGCCTAATTGACATAATTGTCCTTTGTAATTTCTCAAATTTGGTTTTCACGAATGAACTATTTAAGATTTTTGTACTATTTGTATCTCAGTTTTTTGTCGCAACTTTTTTTAGTGTGTGTTTCAGAAATAAAAAAAAATGTGGGGTGGGTTAAATAATAATCAAACGATTTCTATTTTACCTTTGATTTTGTTTCAAACTAAAGCACTTATAATGAAAGTGTTGAACAATCCAAATAGACTATAAGAACTTCAATTAATTATAGAGAATTAGTTTAAAACAAATAAAGTTTTGTGCTAAGTTTAAGCTTAAACTTGTGAGTGATACCCCCTCCCAATTCGCCCCACTATCTTCTATTTTAAAAAAAGGCAACCAACCATTTAACACTAAGTAGTAGAGTTATACTTTACGTCATTAAACTCATTTTTTCGCTTTTACTAAACTTTTAAACCTATGCTTATATTTTCAATTAAAAAATTATATATATGAATATATACTAAATCTATAACTTTACTTGAATACTCCTATTTTTACTCTTACCAATTTGTTATATTTTTTTCAACTTCTCCAAAAACAGATTCACCATTATTATCAACATCTTTAACATATTTTTGCCAATCTTTAAAAATTTCAGTATTTGAATCATCATAAAATTCAGGTAGGTTAGTTTTCAAAAATTCTAAACAATAATTATTAATTAATTCAAATTCTAATAAAAAAGCATCATGACCTTCACTTGAATCTAATTTTTTTAAATTTGAATTTGGAATATTTTCTCCTAATAATTTTTGTTCTCCATATGTAAATAAACCATCTGATTTTATTCCAATTATTAAATGAGGTTTTTTTAATTGTTTTAAATAATTAGGTAATGGATCTGAATCTGAATCTATATTATTATCCAGATCTGGTTCTTGATTTTCATTATCATCAATATTACTATTATTCTCCTCTATTCTATTTCTTGTTATATCATGAGTATCTAATTTTCTTGTTATTGAAATATAACAATTTGCATCAAATCTTTTTATAAATTTTGAACCTTGATATCTTAAATAACTTTGAGCAGTAAAATAAGTTGGTAATTTTAAATCTTGATTTATTTTAAATCCATTATTTAATTTTGATCCTTCATTATGTAATAACCAGTTCTCTTCATCTTTTGTTTTTGGATATCTTATACCATTTTCAATTTCATCGGGAGTTGTAGTTGATGATTTGTTTGTTGACGTATTTGTGTTTGTGGTGATCTTTTTTTTACCTAAATTTCTACCAAATCTTGTTTCAAATGAATTTCTTGATCTATAAGTTAATAATGCTGCCATTCTCGCAGCACTTAAACCAGAATCAGGTTTTAAATTTTGTTCTTTATTTTCATAATAATATCCATCATTATAAAATGGATCACTAAATATACATTGTCTTTGAGTTTCATTCCATGATATACACCAAGCACTTGCTCTTGCTGAAGTAGCTAATGCAATAACCAGTTTTAAATAATTTGTATTATTATAAGTTGAAGAATATTCCATTGCTAACATTCCTCCCATTGATCCTCCAATAACACAAGCAATTTGTTTTACTTTTAAATAATCTAATATTAATTTTTGAATACCTAAATCATCTTTTACAGTAACTAATGGAAAATTTGGTCCATAAGGTTTATTTGTTGATTTATCTATTGTTACAGGTGAACATGATCCATAAGGTGAACCTAAAAAATTTATACAAATTATAAAAAATCTTGAAGGATCAAAAGTTTTATGATCACCTAATAATGGACCCCACCAATCTTGTACATCAGATGATCCAGTTAATGCATGACATATTAATAAAGTATTATCACCACGAGAATTTAATTTTCCCCAAGTTTTAAAAGCAACTGGGAAATTATATAATGTTTCTCCACATTCTAATGTATATTCTGGAATTTCAACTATGGTTTGTCCTGGTACTAATTTTGAAAAAGGATTTGTTTGATTTTGTTCTTCTGTTATATCTTTATAAGTTATTGACATTTTTCGTTTTATATATATGCTATGCTCATGAGGTTTTTGAATGTTGTTGTTCTATAGGTATTGGGTTTTTAATTCATTGATTAGTTGGTTATGTAGTTGGAAAGGTGTTTGACTGGTAAGGATGAGTAATAGTTTGATTGATATAGTCTATATTAATTTTTCAAATTATAAAACGTTATTGTGACTCTGTGATGTGATTAAATACGAAGGAAAAAAAAAAAAAAAAAAGTGTGGATACTTAAATTTTCTTTTCCTTTTGTATATCAAATATGGATCATTAAATCTTCAATTCATAGGGATCAAGTACTCATCAAAAAACGGTTTTAAAGTCTAGTCATGACTTGCTGATTAGTGATGGACTTCTAAAAACTAAGTAAAAGTAGGATTGGCTTAAATTTCTAATCTCAAATTTGTTAGTAGAATATTAAGTCATATTATTGAACCCAAACACAAAATCGTTTTACTAGAGAAACGTTCAAATTGTTCAAGAACAAACGATGTATTGTAAATTGTATTTGGAATAGTTGAATTTCAATTGAAGTTACTAATTTCCGAATAACTGCATCAAATGAAAAGCAAGAAAGATTGCGAATGAATTTTTGAACTCATTATCCAATTTCTTATCAACAAAATTCTTTAAGATTTTATTTCAAAAGCGATACTGTTGATCTTGTAAAATAGAGTGAATTATTTTACACCATCTTTATTAGCCTTTTCTATATTAAAATCTCTAGTCACATAAAATTACAATTCATTATACACGTTATCTATTTTTTTTGTTCTACTGTATCATTAGCTTCTTCATCTGTAAAATCACCATCTTCTCCTTCTTCTTCAGTTTCACTATCATCATATTCATCACTATCATCATCATCATCATCATCAGTAAAATCTTCTGATTCATCTTCAGATACATTAGCAGTTGTTGCTTCTGAATGATTTCTAAAATCTGGATGATGACGTTTATAATTAATATTATGTAATTCTTTTGTCATTATTAAACTTCTTGCATATTCTAAATCTGAATAAATTGCTTCAATTGCACTTAATACACCATGTTCATGACTTATTTGTTCACTTACTTGTTTAGCTTTTTCAACTATTTTTAAATCTTCAGTAACAGTTATAAGAGCTTCAGATAATGATTTTTTTGTTAATTTTTTTAATGCTAATCCAACACCTAATTCTTCAACTCTTGTTGCATAAAAAAATTGATCACCAAAAAATGGTTTTATTATACTTGGAGTTCCTGCTTTTAATGTAGCACCAGTTGTACCTGAACCACCATGATGAACAGCTGCATCAACTCTTGGAAATAACCAATCATGAGGTACTGCACCACTTTTATAAATTTCATCTGGTAATTCAACTTCAATTTCATTTTTATCTTTACTTTTACCTCTATCTGACCAACCTTTATTTAATATACATCTAACATCTGCTTCTAAAACCGCTTCAACTATTGCTTTAGTTAATGAGGTTGCATCATTTACAACAATTGATCCAAATCCAATATAAACTAATTTTTTATTATCTCTTGCAGCTGAGTTCATAAATTCAACTAATTCTTTTGGTGGTTTATATTCGTCACCACCTTCATCTAAAAACCAATAACCAGTAACTTTAACCCAATCAGGAAAATCATTTGCAGGTGGCATTATACATGGAGAAACATTATATAGAAATGGAACTTTTGTTTGTTGCATTCTTGATAAATTTGTTTTTGGTAAATCTAATTCATTAACTCTCCATTTATTCACTTGTGATTGAATACCTTTCCAAAATATATTTTCAAATAATACATGAGTTAAATAATTATATGATCCTCCCTTTTTTGCATCTGGTACAAAAAATGCATGAGGATAAGCTCTTGTTCTTGTCCATGGCATAGTAAAAGCTCTATAATAAGGTATAACTAATGCTTCTGCTATATGAATTCCAGCCATTGCTGATGGACTTTCTATTATTATATCACTACCTTGACAAGCTTGCCAACTTGTAGTTAATAATTTTCCAATCCAATCTTTAAATTTAGCTTGAGCATTTTTCAAAAATGATACAGACATTGAATTGTTTCCAACCATGAAAGACATTAATTCACTTGGATCTCCTGCGATTTCTTTAAATGTAAAATGATATTTTTCAATCCAATCTTTAAATTCACTATGAGTTGCTATTGTAACTTTATGTCCTTCTTTTTGAAGTCCTAATCCTAATGCAATATATGGTTGAACATCACCTCTAGAACCAATTGTAAGTAAAGTAATTCTATAAGATGTTGAAGGTTTCATTTCTGTTTTGAAAAAAGGTGAATCTTCTAAAATTATTGGTATATCTAATCCTGAAGCTAATGTAAGTCTATCTTCAAACATTTTTATTCTTGCTAATTCTACTTTTTCTATAGCAACTTCTTTACTTTCTTCAGATTTATCTTCCAGTTGAATTCTTTTCCTTTCTGAATCAGTATATTCCATTCTAGTTTTACTTAATTCAATATCATAATTGGATCCCCATTCATGAGGTTGAGGTCTAAAACTTTCATTAACATGTAATTTATCTAATATATCTAATGAAATTTGAACAAAATCATCTCTTGATTTAGTTGATGCAAATTCAATTGACATTTCTTCAGCTCCATTTAAAATAATTTTAGCTCCAACATATGATAATTTTGAACCATTTGTAGCTTCTTCAACTGTTTTAATGTCTGCCATAGGTACTATCATTTTCGTTGATACACCAGGTAACATACTTCTAAAACATACTTCATGTTCAGATACGTATAATTTCCCATAAACTGGTAATGATCTAACTAAATGACAAAAATATGAAGCTATTAACTTAGAATTATATAATGAAAAATGACCTTTAAAATGTCTTAATGCTGTATCTCGTTCTTCTTCACTTTCAACATAATATTCATCTTTTATTGTATAATGATTTGGAGTAGCTGCTAATCTTTGACCCATATTTGTTAAAGCTTTTATACTTTTACCAATACGACTCTTATTTTGAACAACACCTTTATCTGAAAGATTTGATGGTAAAGGTAGCTCATTAATTGCTGCAAGCATTTTATTATTACCTTCTTCTTCATATCTTATTGATGCATCTTTTAAATTTTTAAATGTTGTTTCAAATGAAATTTCTAAAGATCTTAATGTTTTTTCTGATAAAGCTTTTGGTAATGAAATATGAGTACTGTTTATTTCATCACTCATAGAAGTTGTATCATTAGGTTCATCTTCATTATTGTTTGAACTTTTAAGAAAATTTCTGGGGTTTGTAAATGATTTACCTAATTTTTTCAAAGTTGATGAATCTGGTGGAGCTTTTTGATCAATTAAATTACTTGCAAGAACATCTTTGACTAATTTATTTGTTGATAAAGTTAATGTTGAAAAAGTTTGTTCTAATGGAGGATCTCTAGAAAGTGATAATTTACTCTTAGACGGATTTTTGGACCTATTATTAACAATATCTTCAAATGATTTAAAAAAATCCAAACCATTTTTAGGAAACAAGAAAAATATTTCACCTTTATCATAATTTTCAGCTTTAAATTTATCTTTAAATTTTTCTCTTTTCCTCTTTTCAACATGTTGTGTTGTATAATATTTGATGCTCAAACTTAAAGGTATATCATTTTCAGATTGATCTATATCATCATCATCTTCTTCACTGAACAATGTTCTTTTTTTAAAATCAATAATGTTAGCTATCGGAATTTTCACTAATACTTCATTTCCTTGATTAGCATTATTTAATTGAAAAATTAATTTTGTTAAATTATTACACCATTGTCTAGCTGAATATAAATTATCACATTGAAATTTATAAGTTTTTTTACGAGTTACCAACTTAAACCAAACAGAATTACTTTTAGCCTCTATTGTATCTTCAGTTGCGCCAATGTTCTCATCTTGCAACATTTTATTAAGTTCATATGCCGTATCAATAACAGCAGGCGGAGTAGTTACACCTGATGCATATCCTGATCTTGAAGGTGGTTGGGTTCTGTTTGTAGGTGAAAATGATGCTTCTTTTAATTTGTCTTCGTCCATAATTTCAGCATATTGACATGTCCTTATATCTATTACAGTAAGTGGGAAATATAAATCTGTTGAAGATCCGTATATTGATAATGTTTCTGGTCTTAAAATAGCCCAATATCTATGAGTTAACATTGTTGTAAATGTAGAATCTCCAAATTTTGCAGTTTTCATTCCCAATGTTCCTTTATGTACTATATTTGCTGAATCATCAATATTTTGATTTTCAAGTGATTCATTCACCGAAAATCTTTTAGGTAAGAACGCAAAATATAGTAATGCCTTTTTAGTAACATACATATGACCTTGTAATAAAACATCTTTAACCAACCAAGAACTATAATTTCCATAAAATATATCATCATTATCTAAATCGAATACGTTTTTCAATTTTTCAGCAATTTTGTATCTTAATATCTTTTTGGAAAGAGTTAGTTTGCCATCGTTTGAATCTTGATTTTTGTCTTTTATTTTAATCAAAACTCCCTCTTTTATATGCTGAGGATCTAAATTATCTATCACTGATTTTTGAAGTGGTGTTAAGTGTTTAAGTTTTTCTTTATATTCCTCAGGTGGTTCTGAGTTTTCAATTTCAATAGTACTTTTTTCTATTGATAAAGGAGGTCCGTTTTTCTCACTATTAACGAATGATTCTTCTTCATTTGCATCAATTGTTGAATATGATGATACTGACAGTGTAGCTAACATCGAGGTGTTTGTCGATGTTTTAGTGGGAACAGTGGTGGGTTTCGTGGTCGTAGAAGATGTCGCTGCTTGTGATTCGCTGGTGGTAGTTGTAGATAGTCGATTTGCATCATATTCTTCTTCTTCATCACTGCTTTCTTTTTCAGTAATATCATCATCATCTTCATCTTCACTAGATCCAACTGAATTCAAACTTTGACTTATATTTCTATGATGACCAGTTCTTGGAGAAGGTAAATTAATTGAATTAGGACTCTCTGGTCTTGGTACATTCGGTGAATTTCCTTCATTATCTTTATCTTTATGTGTATGTAAATGTGGACGTGGTAAATGATGATGGCCATGATTATGTTTTGGTGACTCTTCTGGCTCATCTTTGAATTTTTTACTCTTTAATAGATCTTCAAAATTAAAATTTTTGATGTTTCCCATAGTTCCAAATCCTGAACATATTGATGAACTATTCATTAAAGTTGAAAAAAAGTTAGCTCCATCGGAATCTCCAAATGGTCTAGCTACATCAACATCTTCATCCTCACTTGTTCTATGTTCGTTATGCTGGTTTATCTCTTGATCTCCTTTGCTCTTTGTATCACTTTTATTAGTTTGATTAGGTCCATCTTTTTCAACTATTCGATCTGAATCTTTTAAGCTCGGATTTTCTTCGTTGTAAGAGTTTGCTGATTTAGTATTGGACTCGTTATCTTTAATCAGGTCTTCATAACTGTGTAATTGTTCATGATCAGAATCTGCTTCATCTTCACTAACATTTGTGGAACCACTTAATAAACTCAAGGAGTCATGAATTGATGACGCAACCTTTTTATAAAGTGGCATTTACACTGATCAATTATACTTTAAAAGCCAAATATCCTATCAATTGGCTGGTGTGATTTATGAAATTTGATGGCAATGGTTGATGGAATTGTAAAGATGAATCTAGTTTAAGATAATTGTAGGATAAAAATAAAAAGTATCACAAGAATAAAATTAAAAATAAAAAATAATACGGAGTTTTAGAATCATTTTATAAAAGAATATTAACCAACGAAATTTACAAATATCCAAGAGATAAGAAGTAGATAATCCACGGCGTATTATGATTATAAACCTTAATAATCACAATAGAATGTAAGGTAAACATAGTAATAAGGTTGATTCAAAATTCTTAAAAAACTTTAGTTTCTAGAAGTTTAAATAAGTCATTAAAGTTTGACATACTTACTAGTTTTTAATAATTGTTTTATTGAAGACCTTAATTCCTAAGGTACTGTTTTGAATTAGCAAAACTTCTTTCTTCTTCCGGACTTTAATGAACAAATGGTTCAAAATCTTACATGATTCAACATTTTATTGCATTGAAAACTGTTTTAGTCTTTGTGTTGAATATAGCAAAGTAAGAGAATTAGGTACAAAGATTTTATGAAATCAGCCATAATATCCGAAATATAATTCATTCCAAAAAATTATGTCAAATGAGTTCTCTACGACCAACGTATTAACATGTATTATTCTACGAAGGAAACCGTTGAAATTGAATGCAAGTTTGTAACGGTTGAATTTATCCTCATGTATTAAGGTTATTTTTCAATTATTATCCATTATAGTACCCCACATTTCGCATTACTTGAAACGGATAATAGCAAACAAATTTTGAAATTAATCATCAAAAAAAAAATATTGGGTCTAGAGGAAGGAAAACTTGACACTTAAAGGCAAGTGTTAAAGTTAGCTTCTTCTTTTCAAACGTTCGAAGTTGAAAGCATTCATAGAATTGTCAATGATAACTTTTGTGGACGTCAACGGGGAAATTTCAAATATTTTATTGAATTCAATTGATATTGAAATATTCAATCACATTTGCTATTTCTCCATTGATGTCCACAGAACATGAAATTGAATACAAAGTTACACCGAATTTCAAAATCTATCTACACTTTCTTCATTATTGTACAAACAAACAATAAAAAAATCTAGCATTTATGAGTTAAAATATTTACAGTAGTTTTTATATACAATTTGTTCTATTTAAGGTCCTTTGTATTCAATAATTTATTGAATTGACTATTAGGATCATTATGCAAAGTTATAAATTCACCATCTTCTACAATTTCACCATTTTGATTAAAAACTATTACTCTATCACTATTCTTTATAGTTGATAATCTATGAGCTATTGATATAATTGTTGTTCCCTTTTTCCTATTCAAACAAATTAAATTTTTCATTACTTGTTCTTCACTAATAGAATCTAATGCTGAACTTGCTTCATCAAGAATTAAGATTTTAGGGTTTTTAATTAAAGTTCTTGCTAATGATATTCTTTGTTTTTGCCCTCCACTTAATTGAGTTGATGTTGATGCTCCAATCTTAGTATCTATACCGTCAGGTAAATTATGAATAAATGCAGATGCATGGCTCAAATCTAATGCTGTTTCAATTTCTTCTTCAGTGGCATCTTCTTTTCCAAACGTAACATTCTCTCTGATTGTACCACTGAACAAAAGTGGTTCTTGTTGGACATAACCTAATTGTGATCTATAATTATTTAAATTAAGGTCTTTGATTTTAACAGGACTCTCACTTCCAACGGTGATTGTTCCTCCATCTGGGTCGTAAAACCTTAATAATAATTGACTGACAGTGGATTTACCACTACCTGATGGACCAACAAGACATACATTTTCACCTTCTTTAATATGTAAATTCAAGTTTTTGAAAATGAGGTCAGGTCTAGAAGGGTATGAAAAATCTATATCTTTCAAGATAATATCACCACTTAATTGTTGCTTATAACCTTTATTATTTAAAATGTTTGGCTTATATTCTACCAACTCAAAAACTCTTTCTGCAGCACCAATACCTTTCATTAATTCCGTGTAAAAATTACCTAGTCCAAATACAGAAGAACCCGTATACACTGCATACATCATAAAACTTGATAAATCACCGATAGTCATTTCACCCATTCCAATGAGCTTAGTACCAATAATTAATAAACCAATCATTGTAATATTCCCAATAAACCCATTAACAGAAAAATAAATACCAGATAATTTTCCCTCCCTTAATGAAGTATCATAGATATTTTTAATTTCTTTATTGTATCCATGAACTATTGGTTGTTGTTGAGCAAAAGATTGAATTACTTTTATCCCATTTAGTCTTTCCTCTGTAACTTTAGTCAATGCTCCAATATTTTCTTGAATTAATTTCGATAATGCTTTAATCTTACGTCCATAAAAGAATGACATCAAAATTAATGGAGGAAACATTAAACTCATACATAATGTTAATTTCCAAGAAACATAACACATCATAGATATTCCAACAACTCCAGAAATGATACTTCTCATCCCATCACTAATATTTGAACTTAGTGATTTGGAAATAATCTGGGTATCATTAGCTATTCTTGATATTAAATCACCTGTTTTCATTCCTGTTTTAGTTGGTCCAATATCAAAAAAATATGCATCTTGTGCCAATATTTTTGAAAATAATCTTGATCTTAATCTAGCAACTAATTTTTCTCCTACTGTTCTTAGTAAGTAGACTCTACCAAAATTTGCAAATGATCCAAGTAGAAACAAACATCCTAATGATGAATAAAATTGAGTTGATGTTAGACCGAAAATTAATGTATCATCTCCTACAGGGTCGTCCACTTTTTCTTTAGTCTCATCTGTTGGAGCTTTTGCTGTATCCATAATTTTACCAATAATCAAAGGAATAGACATGGATGTGGCTGCTGATATAGCTAGACAAATAATTGCAAAAATTAATAATTTGGATTCAGGTTTGGCTAGTTTTAATAATTTGATGATATCTTTGAATAAATGAGACTTATCTTTTTTAGATATCTCGTCTATGGGTTTAGTGCTAGTCACTGTATCATTTTGTGAAGTAATAGATGATGAGGTAGTATTTGAACTGTATCGAAGTTGTAGTAGTAATGGTGAGTTGGATTTAAGATTGGTTCGAGGTAGTTGTTTGAAAAATTGGTGTGGCTTAATTCTTGTTTTTAAGATACCTCTCGGTATAAGACCAATTGTGATCCGACTTCTTAATAGTATCATACTATAAGATATAATGTGATCATATGCAATGGTTTATAATCTAGTTTTGATTTGTTTCAAGCTAGACCAATTTATTGGATTGATAATTTAATAAGATTATGAGAATTGAAAGGAAAAAATATTATATTTAGATCTCTTACGAGACCAATTAAGTTAAAGCCGTGGTAATCACCGCGAGTAATATATGAAGTTACTACACCGATATTATTATTTCGAGAGCGAATCACTCATCTCTATATATATCTATTCCTCTATATATTATCATATTAATACTTTCAACCCTTTATCCTTTGCTATTATATGTAATTTTTCTAAGTCCGAATCGGGCAAATAAGTAGATTTGATCTCTAGAACAAAACCAGTTTTACATTTCTTAAACATAGATGGACTGATAACGCACAATTTTGTGAAGTTTAAAAGCCAATGACGTAAGTTTGGCAACGATTGGCCTAGTTCACATGGTTCAATTATATTAATTTCATTTTGATTCATTGATAAAACTTCTAAACTTAATGGTAAATTACTCAAAAAATCTTTTGATATATATGTGAGCATATTTTTATCTAAATTCAATTCAGTTAATGTATTTGGAAACTTTTGCAGCATCCCCCAAACATCCAAGTATTGTTCATAATTACTTTTTAAAAAATTATCTTCCAAATTCAATTTTTTTAACGATGTAAAATATTTAAATAATTGACTCCAATGTGCAACATACAACCCACCAATCTCACTACTCTTTATGGTGAAGTTCTTTATTTTAGGACCAAATTCTGTCTTACTTAGTTCCAATAGTACTTTAATGATAATTGATTTGAATGAGTCAGGGTTTTCTAAAAACACTAAATTTGAATCTATAAAAATGTTGATTTGTAATGTCTTATTGAAAAACAGTCGTATATTTGGTTCAGTGGATTCCAAAAGTTGATGAAATTGATTTAAATCATGTATAAATCTTTTATAATCAGATTGTTGTCTAGTAAATTTAAACTCAATGATATTGGGTCTAACATTCTGAAAAATTAAATCTTCGAAATTAGCATCTTCTTCTCCTCCAATTAGCTTATCTCTAAAATCTCCAATAGTCAATTCATAATCATGTCTAAACTGTAGTCTTGGTTCATCATTGATAATATGTAGCACACCGCCAAATAATCTTTGATATAACAATCTTAATATGGGTATAGCTGAATGGTTATGTCTTAATTGTGATATTAGCTCGTGCACAGTCGTCACATCTAGATATCGTAGTATTTCAATTATCAATTCATTAGGTAGTATGAAAATCAGTGTCATTGTAGAGCGTTAAACTAGCTGATGAAGCATGGTATAAAATACAAAAAAAAGTCCCTTCATATTTTTGTGCAATGATTTTAAAAAAGAAATTAATCATCAAGCGATAAGATAAAGATGGGAGAGAACTACCAAATGAGAGTCCTAGATAAACTTGTAGATCAAACTACTGATTCGAGTTGTCTGATGCATGCTATTGAATTCATTAATTGCATATTTTCTATTCAATCTATTAATGCTAAATGTGATCAAATTTGGATCAAATATGTCTCTACTCCCTTTGATCATTTCAATCTCGATGATAATAAGAACCATAATTTGCGTCAGTGCCAAAACTAGTCGGGGTTTCATCACTCATTTGTATATCGTTATCATTATCATCATCATCAGAAATCGCTCCTAATTCAACAACCTTTGGTTCATCTTTACTCAAATCATCATCATCAGCATCTAGCATGTCCAAATCCTTATCAAATTTCAAATTATCCCAATAGTCATATCCCAAATCTTTGAACGTTTCAGATTCCTTTTTCAAATCTTCTTGGTCTTTCTCTGACTTCCGATTCTTTTCCTTTTGGGCTAACCTTTTCATTTCCAATTTATTTTCTTCATCTATGATATTTCCTAAATCATTCCAAGTTATAAATTTATCATGAATTAATGCTATTATTTGATCATAAGTCTTGAAAGGTCTAATTGATAAGTTATTCTTCTGATTATATTTTCTAACAAATCGATTAAACAATTTTACAAACCATTTTTGAAGTCTGAATACTATTAAAAACTTATAATTATACCAATGAATCAATTTCAATGATGAGGTTATTATATTTTGAAAATGATCTACTATTCTTTCATTTATAAATGAATCCAATTGAGATGATGAATATGATTGAGGAGCATTTGGTTTTTTGAAAACCCCACCACTATATTTGGGTATAATGTAATCTCTCTTTGGTTTATCTTTATCTTTATCTTTATCTTTATCCTTGTTATCTATGAATGGATGAGTTGATTTATTACTATGATTCAAACTTAAGTCTTCCAACAAAGAGTCTAACTTGATCCTTTTCCCCGATCTAAAATCTTTATAATTTTCATCATCACTTGAATCATCGTCATCATCATCCAAAGAATGCTTTTTAAGATTCATTTTCTTTTTAGCTTGATTTCATTTTTGATTGATAATGTAGTGAGTTCCAAGAAGCTACCTGTATTGTGAAACGTTAACAAGTAAGTAAGTGTTGGTACTCGATGATGATAATTCTAGACTCTTCTATACACAGTATTTTCCAAGTTTTTCTTAATTTGCTAACACCGGATTTGTGTCATCTGCATATGCTACCAAGATTTGTTTACAATTTTTGGAATATCAACTGTCATCAACCAACCATCAATAAACTTTGAATGTTGATTTAACTCAAAAATCCTATTAAATATTTGATTACATTTTGGAGATTGCAAACATCATTATGATTGAATTACTGAGCCCCTTGCATATACACGAAAGTTTATAACTTTACACAAACACCTATTTTTTTTTTTTTTTTTTTTCAAAATCAATTATTTATTAAAATATATGGAGGCTGTGAGCTTGTTTAGTTGAAATTAAACATTAGTGTCTCACAAACTTTATATTTATTGGTCCACTATGGTTATAAAATCTTTATATGTCAAACAGAGCAAAAATTGACATATAAGGTGTATCGGTCGAAATAGGTATCCCTAGATTATATTTGGTACTAACAATGTCTGAGAAGAGATGAAGAAAATACTGCTACAGCGATTTCATCAGTATGGGTCTTCAAAAGAATAAACAACGATTCATAACATCTAAATGGGTGAGTGAGGGCTATGATCTTTTCGAGTAGACGGAATGCTATTATTAAAAAATAAACTTTATATCATTAACCCCTTAAGTTTGCAACACAAAAAGACTGTTTATTTTTGTGCTATAATTAGTAGCCCGGAATTGAAATTTCTTGATTTAAAGCAATTGGAATCCAATTAGAGAAAGCAAATTACGTCGTATGACGTTTGAATATTAGCCATTACGAAATTTTTGAATGATACCAATACCTTTGTTAAAAGCATAATGTCTTAAACCTCATTTAGTTCAGATTGTTTGAAATATATAAATAGTCTTCAAATCAGCTTGAGTTCAAATTCCTGGGGATCACCAAATTTTAGAACTAACCAGTTATATCACCACAAAAATTTCAACATTTACATTAACTATTCAAACATGAGATCTGCTTCAATATGGATGTTACCAGCATTAGCTTTAGCTGCTGTTCAAAAAGACAATATAGTTCAAAAAGAAAATGTATTGCGTGACGTTGCAGATGACATTGCTTCAGGTGTGGGAGGAGTAATAAATACAGTAACTTCGGGTGCTGTAGGAGCCGCAGGCACAGTAACATCTGGTGCTGTTGGTGCTTTTGATACTGTCACATCTGGTGGAGCATCAGTAGGTCAAGGAATTGCAACTACCGTCACATCTGGAGGATCTACCATAACATCTGGAGGTGGTGGAGTTGCATCTACCGTAACATCTGGAGCCGGTGGTGCTTTTAACACAGCTACTTCTGGTGGAGCATCAGCAGGTCAAGCAGTCACATCTGGTGCTGGGGCAGCTGTTGGAAATAACGAAAGTGAAAGTGCAGAAGGATCCAGTGCAACTGAAAGTGAGGAATCAGAAAGTGGATCCTCTGCAACTGGTGGAAATGCAAGCAACACTAGTGGTGGTAGTTCGAGTACAAGCACTAGAAGCGGAAGTAGTAGTACAACTTCAGGAAGTACATCAAACTCAGAAACTACAGGCAATGGGGCTGTATCCTATATGGGCTCTAAAGCTTTAATATATGTAGCTGCATTAGCTTTACTTTAGAATGCTTTTAATTGCTTTAGCTAGAGAGAATTAGATTTAAAGAGTATTGTTTATAGGTGTACAATTGTTGTTTTAATTAAAATGAGTTTTATGAAGAGCAAACAAATTTAAACATTGAAAAATTTTAGAGAAATTACAAGAGATTTGAAATGTTTCATATTTTTGTAACATGTTATCATAAAATCTAATCACTTCTAACTAGGGTTTGAATAAAGCAGGTGTATATTTAGCTCTTTTTCAAATATACAATGACACTACACTTGCTAATGCCATAGCCCTGGTTATTACAAATGTTATTAGCAAATCATAACTTTTATAGAAATATGTAAGTTCATATGGCTGCAAAATTATGCAAAAAAAAAGAATAGTCCTTAGAATTTCCAATTTAATAATTTTAATAATTAGCATTATAGAGATTAATTTTAAGGAGGTATACTTATTAAACATATCAATACATGGAATATATAATATCATTTAAACCTTTCAAGATCTTTTGAATTTTATACCAACTTTCTTTTCTTCATTCAATTTATAAGTTTTCATACCAAGGATTGTTACAAAATCTTAACAAAAGAAATCTGATCAACACAAATGCGTTTTACAACATTATCATCAATCGCTTTATTTGCAACTAGTATTTCAGCACAAACAACTGTGCTTGTTGGTTTTACAACTACAATTATTGATAATACACCAGTTGGTGGAGCTGGTGGTACTCAAGCTCCGCCTCAGCCAGGTACAGAAAATCAATTAACAATTGGTACTGCTGCAACTGGAGAAGCAGATACAACAATAACTAATACTTTAGAAACTACAGTTACTCAACAACCAACTGAAGAATCACCTCAAACTGCAGTCCCAACTGAACAAACTGAAACAGTTGATACTGTAGTTCCTACTCAAAATGAAACAGAAACGGGTGTAGCTACTACAACCGCTCATAATGAAACTCACACTGAAGTTGGAGCTAATACTACAACTGCAACTGGCACTCCAACTGGTGCAGGTATCAATGCTACTGGTACTGCAACCGGTACTACCACCACTGCTGTTGCTGAAGCTGCAAGTTTAGTTGCTGGTGCTTCATTAGCTTATTTCGTTGCAATTTTATTTTTATAACTTAATTTAATTTCAATTTTCTTTATTTTATGAGAAAGAACCTAAACATTAATAATATTTGGATAATGTTGTTGAGAATTGTTTTATGATAGTCATTTAAAGACATGTTAGTAATATTTAATTTAATTTAATTTAATTTAATTCGTTGATTTGAAATTGCAATTTGAAACTAACTCTTTTGCAGCCTTTATCTGACCATAAAATTTATGCGGAAAGCTACCATATTTCTGCTATTCGACAAATTACCCGGATGAAAACACTGCGAACACAAAATATTATAATAGGCATCTTGAAAACGAAATTTTTGGAAAAGTTTTACTATTGACCACAAGTTCGAATCATTTCATAAATTCCAATATTCTTCAATAGAATAAGCAGTATGTTCAATATCAAAAGTGTATTATAAGAAAATATATTTTGTTAATGATGAAAACCTTACTCAGCTCACTCAGAGTCTACGATGCTGATAACTTTTCCTATCCAACATTCATCAATTAATCTGATTACAAAATATATAGATCTATTCACTTATCAAATTAAATTTAATCATAAATACTAACATTTACTTAGTGGTTTTACCTTGATTAATTGGACTTTTAGGTCTTAAATCTTCAATTTCATCAGTTTGAGGAACTAAATATTGTATTGATTGACCATTTGATCCATTTCTTATCAATTCATCACCTACATTTCTACCATTTATTGAAGTATTATTATTTTGTTTATATTTTATAAATGATTTCAAACTTAATTGTTCATTATATTTAATTGGATCAAAATTATTTAACATAACATCTGGTCCCATTATAACCCAACCAGGACGTAATTTGACATGAGTATCAGGACCTAAATTTGATGGAATTATATGTAATCTTTTATTTGAATTTGAAAAATTTTCAGCAATTTGATACATTTGATTTGGACAAGCTTCTTTACCTCTTTTAGATGTTTCTTGATAATTTTCAATTTGTAAATCAGTATCAATATTACAATGAATTAAATCATTATCAGTTGATCTTCTAACTGTACCAGTAATACACATCCAACAATGCCATTGTTGTTTTTCAAATAAATTAAATTTATGATCATCAATATCTGAACTATTTGGATAATAAGGAGATTTTTCATTTATTGGTAAAAATACTAATTCTTCTGATCTTCTAAATTTTTTATTAAAATTTTCATTATTTAATAATAAAGTTAATTCTTTTATTTTTTGACTTGTTGACCAAATAAATAAAAAACCAGGTTTTGAACATAATTTATTTAATGGTAATTTTTCTAATATTGGTAATATAAATTGATTTTCAGTTAATGCTCCAATCATAATAACATCAAATTTTAAATCATATTCATCAATCCATTGATTTAATGTTGAAACAATTTTATTTGTTGGGCATCTTACTCCAAATGGTTTTGTTGCATGTTTAGCAATTTGTTCTTTTTTTAATTGATGTAATCTTTGTAATTTTGGATAACCATCTAATGGATTTATAACATTTCTAACAAAATTAGTTGCATATTGACCTGTATGTATATAATTGTTATTATAATTAATTGGTTGCAAATTTTGGTTAGTTGATGATGAAATAAAATCTTTTTTGTTTTCCTTTTTAACTATGGATGAATTTAAAGATGATAATGATGAAGAAGATGGTGTCTTAGAAACTTTGTTTACATTTGATGTGGTTGATCTAGTTCCGAATTTGTTGTATGTATACATTTTTATGTGAGTGTGTGATATATAATAGACGTGATTCTATTACTTTATTTTATTGAGTAGTGGAACAATACTTTATTTATAATACTACAAGAAAAGATCGAAGGTTTAATATTCAATGACCATTTATGATGATAAGTTTCAAAATGAAATTTAATCTATTTTATGTACAAATGTATCTTGATTGTAAAGTTAACTTTCTAATAATTTATGATACATATCACAACTGTTATATATCACTATGTATTACGTAATAAAGTACAGAATTTTACATAATAAAAAGTTAAGGAGTGTTTCAACCACTTAAAAAATATTTGTTTTAAGTTATGTTTCAGGTTTCATTATAATAATCTTTATAGTCACAAGTTTATTGGAAATATATACTAAATTTATCAAAATAACTGAGTTTTACATTACGAGAAGATGTTTCATTTAAGTAGATTTAGAAGAAAAAAAATAAAAAATTTAACTGAAACAGCTGATATTAATAAATTAAATGAAGAATTTGAAACATTTAATATTAATGTACCAACTTACGATTTTCAAATTGAATCACATAGTGGTGAAGTAGCTGTTTTAAATTATCATTTAAAGAAAATCATTAAACCAATTGTTAATTATCAAGCAATAGTATGTAGAAATTACTTAGTTTTGTTACTTTACTGAAAACTAACTTATTTTAGTGTAATATGAGAAATTCATCTTTAGCAGAAGTAGAAGAATCAACTAATGAATTAATTAAAAAATTAAAAAATTTAAAAGAATTACAATCTTCAAAAATTTATAAATTTAAACCATTATCAACTATAGTTCAAATGTGTTCAATTGAATTTTTAAATAAAATTTCGGTAGTTCAATGTAATAATAAACAATTATTTGATTTAATTGATTTTTTTATTCAAAATTTAATTGAATATTTGAAATCGTTGCTTCAAGAAGATGAAAATGAAAATGAGAATGAATTTGATTTATTAATTATAAATTCAAGTTTCGTAGTCTTTGATAATTATTTAAATAATTTTTTAATTTATAATGATTTAAAAAATTATCAAATTCCATATTTAAATAAAATTATAACTGATATTTTAAAAATATATCACAGGAAAATTGAATTATTTAATATTTGGTTTGAAAGGAATGGGAAAAATTTAAAAAACAATGCGATTAATAATTTACATTTTATTATTTTAAATTTATTATATAATGATTTTGAAATTTGTGGATCTGGTAATTATTTGGAGTTTATAAAGTTAAGTAATTTATCAGATATAATTTGTAATTATTTGATTGAAAAATTGGAGTTATTTGAATACTTGGTTGATTTATATTTTGATTCAATATTCATAAGTGATGAAGTTGAAGAGGAAATTGAAGTTGAGAAAGCTAGTGATGATGAATTCGAGGAAAAGATGTTAAGAACTATTGTATTGGCTTTAGAATTTTGTTGTGAAAAATTATTTCAAATTTACTGTTCCACTTTTAAGTCGAGATATGAAGATGAAAAATTGTTTGAAAAATGGGATAAATTTAATAAATTTTTGTTATCAATTTTGAGAATCATGGATCAAGATCAAACAATTCAAGTAATACAGAAATTCTTTGAAGATGAAACATTTTTCAATTTTGCTACTAAACATTTTGACAATTATAACAAACTAGTATCAAAACATTATCAAAATATTCATAATAAAGGATACAAATTTAAAATCATAGTTGATGAAAATTTCGTTACATTCATTAACTATTTGGTTATATATCTAAAAAATAACAATAATTCATTCACTTTTTTATTTGGTGATGAAGAAATGATTGATGATGAACTTATAGTTGATTCAGAAACTACACTTAGGAGTCAAATTATTACAATTGAAAATATTGAAACTAATGATTTGGTTGCAAAATTTTTGTATGTTATAAATAATCATTCAATTTACATTAACTCATTCAATTTTGATCCTGAGAAGATTTTATCATATAATTATTTAAAAATATTAATACAATTTTTTCAAAATGATCCAAATTTAAATTCCAAAATAATTGAACTTTCAACCATAATATTTTTAAAATTTAACATGGTCAACAATATTGAATTTATAAATGTTATTAATTTTTTATATGAATCATATTTAACTTATTTAAATCAATTTAAAATTTATCAAAAATTTGAATATGATGAAATTGAAAAAAATAAAATAAAAATTACACCTGTTATTGTTAAATTAAGTCATGTCTTGCTTGAATTTGAATTGAATGAAATACCTGAATTAGATTATACAATTTTGCCGATAAATTTAAAATTATTTCCTCAATTATTTACTAATTTTTACATTTCAGTAAAAATAAAAGATAAAAAATTTAGATCACTGGTGAATAGCTGAGGTATAGATTCATTATTAATCATTTTCTCCTCGTCTTAAATAATCAATTAATACCTTTTTATGTAAAACTCCATAATATTTCCCATTTTTTAATAATACTATAACTCTATTTCCAATTCCATCAAATATTAAATTTGCTAAAGCTAATTCACTATCATAATTTATAAAAATTGGTTTTGTATCAACTATTGAAGTTAAATCAGTTAATTCATTTAATACAATATCAAATTCATTTTCTTGCTGGTTCATACCATATGAAAAATAATCTTCATTTACATTCTTTTTGGATCTGTTATTTTCTGGGTGCAATTTACAATAAATTTCATAATTTATATCATATTCTTCAATAAATGAATTAATTTTATCTAAACATATTTCTAATTCTGAAAAATATATTAATCCTATACAAATTTGATTTTTAATTAATGGAATACAACCATCTAATAAACATTGATTTGCTAACATTATTAATTTATTTTGTAAAATTGTAATTGAAACATAATTTGAATCAGATAAATCAATAAACAATTTCTTATTATCTATTATATTTGTTTTTGATATTGTTGGTAATAAATCATTATTTATAATATCAATACTTTTTATATTTGGATCTATTGGATCTGTTGCAGGTGACATAAATGGATAATCATTACTTATTAATAATGATTCATATAATGAATTTTTTTCTAATAAACCACCTGACCAATTTGCAACTGCTATTGCAATTGATATTGGTAATACATAAGTATAAGATGAAGTTAATTCAAATAATATTGTAACTATAGTTATATTCATTCTTGTTACTCCAGCCATAAAAGCACCAGCAGAAATCATTGCATATATTCCCATATCAACACAATCTTTTGAATTTGGTAAACAAATTATATCAAATGGTTCAATTGAATTAGTTTGTTTTTTTAAAAAATAATTTATCCATTGAATAATCATTGCAAATATTCTTCCATATAATGCACCAGCAACCATTGATGGAACATAAATACCAGAAGGAATTTTTAATCCAAATGTAATAAATGTTAAAATTATTTTAATAATAAATGCTAAAGATAATGAACCTAATTCTTTAATAAATTGTTCAATTGTTGTTGGACATAATGATCGATCTAATTCTCTACCTGAACATGATGTAGCTAAATCTAAAACTAATTCTGCAGAAGCTTGCTTAGTATATGGATTCCAAAATGTAATTAATCCAGTTATTGTAGCTATTAAAAATACTTCAAATAATGGTTTATCTTTTATAAACCTCAAGGATCTAAAATTTTTAGGCCACCATTTTATAAATTTAACAAATGATGCTCCAAATATACCACCAGATATTCCAATTATAACAAAGAATAATAATTCAATAGGTCTCCAATCTGAATAATATTCTAATTCAAATAAAACAGTTTTTCCAGTACCATAAGGATTTAAAAATTTTAAAAATAAAGTTGATATAATAGCACAAAAAAATATTTGAAATAATTGATGATTTGGTAAATAATTATTAATTTCTTCTAATATAAATAAAACTCCACCTAATGGTGATCCAAAAGCTAATGCTACACCAGCGGATGCACTTGCAGAAAGTAATTCTTTTTCAAATAAATCATTTTTATAAATGAATGAGAAATATCTCGAAAGAATATTACCAACACAAGTAGCTAAATGAACATATGGACCTTCTTTACCTATTGACATACCTGATGCAATAGCTAAAATCAATGCTATAGTTTTTGCAAAAAGTGTATAAGCTCCAAGAAATCGACGAATAACAAATCCAGATAAAATTGTTTTAACTTCTGGTACACCTGATCCAGTCGCAGTGTAAATTATTCTTGTCTTAATTGGATGTTGTTGTTGTTGTTGTTGTTCATTCTCTTCGTCATGGAATTCATTAGTATTTGTAACTGTTTCATCTTCTAAACCTCCAGCTATTTTGGTAGTTAATGTAATCAAACAAGCAATACAAGCTAATGATATTGATAAAACAACATAAATAATATAATCTATTCTAATTTTATCATTAAACCACCAATATCTATTAAAAAATCTTGACCAATTTATCCAATTATCACATCTTTCAAATTCTTTAAATGGAGAATGAATAAAAGTTTTATGTTCATTTATAATATCAGAACAACAAGATATTTGACTTGCAAACCAATTTGTTTTACAATAACCATGTTTAAAACCAACTAATAATATTTCAAATTTATCAATAACAAAAGCAATAATTGAAAAAATTAAACCAATTAAAATTATTAATATCCATTTACCTAATATATAATATTGTTTTTGTAAAAATGGTATCTTGTTATTATTCATTATTTCATGAAAATCAAAAGATTCATTATCATTATCATTATCATTATTGTCATTATTAACCCATTTATTCTTTTTTAAAGAATAATTAAATTTATTTGCATTTAAATAAGCTTTTACCCAATCAATAGTTGTAAAATCATTATAAAAATTTCTAATATTTTGAAAAGAATTATTTAATTTACTTATAAAACTTATTGATCCATATGAATCATTTGTTTTTAATGGATGTAAGGAAGTTAATTCATCATCACTTTCATCATTTATAAAATTTTGATTATTATTTTCTTTTTTAAAATGATTTTTTATTGAAGATGGTATATTTGGACTTAATATACCATTTTTAAAAACTTGAGATCTAATATTTAATTTATTTAATGATTTCTTTTTAGCAATTATATCAAATTCAACCATTGGTGTTGATGGCATAGTTTTGGAAAATCTATGATCAGTCAGGTTTGCATGGTGGGGATCATATGGTTGAGTTTTGGAAGATGAATGAATAGTTGAAAAATCTGAGGAATTTCCTTCAAATGAACGCGTTTTTTGAAGGTTTAATAATGTTTTTGTTGATGATGATGATTGATGTGGTTGTAAAAATATACTCAGATCTTGTGATTGATATTGTGAATGATGTTGTTGTAAATTGTTCCGTAATTTGTTTAGTCTATTTGAAGTTGATGATGAAGTGTTGTTGGTGCTATTAATTACGTCATTATTTTGATTATGTTGATTTTCAAAAGTGTTGTCCTTCAAATATTGATCTATATTATTTGATGGTACGTGATTCATATTATTTTGAATGGAATAGTTACAAATGGATCATGAACATTATCTGAGACTTGAAAAGATAATATTTCTTTGGTTGTAAATGAATGTTGTAAAATAAAATAATAAATTATAAAATTGATGTTGCAAATAAGAAAAAATATTATTTTTATTTTTGGTGATTTTTATTGTTTACTTTTTTTTATTAGACAACACTTTACAATCACCAAAGTTGAAGAAAGGATTAGTCTGAAGTTCAAATACAACGAATATACTCAACTCTAACACCATCACCCTTCTCAGCAAGTTACCTAAGAAGCTCTTGTGATTTACCAGCCTATCTACAAATTGTAAAAAACTGACAAACTTAAAAGGTTTGTTTTGACTTAATTTGTCGTGAACGTGTCAATGTAACTTCAAACTTATCATCAACTGAAGAATTAGAAAAAAAATCATTCTAGCTAGAACCTTCGTGCAAAATCTTTATCAATAAGATAAACTTTGATGGTTTAATCATGATTAACAACATTTGTATCAACCCAAATTTTAATATTCGAGTTCTTATCGTAATTTTAAATTTTTGAGACAAATCTGAGACAAAATTTGATGACGCAAATTCAGGACAAGAAAAGTGGGGACACCTAGACCCTTGATTTCAAATTGAATCAATCACAGTGTAATCGGCGATTTTAGAAAGTTTTAGAGCTATTTAATCATCATTTATCGATATGACTGACCACCAACAGCTGAATAAGATTGTAGATGTTGTAGTAGTTCAAAATTTGGGTGATATAATTGAGCACTTCAAATTTTTGATTGAAATCAACGTAATATAGGTCACTAAATTACTTTATACTCAATCTCAATAAACGTGGATTAAATTAAAAGTAGATCAAACTTTTTTAAATTAAATTGTTAGGCAAATGATTCTTTTATTGCAAAAAATAAGCATATGTTCTGTGAATTTGTTTGTTTATTACTAAATCTTTTTAGTACAAAATTTACGTTTCATCTTTTTAAGATCAACGCAAATAATACTGTATATATGTATGTACCTTTAAAATTCATACGAGATCTATTAAATAACTTGACACGGTTAAGATAACCTGAATTAGTCTCTTATAAAATCAGAATTGAACTCAAGTTTGACTACTAAAACTTCATTTTTTTTTTTTAATTTTTACCTTGTCAATGAAGCAAGTTCTTCATGAGTTCAATAAAAGTATGAGACTTAAATTGATGGTAATTATACTTTCAATATCTAATTGCTTATTATTAACGTAATTTTAGTGTAGTTGAATATTATTATCTCGTGAATAGTATTAGATCTACTGAGTGAAGTCAAAAACTCCGAATTGATAGACCAAATATTTTAAGCGGCTAAATTAATAGAATTAGTACATCTACACAAAAATGTATTTTCCTTTAATGAGGGTGTACAAACAGGGATGAAATCGGAAGAATTTTGAATACTTACTCAAATTGTTTACCAAATCAAAGGAAGTAACAGGGTAAAGCTTCAACCAAAAATATAATCTATATTCACAAAATCGGTAAAATCGAACGGTTTTATTTAATTTGATGCCGTTCAAATTTACTTAATGAACACTTCTTTTGATCTACTTCAATAATTTCTCTTAAAAATAATTAAAACAACTATGAAACAAACGGAATTATAAATTTGTATAATATTTCCATCCAACATATAAAGTAACGAGACTTAATATTTATCCAATTGATATCCGATAGGTTTTGACACAACATTCTACTTACTAACTGATTAGATAAAAAGGAAGTCAAAAACCAAGAGAAACAAGAGAAAAGAAGACTTCTATTGTTTAACTCTGAAATTAAAATTTAAATAGTTTTTAGAAGATCTTTAATCAGAAGTCTATTGCAAGCGAGTATTGTTTAAACAATACCACCAAAAGTTTAGTATTATTCATTACTAGTAATTGAATATTAAAATATTGTTGGTTTCCTTTACCCTGTCTATATAGTTGTTGAACAACAATAATAAATTATATTTTGTTGAGTTATATATAGTTGATTTTAAATATGTTTCAACTCCCGGGTATAAATTGTGTAAGTACTCTTATTATTATTTAATAAATTTAACTTACCACACAATAAGCTTATATAAATTTAAGCCATTATACATATTTGATCTAACAATGCTTACTAGATAAAATACCCCACCTTTTATGTATTAATGGTAGTACTACTTTTAACTTTACACCCGAAGTGAAAAGTTTTATTCTTCGGTTACACAGTTTTCTTTAGTGTCATTTGATCGATAACTAATTGTATCTCCTCGACCTAACTCGTTGTAATGTAGACGTACTTTCTTAAACTGTTTTCAATTATCCGATATTTTACATAGAGTCAATAATATATAAGTTTTTCACCCTTTGTTTATTTTATTCATTATTATTATTATTATATAGTTCCACATATTTCCATATATAATTAACCTGTATTTACATTACAGTTGTATATATATATATTCAAATGTTTTCTTCAATATAATAAATATTTTTTAAACTTCAATTATCCAATAGAATATTAATTCATCATTTTATCAAGTTATAATAATAATAATAATAAAACATATCTCATAGAGATCTAAGAGTATTACCATATTATAATTATATACTCATTTACTTTCCTTATTTATTTACTATTAAATATATTTCATTAATTAATCAACACTTACTAGAACCACCACGGACTAACTCAAAACAATCAATATCCACAATGTCGTCAGAATCATCAAATAATAAAATTAAAGTTAAAAATCCAATTGTTGAAATGGATGGTGATGAAATGACAAGAATTATTTGGCAATTTATAAAAGATAAATTAATTTTACCATATTTAGATATAGATTTAAAATATTATGATTTAGGTATAGAATATAGAGATGAAACTAATGATCAAGTTACTATAGATTCAGCAAATGCTATATTAAAATATGGAGTTGGTGTAAAATGTGCAACAATAACACCAGATGAACAAAGAGTTAAAGAATTCAATTTAAAAAAAATGTGGTTATCCCCCAATGGTACTTTAAGAAATATTTTGGGAGGTACTGTTTTTAGAGAACCAATTGTTATTAATAATATTCCAAGAATTGTTCCAACTTGGGAAAAACCTATAATAATTGGTAGACATGCATTTGGTGATCAATATAAAGCTACTGATATAATAATACCAAAATCAGGAGAATTAAAATTAGTATTTAAACCAAATGATGGTAGTGAAATAGTTGAATATCCAGTTTATAATTTTGATGGACCAGGAGTTGGATTATCAATGTATAATACTGATAAATCAATAAATGATTTTGCAGAAAGTTCATTTAAATTAGCAATAGATAGAAAATTAAATTTATTTTCTTCAACAAAAAATACAATTTTAAAAAAATATGATGGTAAATTTAAAAATATTTTTGAAAACTTGTATGCAACAAAATATAAAGAAGAAATGGATAAATTAGGTATATGGTATGAACATAGATTAATTGATGATATGGTTGCTCAAATGTTAAAATCAAAAGGTGGTTATATTATAGCAATGAAAAATTATGATGGTGATGTTCAATCAGATATTGTTGCTCAAGGTTTTGGTTCTTTAGGTTTAATGACTTCTGTATTAACTACTCCAGATGGAAAAGCTTTTGAATCTGAAGCTGCTCATGGTACAGTAACAAGACATTATAGACAACATCAACAAGGTAAAGAAACTTCAACTAATTCAATTGCTTCTATATTTGCATGGACAAGAGGTTTAATTCAAAGAGGTAAATTAGATGATACTCCAAAAGTTATAAAATTTGGTGAAGATTTAGAAAAAGCAGTTATTGAAACTGTATCAATTGATAATAAAATGACAAAAGATTTAGCTTTAGCTCAAGGTAAAACTGATAGATCAAGTTATGTTACAACTGAAGAATTTATTGATGCTGTTAAAACAAGATTAGATAAAAATTTAGAATCAGCTAAATTATGAATCTAACTATTTATATAAAAAATGTATTTATTGTATATTTATTTATCAGAACTGACTAAAAAGTTAATCATTAATGAAGTATCATTTTGCAGCCATTGTATAAGTAAACATCTCTACTACAATATTGTACTGACTAAAAAAAAAAAATTCATTTTTGTAAACATAAAAAAAAATATTATTCTAAACGTAATAAGCTTTACAAACTAGTCATAATCAATCTTTATCAAGTCAAACCTCACCAGACATAATGAATGTTGGTTCTATATTAAATGATGATCCACCACAAAGTTCAAACGAAACTAATCAATCAATATCACCAACAACTTCAAATATAAATGTATCACCACAAGTCAATCCATCACCTCTCCCTCAACAATCTAATAATAATCATTCAGCTCCAATAGTATCTTCTACAAGGTCATCAACACAATCAGTGCATCAAAGGCATTCAATAACGAGTATGTTGAATGATGCAGCACAAGATCAAGATACTTCACGACATTCATCAACTGATAAATTACCACAAGTACAACAACAACAACCTCAACAACAAGATGATCAATTTAGAAAACCGAGTTTATCAAGTAATTTCAATTCACCAAATATTTCAAATAGACCAGTTCCAACACATTTTCATAGTGGTCATTCAAGTTCTATGTCTAGTCCTGTGACATCAAAAAGGAATAGTATTGCTAATATAACGAACCCTGAACCAGAACCAATAATAAAATCTGAATCTGATCATAAAAGTTCCAATGGACATCAAGAAATATTAAATCATCAATCACAACAGGAGTCATCAAAAACTGAAAAGAAACAAACTATTCCAGAAACGGAAGAAGATGATTTAACAAGAATCCAAAAGATAAAAAAATCAAATAAACCAAAAAGATATGATACACCACCTATATGGGCTCAAAGATGGATACCACCAAATCAACAAAATAAATATAATAATCAACATATACAAGAAGGAGAACCAATAAATAATAATGGAGAATCTTCTGTAAGACTATCTTCTAAATCAATATTAAATCGTAATTCAACTAGATATGTTGATTTAAAATGTAGTATAACAGATGTTATACCACCAAATTCAATAACAAGAACAATATCTGAATGGATATATGCAAATTTTTCAAATATTGATGATAAAAATAGAAAAAATGTTGAATTAGAATTAAAATTTGGTAAAATTATTGATAAAAGAACAGGAAATAGAATTAATATAAATGTTATAACAGAATGTATATATACTGATCAATCAAATATAAAATTTGATATGGAAGTTGAAGAATTAGCATTTAAAGATATTAGAAAATTTTTTGATGAATTAGAAAAATCATATCAAGAAGATATAAAAAGAAATGGAAGTCTGGAGTCGCATCATCATCATCAAAGAAGAAAATTTAATATTTTAGAAAGTGATAAAACTGATTCATTTTATCAAATTGGTTCAAAGGGAGAACATTTAAGAAAAGTTCGAATTTCAAAAGATAATTTATTAGATCCTCCAAGATTCGAAGCTATACAAAAGGAAAGAATAGGAGATTTATATATTCATAATCCTCAATCAATGTATGATTTAAGATTATCATTATCATTAGAAATTCCAGTCCCAGAAGGAAATATAGAATCCATTCGAACAAAAAATCAACCACAATTATCAAGAGAGAAAAAAAGAATTTCTTTTACTCACCCTGCAACCATAACTCAATTTGATTTAACTAAAGTTTTAATCCCCAAGGAATTTAAAAATAAAAATGGTAAAAAAATTATAAATTATGATATAAAATATGAAATTGAAATGGAAGCTGATACTTTAGAATTATTTCAAAGTATTGATAAAATAGTGCAAGGAATTGATAATTTTAGATTAGAAGAATTAATTGAAGTTTTCTTGAATAATGCTAGAATTTTAAATAATAGAGTTACTAAATTAGCTTTATAATTGAATTTGATTAAATTAGATTGAAATTTTTTGAAACAATATTATTTGAAATTAATTATGTCATTAGTATAAACTTGAATCTTTTCTTGGAGATTTCAATTATCGGATTTGGATTACTAACATTTTAAATTTATCGAATATTATACGGAAAAGATCAAGTATTTGTATTAAGGTTTATGTTTATATTCCAATGAATGTATCAATTATGTTCTCAAAGTTCAAACTAACAATTTATAAACTGAAGAATAAAATTTTGGTAAGAGAACATTAGCGAAAGGGTACTATACTTCACGACAAATTACGAATGTTAAAGTTTATGATCTTAAAACTCTTATGATCCGAGAAAATCATGAGTGCAATATCGAAGACGAATTCGAAAGTTTAATATAGGCATCAATTTAAGTATAAGTCGAATTGAGTATATGGGAAAATAGTAATTCTATTGGAAGAACATTATGACAAGTATAAAGATTCAGAATTAATATTAATTTAAGTAATAATGATTTACCACTGAAGAAACAAATAGGTTTTGTAGATTTCGACAACTATGATCAATGTAACTTTTAAATGAATTGAAACGATATATATATATGTAATCTTATTCTTGCATACTAAGATATTGTTTGGCTCATTTCGAACAAACCAGATAAATTGATGTTCAAACTTGTAAAGAATTTTCAAGAGTTCAAATTTTTCTTCTGATTTGTTTAAAATTTATTATTTAGTGAAGTTGCATATACGTGAAACATGAAACAGCAAAAATTGATCGCTTGAAACTCAACTCAAGTTAAGTTAGAACCTACAGAGGATGTTATACTATTTTAAGCCTATGATTATTTGGTCACAAACAATATTTTTGAAATACAGAGTTAGCATTTTTCTTCAAAAATGAATTAAGTTACTTTTTTATTTCATATGGATTTATACCAACTTTTGGTTTTTAAAATATTACTGTTTTCTTGGCTAAGGGGTATTTGTCGTCCACATTGATTTTTAAAATTGCCCATAGTTATATGTTTTTTAATATGTTTATCAAGTACAAACAAGAACCACTGTCTTAAAATTGAAGTGATGGATGAGCTGTTGGTAAAAGAAATTTGTGAATGGTTAATTCGTACTACGAAAAATTTTTCAGACGATGAATTTGAAAAGTTTGGAATCAACATAAAATTTGGTCAAATCTTGAGTAAGACAAATGGATTTAGAATCAAGAGTGATAAATCAGGTATCATTTCGAATAAAAAACTGGTTAGATTTGAATTCAAAGTGTTTAAACCTAACTGGGAAAAAATTAAGAAATTTTTAACTGAACAATGCGATCAAGAAAACACTGCAAATTGGCAAACACATGAAGTGGGTGACTTTCTTAGAATAGACTCTACGTATCGTATTGGGGGCAAAAATATAGTACTTTCAAATGAAAATAGAGTATACAAAGCTTTAAAAACTAAAAAAAGAGATCCAATGACATATATTCATTTACCTCACTTGAATTATGATCTCAAAGTAACAATCACCAGGTCAATTTCAGCTCCGATTCCACTTGAAGAGTTTGACAAAATAGCAAAGGACAATCCTTTAGTTTTTCGAAGAATTAGAAGTAAATACAAATGGACACATAGTTCCAATTCAACTGATTATATATTGAATAAAGTTCATCAAGGTAGATCAGAAAATGTTGATAAGTATGGTCATTTTAAAAACAAAAGACATGACAATTTTGAAGTTAAAATGAAGTGTCACGATGAAAGAATTCCAAATTCATTGAAACAACTTCATCAAAAGCATATAAATTCAAATTTGGAATTATTTGATGCATTTAATACATTTCTTGATCAAGCTTATGTTCTCAATGGTAAGGTATCAAACATTTCAAGGGTCAAAAGCAATCAATAATACTTGATCAATTAGATCAATTAATATGAAATAAGTAAAGTTCATGAATTGGAATATTTGTTTCGCAATTGATCGTATTATGAAACCACTTGATTTTAGGAATTTAGTAAATGAAAATGTAACAAAAGGTTTTATGAGTTCTTGTTAATACGACTAACTTATTGTAGATCTGGCTGTAAGTCCTTTGTTAAGAATATTCCGAGAACAACATACTCTAAAATTAAGTATTCATTACCGTACAGATTATCTGAAGTCTGAAATTGTAAATAAAGCTCACATGGAATGAAAATATCTCTATCTCAATTTCTTCAAACTAATATCAACTCAAATGAACAATCAAACTGAGTAGTCTAAATCAATCATAGATAACAACACTGAAACCATTTTTAAATGTATACCTTTTGCATCTTAAATTGAGACACGTGAATACAAGATCTTAAAATGAAGGAACATTTTTGTGTTTCGTTCGTTCTAAACCTTTTTTGAAAAATTATTCCTTCCAAGATTTGACGTATTTTTTAAAAGATAGACAATCAACACAACACATCATCAACCAAATGTATTAATAAAACTACAATGTATTTGTATATATCGGTAATAGCGTTGGTGCTATTGCTAGCAGTATATGCTGTTATTATCTTATTTTCTCATACACCAAGATTACCAATAGAAGGTGAATCAACATACAAGACAAACGATAATCTTAACAAATCATATCCATTACCACCAAGATCAACGTCGAAAGACCCAATTGTAAATCCAAAATATGAATTATCAATTATTATACCGTGTTATAATGAGACTAAAAGATTAGGTAAAATGTTGGACGAATCAATTGAATATCTTGAAAAACATTATAATGGTAAATATGAAATTATAATTGTTGATGATGGATCATCCGATGGAACAAGTGAATATGCTATTAAATTAGCAAATCAACATAAACTTACTCCTCACATTATGAAAGTTATACAATTGGCCAAAAATCGAGGCAAAGGTGGAGCTGTTACTCATGGTCTTTTACATTCTCAAGGTAAATACTCATTATTTGCTGATGCAGATGGAGCAACTCAATTTTCAGATATATCAAAACTACTAGAATTTTTAAATTCCGTGGATCTAAACCAACCTGCAGTTGCAATTGGATCAAGAGCTCATATGGTTAATACAGATGCAGTTGTTAAAAGATCATTAATACGAAATTTCCTTATGTATGGATTACATACATTAGTTTATATATTTGGTATAAGAAAAATTCAAGATACTCAATGTGGTTTTAAAATGTTTAATTCAAAAGCAATTCAAGGTATTTTTCCTCATATGCATACAGAAAGATGGATATTTGATGTTGAAGTTTTATTACTTGGTGAATTACAAAATATGAAAATGAAAGAAGTTGCAGTAAATTGGCAAGAAATTGATGGTTCAAAAATTGATATTGCAAGAGATTCAATTGAAATGGCTATTGATTTAGTTGTTACTAGGTTAGCTTATTTATCTGGAATTTATAAATTGGATGAATGTGGAAGAGCAAATAAAAAAAATGTATGAGTTTGGGATTAAACCACACGTTATAGAGACAATAATGCATATATCTTATAGACTAAAGACTAAAATGAAACTCTTTGATAAATTGTAAAATTGAAAACTAAGTAAGTATATTATTTAGGTGAAACAAAATTAAAGCCGCACCAAAAGTCAATAACCGATCGAATTTATGAAAAGATGTAAATTAAGTTTATGAATAACATCAAATCTTAAGTAACCCAGGAAAACAACACAGACAACAATCCCCAGGCTTATTAGCTAAAAATTCAAGCAAAAATACACTAGAATAGTTTTTACACTATGTATCAAGAACTACCGTTTGACGAACTAGACGTCAAACCCGATAATAGAAGAGTAGCCTACTTTTATGATCAAGATGTAGGTAATTATTTTTATGGAACAGGTCATTGTATGAAACCACATAGAATAAGGATGACTCATTCATTAATAATGAATTATGAATTAAATAAAAAAATGGAAATATATAGAGCACAACCAGCAACAAATTTAGAATTAACTCAATTTCATTCAGATGAATATATTGATTTTATAGATCGTGTTACACCAGATAATTTACATTTATTTCCAAGAGAAGCTACAATATTTAATGTTGGAGAAGATTGTCCAGTATTTGATGGATTAAATGAATTTTGTAAAATATCATGTGGTGGATCAATGGAAGGTGCTGCTAGATTAAATAATGGAAGTGCTGATATTGTTATAAATTATGCTGGTGGTTTACATCATGCTAAAAAATCAGAAGCTTCTGGATTTTGTTATACTAATGATATTGTATTGGCAATTATTGAATTGTTAAGAAAACATCCAAGAGTTTTATACATTGATACGGATGTTCATCATGGGGATGGTGTTGAAGAAGCATTTTATACCAATGATCGAGTAATGACATGTTCTTTTCATAAATTTGGAGAGTTTTTTCCAGGTACAGGAAATGTTGGTGATATAGGTATTGGAAAAGGAAAATATCATTCTGTAAATATTCCTTTAAGAGATGGGATTGATGATGCTTCTTATAAATCAATATTTGAACCAATAATAAGTAAGATTGTTGAATGGTATCAACCATCAGCTATTGTACTACAATGTGGTGGTGATTCATTAAGTGGTGATAGATTGGGACCTTTTAATCTTTCAATGAGAGGTCATGCAAATTGTGTTAGTTTTGTGAGATCATTAGGATTACCAATGATGGTTTTAGGTGGGGGAGGATATACTATAAGGAATGTAGCAAGAACTTGGGCTTTTGAAACAGGAATATGTAATGGATTGATACTACCTAAAGAATTACCATATAATGGATATTATGAATATTATGCACCTACATATGAATTAGATGTTAGAGCTTCAAATATGAATAATGCCAATTCAAAAGAATATTTAAATAAATTATTAACTCAAGTGTTATCTAATTTAGATCATACTAAACATGCACCTTCAGTACAAATGCAAGATGTTCCACTTGATATGGAAGATTATGGTGATGTTGATGAAGATATGCCTGAAGTAATAGATACAAAAGGTGGATCACAAATGCAAGTTGATAAAAGAATTGAAAATGGACTGGAATTCTATAATGATGATGAAAAAGATATCGGTGAAAAGAATATAGAAGATGTTGTAATGGAGGAAACTTTAGAAGAAGAATCGAAAAAAGATATAGAATCAAATTTGGAGGGACTGTCCAAAATAGTAGACGATCGAAGTTCAGGAATTCAATCAAGCCAAAATGGCAATGGCACCATCTTAACATCAGAAGAAATCAACGAAATAAAAGAACTAAATGATGAGGTCAAAGAGTGAATGAATGATTGAGAGAAAAGCAATTAAACATACAAAAAAATTGGATTAGACCCTTAATGGCGCAATTTACATAGTGTTTCAGCAAATCTAACCTGGAATTTACGCTTTAAGTATCAGCAAGCGACAGAACATTTAAAGTTCTAATTTGATTCAAACTAGATTGAGTGTGACACCTTTATAACAATCATACTCAAAGTGCCTCTAAAATAGGGTCACTTAAAGTTAAAAGAAATCAAAGTATGGCTCACTCGAATAGGAAACTAAAAATCAAAATTCACAAATTTGAACTTGCAGGATCTTGCATATTATTTCAATAACACGATATTGTCGAGTAAGAACGATAAATCGATTTGAATCATGCCCTTACTGATAAATGAGCTAGTTGGTTATTAATCTTTTTGATGATTGGTGTACTTATGTTGCAATAAAATATAACACGGCTGTTTCATTAAACAGCACACGACATGTATTAGTGGAAGTGGCCGACAAGATTAAAGGTTATTAGGGTTTTTTAAACCCATTTGTGAGTATACAATAAATACTGCATATAAAGTAGAATTTGTATGTAATTATAATTCGTAAATAAATATAATTTGTGTTTTACACTAATTGCATGCATATAATAAATATTATTTAGATTATGTTACACTACTTATAACACTAGACTAATAGTCGTTAAAAGTACTTAAAAGCTTGATTTAAACTTTTTAATGAATTACTATATCCTTAACTACCCAGAATAGTTAAAGCATTTCCTAATCAAAACCTTATTACAAACATTTGTTGAATTAAAATTTCGTTTCACTTCCACTGAATAGGCTTGAGAAAAAAAAGAACTCGTAAATCTGAGACACCAAATTTATAAATCTTGAAACAAACAGAAATTGCAATCTGTACAATGGAAAGAATCACGAAAGAAACTTCTATGTAATTTTGGAAATACATACTAATATATGCTCAGATAGTTCTATGAATGATCTAGACTTATTTTCGTGTGAAAATATATTATTTTATAATCAATATGATGATTTAAAATAACCCAATAATTTGAAAACAAGCTTTTGTACTACATTGAATAGACTGCAAAAAAAGAAAAACCAGAAAATTTTTAAAAATAATAAACTTTTAATAATCCTATTTGAAAATATAAACAAAAAAATCAACCAATATTTTAAATTTGATTTGTTTACTTTATAATCAATCATATTTCCTATTTAAATGGAAAAAAATTTTAATTATCATTTTGTTTTAATTACTTACATATCAAATCCAAAAGTTTTTATGACTATATTGTGAAACAAACAATCAACACTTGTTTTTTATATTCATATTCAAATATATTTCTTACCCTAGTCTTTCATTAATATTTTACTATTGAATTTATAAAATTATACCACCACTTATTTTAAATTAAATATATTCCAAATCAAAAAAACTTGATACCACCAAAAATGTTATTTTCAAAATTAATTTTATCAACTATTTTATCAGCTTGTTTGATTAAATCAGAAGAAATTGATACTACCATTACTTCAACTATTACAATAACCAAAACTTTATATACTCCAGAAGAATCAGCTAGTATGGAAGCAGAATATCAAGCATCAATTGCATCAGTTGCATCAGTTGAAGCTGAAGCTGCTTCATTAGCATCTGTAGCTGCAGCTGAAGCACAACAAGCTTCACTCGATGCTTATTATGAATCATTAGCAAGTGAAACTCAAGCTATTGAATCTGCTACTGAAACTGAAGTTGCTACTGAACAAAGTAGAAATTATTCAATAACTTATGTTACTGTTACCGTTATTCCAGAAAAATTAGTTAATACATCATCAATTGATTTACCAACTGAAATTCAAATTGATACAGAAATTACAGAAGATCCTATTGAATCATCATCTCAAAGTTTATTCACAGAGACAGTCAATGAAATAGTTACTATTGCTCCAGAAGAAAGTGAAGATGCTGGATATGTACATGGTATTAGTGCTGCAGCTGGTATTTTTGCTTTAATTGCCGCAATTTTGTAAAAGTTTTTGAAAATGTCCTTGTTATTGTTATACATTAATCCCGTTGTTTCTTTTAAATATTTGTATTAATACCAAAATAAAAATGTATTGTTATCGTACTAAATAAAAATTAATCTATAACATTGTCTATTGTCTATGCTCTTCTACCTTGAAAATCTTTTATTACTTTCTCTTTTTCCAAAATATAATATTCTATAGCATTTAATCCATTCGGTATTTTTGGTGGTACCATAGGTTTATTTCGTTCATCATCATCATCATTTTCGTCATCACTCTCATCATATATATTAAATGATCTACCTGTAGTAGTTGGATTAATATGAGATGCTTTTTGAAAAACACTAGGACTAAATTTTCCATTACCTAAATATCCAGTTTTTTTAGTTCTCATATCAATTTTTAAATCATCTTTTGTTATTCCTCCATTTTCAAATTTCATTTTTCTATTAAAATGTTCACTTGGAGTTGGTGCATAATATTGAGGATCAATTTCATCTTTATATTGTTTGCTATCCAATTCTGGAGTTCTAGATCCAGTTTTTGCATTATATGTTAATGATTTTACAGGCTCATCAAATAAATATACTTTTGTAGGTAAATGATTTTGTAATTCATCGTCATCATCAACTCCTATTGAATCTGCTGAAAATGGAATTGCTGTACTATCTTTAAAATCAATTTTTGATAATGATGGAGAAGATGTTGGAGGTTTACGTCTTGGTGTTGATGGTAATGGTTTTTTATGTATTGGGGGAGTTGGAGTTTTATCTGGTGTTACAGGAATTGATGAATGATTTTCTAAATTTTGATGATGTCGTGGAGTAGGAGGAGATCTAAAGTTTATATCATCATTTTCATCATCTTGAAAATTAATATTATTCCCATAACCAATTTGACTTCGAGATATTTCTTTTTCTAAATTATCTATTTCATTTGATTCATATGCACTTATTGGTGAAATATTTCGTTTATATCCATTTGAAATGTAATTGCCATCATTTTTACCCCATAAAGGTTGTTTAGATTGGAATTTATCTTTAAAATTTGAAAATTTAGCTTTAAATTTATTAGGACTTTTTGAACCATCTCTATTAGATAATTGTACAAATACTTCATTTGATTTTTCATGACTTGAATGACTATTTGAATTATTTGAATCCATTGATGTAGTAAAATATTGATTTGTTTTCAGAAATAATGATGATTTTTTGCTTGAATTTGAGTTTTCCAGAGATACAAATACATCTTGAATTGCATTTTCATTTTTAATTGGTGATGTTGATATAGGAGATTCAAAATCTTGATAATGTTGATTTAAAGTCTGGTGATACTCGTAACTATCATTAGATGGGATTTTTGGAGGTAGTACTGGTGCACTTGGGTAAAATGTCATTTCAAGATACAACATTCCTGCTCTTTTATCATTATAAGTTAAATCATACCATTTATCATAAATATATTTCCCATTTTGTTCATTTGAAGGTTGTGTAAAAACAATAGATGCATCAATTTCACAATTACCAATTGGTGTAGGATCATTTTTAGTTTCATCTAAAATATCTATTTTTAAAAGTGGTTTTCTATCTCGATTAATATTAAATCTTACTTCATGAGTCCATTCTGGAGTTTGACCAGCTCTAAAATCTGCTTTTGTTTTTTTTGCATCTGTTCCTAATCTTATAACTACATAAGGTGATTGTTTATCTAATTTTCTTCTATTTGGTAAATGTTTCGCTCGTACTATCATAACTACTAAAGTTCCATCTGCTGAATCTGGATATATGTTTGTTGAAGAATCATCTCTTAGGTTATTCAAATATTGAGAATGATATGGTGACATTGTTGATGTCAGTATAGATGAAGGCATTGTGGGTTTTATTATAATTGCCTTAGATTTGTTGCTTGACTTCCAAAATTATAATTTGTTGTGGTTAGACCAACTAATAATTCATGATCATTGAAAGTAAAGCATTGCCTATTTGATATAAATTCTTTTGTTTACTTTTTAACCCAATTAGGATTTTATATGGAGTTTATGTCAAATTTCAAAAGTTTGTCAGAATTGATTTAAAATTTGACAAAGTTGTCTGTTCCATCAATCATTTATTGGTTTTTATCATCATTGTACTTGAAGATGATCCCGCTGTCACTTATGAAGGGTTCAAATTTTCATTATTTTAATATTTGAGAGCCATCAAACTTTTCTGGTACTAAAAAAAGTTTTGAAGAACAGATGTGACGATATCATGTTAACAAGTGCATAATCAGTATCTCTACAGTTATCAATTATTTATGCTTAGCATCGATATAGCTTTAAAAAGATCTAACATTTGTTTTTGAACTAACGATTAACAGTTCTAAAACGTAAAAGAAATTGCTATCTTTTAGCTGCAAAATCTTGAGACTAAGATGAGCCATCGGTAGCTTTGTAGCCAGCCTTGGGCAGGTTTCGGGCAAGATTGAGTCAAAGGTATTTACATCTATCGACCTATCTATCGTACTAGTTTTCCCACTGTAACATTTTTTATATGTTCATCCTCTCTTTTTTCATAAAATAAATTTTCAAAGCACAAAATCAAAATATTGTAGACCATCTAATAACATACAACACCAAAAGAATCTATAACCAGATAATAAAAATGTCCTTCAGAGGAGGTGGCAATAGAGGTCAAGCAAGAGTTCTACTACCGTTTGGTTTGGATTATGCTGACGTAGTTACAACGGAAAACACAACTGAAAAACCACAATATATACTACCTGTCAATAATAAACCATCAGAGATAGAAACATTAGCAGCTAAACAATCAATTAATTTTCAAAAGTTAGTATCAAATGGTGCATTCTATACGGGAAAATTAGATCAAAATCAAAAAAGGAGAAAAGGTGAAGATCAAGAAGATGAAACACAACAAAAAACTACCAACAAACAAATATTAAATAATATAAATGAAGATGGAATAGAACGATATAGTGATAGATATAAAAAAGTACAAAAAATAGGTAAAACTATTCAAGAACATCCTTATCAATTACAATTTTTTCCAGAAGAACTTTATTCAGTAATGGGTATATCAAATAAAAATAAAAAGAAATATCTTTCTTCAAAATTTGCAGCTAATGGAGGTATTGAAGAATTTTTAAGTGAAGAAAAATTAGCTAATATGGATGCAGAAGCTAAAGCAAAATCAATACGAGAAGAAATGATGAATAAAATAAGTAATGAAGATGATAACAAAAAAGATGACGCTGATGAAGTGCCGAGTGATCAAGAAGAAGATATGGATGATGAATTTGATGATGATGAAGATGATGATTATAATGCAGAACAATACTTCGATGGAGGTGATGATGATGAGGGCAATGATGATGGAGATGATCATGAAGCAGCGTTCTAGAAGAATCTTTTATAGAGTTATGAATTTAAAAAAGTTTACAAAATGAATGTATATTAATGAAGTTATTTACTTTTTTTTAAATATCAAAAGTAAAACTAACTAATGCATTTCTTCCTCCAGGTAATTTACTAAACCATCTACCAAATTTATGTTCTTTAGCTAATAAAACGAATATTTTTAACTTTTTAGCTTCTGGAATTTCAACACTATCTATTTTAACAACAAATCCTTTTAAATTTTCTATTTCTCCTATTAAACTAAATGATCTAAGTGTTTCATCTAATTTCCAAATTTTGACTGTCCCTCCAAATGAACCACTGAAAAAAATATTACTATAAGCTGGTGCATGTATTGCTGTAATCCAATATGGTTGAGGTTCAGGTATTTGTCGCGTGGCTAATTCTTTTGAAGATTCAGCACTTGCTTCTTCTGGTTTAAATTGTGGTTGTAAGCCATGAGCTAATCTCTTGGTAGTTTGTGCTTTCTTCTTAGCTAATGACCATAATGCTATATTTCCATTATCTGATCCAGTAACGAAATGAGATTCATCAATCATACTTACAACATCTATCGATCCTTCATTATGAAATGGTTCTTTCGCTTGAGTTTCATTATCATTATCATTATCATTACTATTACTTTTATGTTTTATTTGTTTTTTCAGCTGTTTTTTTTCAACAGAATCTCCACCTCTAAAAGTTAATCTTGTTTCCTCTGAAACTTTCCAAAACATGGCAGTTTTATCTCTACTTCCAACAGACACACAAGTTTCCCTAGCTAAAGATGATATATCCGAGATATTATCCTGATGTCCATATAGTACTTCCAACTGAGTGAATTGATTTATTGAAAATGTTCTTATTCTTAAATCTGCACATGCTGCAAATAACTGATCACTATTTCTCCTAAATGATATTGAATTTACTGCTGATCTGGTTTCTAATACTTTTAAACATACTAAATTCTCACTAGACCAAATTATTAGTCTTGAATCTGAACCTCCTGTGACTATGTATTTCCCATCTGGAGAAGCCGCTATGCAATTAATTTGTTCCCAATGATGATTAAGTTGTTGTTGTAATGTATTTAGGTTGAAATATTTTGGTCCACCTTTTGTATGCTTTATTCTATTTGGTTTCCTATTAGTATTTTGAGTATTACCTATATTCCATTTTATGATTTCTATATCTTTTGAAACAGTATATAGATAAGGATAATGTATACACATATCAGTTACATTTTTAGATCCTATTCTTGTTGTTATTAATTTAATTTGATGACTATCATCATCTAATTGTTGTGAAATTTTATCACCCCAAAATTTATATACATGACCTTTAGTTTCTGCTACATCAACTTGTAGTCTTCGTGAAAGAATTTCATCATCTAAATCTTGTGCATCGTATTCATCATTTTGCAATTCTTCATTTTTTAAATTTTCAAGATATTGTTTGGCTAATCTTCTTCTTTTATCTGTTGCTGTTTCATTTTCAAATTCTTCATCTGACAGTATATCTTCATCTGCTCTTCCGTCATCTTGATCTAGTATTTCGTCTTCTTCGTCACTGTCACTAGATATTTCTTCATCATGGGTATTTGATCTTTTTGATGGTTGTGGTGTTGATGATCTTGATTTTTTATTTTGTGATGTTGTTGATGTTGTTCTTGAATTCCGTTTTCTTTTCTTCGAGGGATCAGATAAAAACGGATCACCTGCCATATCTTATGAACTAGTAATTTATTTTGATTCTTTGTATAATATGGTTATTTTTCAGATCTATTGATTTAATTTTTTGTTAAGAGAGATGGCATCTGAAAAAAGATGCGTAGAATAAAGCGCGCGTTATTTGATAATTAAGTATTGTTATTATTATTAGTAATAAATTAAAACCTCCTCCATCCAGCATTATATGTCTAATCCTCGAGTAAGTCCTCAATATCAGCGTCTTCCTGTGCATTATAAGCGGTTTGATGTCTTTGTCTCGTCTCAGCTGCGATTTGTTCCAATACTGCTTCAGTGATTTTTACATTCTTTCTGGTCTTCTTACCCCATCCAAATTCATTTGCTTCTTTTTCTAATTTTTCTTCAATTTGTTGTTGAGCTTCAGCTTCTTTTAAGGGTTTTGCTAGTTTTTCTTGTTCATCTTGTTTTAATTGATGTTCTGTTTGTTTTCTTGACGCCCATTGTGAATAGTATTTTCTAAATATGAAATATGCACAAAGCACTATTGTCAATCTAAAATACTTTTTGAATGTATCTCTTTCTACGTAATCATATATTTCTTCAAACGCCATCTTGCCATGAATGTTGTGAACTAAGTATCGTTTGGAAACTTTACAATAACTGAAGGGTGAAACAACTTTTTTTTTCAAAAGATCAATCGGAGTTTATTTTGGTCTCGGCTTTATATTTTATCTATTTACTTTTTACGCTTTCTCTCTTACAATTCTTCATCCATATCTTCATCATCATCTTCATCGAATGGATCTATCTCAGGAAAGTCTCCAACTTCAACTTGTTTCGGTTTAACGAAACTCCCATGTTTTGGTTTACATACAAAAATTTGTATACCATCAATATCACCATTATTTTTACCTACAGGTTCATCAAATTCAATCCCAACCCAATCATTTTTACTTTGATCTAAATCTTCAATTTTCCCTACAAATTTTACAGTTCCACGTCTTTCTCCTTCAATATTTATAACTCTACATCTTAATCCTACTTTTATTTTACTTAGTTGTTCTTGATTTTCTTTTTCTATTTTTTTTTGCAAAATTTCATAATCAGGATCAAATCTTCCTAATTTTTGGGATTGTTTCCATGACAATACTGAATCTTGTCTTTTTTGATATTCTTCTTCCGATAATTTGAATTCTTCTTGTTGATTTTGTACTGATGGGGATATAACAGATGATATTTGATTTGTAGTTGAATTTGGATCTAAATCAATTATATGAATTCTACTATAATTTTTGATGTTTATACTTGATAATAATACATCTTCATCATTTTCATTGGGTTGTGTTGTGATTTTAATAAACTCATTTGAATATTTATTTGGAAAATATTGAATTAATTGATTTTGAGGTTCAATTCCTGTTATTTGTTCTAATTTTTGTTTGAGGTATTTTAAATTCCATTGAGGTGAAATCCTTCTTTCCGATGAAGTTAAATCTGAGGTGACAAACACATTTAAATCACTCATGATATAGTTCGAACACTTTTGGTGGTAATAAATTGGGCTAATCTTTTACGTGTTTCAGAGTTTTAAGACGTGAAAATAAAAGTAAACAATGATCTTTGAGTCATGTGACTTATCACGTGATTATGTTACATGCATCAGTCGGGAAAAGATGTCATTTGAAGTTGATAAGCTGGAAGTAGAATAAGGCGTTTACCGTTGCTAACAACAGAGCCATTGGTATGGATGATAATTGGCCTTAGTGTAGCTTATAAAATTCGATGATTCAATTAGTATTTTTTCAATTCTTTTATTCGAATTTGATTGCAAAATTAATTAGATTTTAGTTTAATTTTCATTTGGTTAGCATTAAATCCCAATGACAATATTCTCCAACGATTCTTGCAACGTGGTAATAACGCTTAATCTAAAATGAGATAGCTTCATGGGTTTGGCAGTAGGTCAAACGTTGTGTTTTGAGGGTTTTTTAAATTGAGAGATTGATGTCCTTTAATTTATGACATTGAAATTAATAGTTTTTAAATTGCTCTATTTTGTGTAATACGTCTAAATTTCTACAAGTCTCATGTGGGGAGTGGTTAGAAATTATAATTTTAATTTTTAAGTTGACTGATATGAATATTTGAGTGTCCAGTAGTCAATTCAGTTTTTAATCAATTGCTGATTATTTTGACTTATTCATAATCCAGTAGGAGTTAAATTTAGAAAGTTCATCAATTGGTCTACAATATACATTTGTCCTATTTTATACACAAAAACTCGAATCTGTAATTGTTTTAAATTCCAACAGATTTTTTATTACATCCTACCAAAATATAGCAATTGAGTTTTAAACAGCTTCATATACCAATTGAAAAAGATGTCTGATTACAAGGTAGAAACAATTGATACTAAACCATTCCAAGATCAAAAACCAGGGACTTCAGGTTTAAGAAAGAAGGTCACTATTTTTAAACAAGATCATTATACTGAAAATTTCTTGCAATCAATATTAGATGCTATACCTGAGGGCTCTACTGATGCAACATTAGTTGTAGGAGGTGATGGTAGATATTATAATGATCATGTTATTCAACTCATTATAGAAATAGCAGCAGCGAATAAAGTCAAAAAAATTATAGTTGGACAAAATGGTATATTATCTACTCCTGCTACTTCTCATATTATAAGAATTTTAAAAGCAACTGGTGGTATTATTTTAACTGCTAGTCATAATCCAGGTGGACCTAAAAATGATTTAGGAATAAAATATAATTTAGGAAATGGAGGACCAGCTCCTGAATCAGTTACTAATAAAATTTATGAAATTTCAAAAACTCTTAAGAGTTATAAAATTATAAATTTACCAAAAATTGATATTTCGAAAATTGGAGAACAAAAAATTGGACCAATTGAAGTTGAAGTAATTGATTCAACTAAAGATTATGTTGAAATGTTAAAAAATATATTTGATTTTCCATTAATTAAATCTTTCTTGGATAAAGAAACTAAAAATGGTTTCAAAGTATTATTTGATGCATTAAATGGAGTAACTGGACCTTATGGTTATAAAATTTTTATTGAAGAATTAGGATTACCAGAATCTTCTATACAAAATTTTAAACCTTTGGAAGATTTTGGAGGATTACATCCTGATCCAAATTTAACATATGCTTCAACATTAGTTGAAAGAGTAGATAAAGAAAATATTGCATTTGGTGCAGCATCAGATGGTGATGGTGATAGAAATATGATATATGGAGCTGGAACATTTGTTTCACCTGGTGATTCAGTTGCTATTATTTCTGAATATGCAGATTCTATTCCATATTTTAAAAAGGGAATATATGGATTAGCTAGATCAATGCCAACTTCAGGAGCTATTGATTTAGTTGCAAAAGATAAAAAATTAGACTGTTATGAAGTCCCCACTGGTTGGAAATTTTTTTGTTCATTATTTGATAATGATAAATTAAGTATTTGTGGTGAAGAAAGTTTTGGTACTGGTTCAAATCACATTAGAGAAAAAGATGGTTTATGGGCTATAGTTGCATGGTTAAATGTTTTAGCTGATTACAACAAGCAAAATCCAAATGATAAAACATCAATTGAAATTGTTCAAAATTCATTTTGGGAAAAATATGGTAGAACTTTTTTCACAAGATATGATTATGAAAATGTATCAAGTGAAGGAGCTAATGAATTAGTTGGATTATTACAAAAAATAATTGATACTTCAAAACCAGGTGAAGAATTAAAACCAGGTTATATTATAAAAGATTTAGGTAATTTTTCATATACTGATTTGGATGGTTCTGTATCATCAAATCAAGGTTTATTTATAAAATTTGAAAATGGTTTAAGATTTATTGTTAGATTATCTGGAACTGGTTCATCAGGTGCAACAGTTAGATTATATTTAGAAAAACATTCAAATGATAAATCAACTTATCAAGTTAATGTTGATACATATTTGAAAAAAGATATTGACTTTGTTTTAGATTTATTAAAATTTAAACAATTTTTAGGTAAAGAGGAACCAGATGTGAAGACATAAATGAGTATTAAGGTATAGTTATTTTGCATTTTATTTACATTACATTAATTGAATATCCTTTAAGATTGTTTTAATAACCTCTTCTTCTTGCATCATTGACTTGAGCTAATAAATCTTTAAATCCAGATGAGAATTTTCTTCTCCACCATTCTCTTTTCAATTGTTTTCTATATTTAGCAGGTCTTATATATCTTGATTGAATTTTTTGTAAATATTTAATTTTATTCTCATTATTTAATCTTTTAATTTGAATAAAAGTTCTTGATAAATTATTATAATTTACATCTATTGATCTACCAGCATTTGTACCAAATTCTTTTATTCCCTTTGCTACTTCTCTAGGAGTTTGTTGTCTATTTGTATCAAATCCAAATCTTTCAGATATTGAATCTTGAAATGATAATTCTGGTATTGAACTTTTTAATAATTCATCTATATTTATTTTAGTGTCTTTCTGTTGTGTTGGTTGTTGAGGTTTTGGAACTGATGAGTCTGGAATTGTTGTGTTAAATCTTAAACTGGGTTTGAATAAGCTGGGTATTATCCTTTGTCTCGGTATTAGTCTGAACATTGTGTGGTTGATTATTCCTTTATTAGCTTTGGTTAAATTTGAAAAAAAAATTTCAAAATCAAAATTCAAATCCGTTTGAAACACAAAATTATTCAAGTAGATAGAATCAATTATAACGGACTTTCAATTGATATACCAAAGATATCACCAAGATCTAGATGTACTTGTTCAACCAAATATGTCTCAAATTAATACACCAACCTCTAATGCATCAATATATTTAAATTCAGTGTGTCCAACCTACAATGAATTAGGTGATAATACATTCTACAATTTACCGAATAATATACCTCAACAAACTAAAGAAATATCATGGCCTATACTAAATGGTAAAACAATTAAAAAATTAGTATTAGAAGATAGATATTTAAATATAGCAAGACCACCAATGGGACCTTATGAATCAACTAGTTATGTTTCATTACCAAGACATATTGTATCAGATTTTAATAATAAAATAAAACTGATTGAAAGAGCTCAAGAAGGTAATTTACATATTGGAGCAAATGTAAATCCTTTAATACAAGATCCTTTTAGAAATCCAAGTTTAAATCCTGGAGCATTGACTACTATTATTGAATTAAAACCTGAATTTAAACTGAAGAATCCTTTTAAAATTGTATTAAATTTGGAGAAATTATTGATTAATGAAGATGATTATTTAAATATACAAGATGAAGTATCTGGTTGGGAAACTAATGATAATTTTGATTCATATACTAAGCTACTAGTTTCTTCAAATGTTAATGTTTTGAATATAATTGGATTGTCTGAAACATTTGAATTCACAAACACTATAGAACGAAATGAGCCTCAAACAACAAATTTAATAGAAAAACCTATACTAAGAATTCAATTTGATCATTCTGCAATCATCACTTCACTAATTACTTTCACTTTAAATAACGAACTCATTATAGTACTTGGATTTCATTCTGGGGTTATATCCATCATAAAGCCTAAAAATATGAAGATCAAAAACATCAATTTCAATTCAAATATACGAGAAGAATCTTTAGAAATTATAGGTGTATCATCTTTACATATTATGCAACATAATCTTTACGAATATTTAATCGTTGCTGGGTTTTCAAATGGAGAAGTGGCTATTATAAATCCTACTGGAGAAGCATCTCCTTATAAAAAAACAGTTGAAGATAAAGATGAATTTGTTACATTTTTTAAAAAATTTGATTTAAGTCCATTTGCAACAACTTCAAAAAATCAAATTATTGGTCATTTTAAATTAAGTCATAAACCAATAACTTCTATAACTTCAACTATGTCAATTGAAAAATCAAATCAAATTACAGATTTACAACCTCAATTATTAGCTATTGCATCTTCAGATGGATTTATAAAATTTATTGATTTAATGTTTACTTTTACAAAAAATGATACAAATAGTATTGTTACTGATATAATTTCAAATTATTTTAATAGTGGAATATCAGATTTAAAATTTAGTCCTGATTTTAAATTTTTTAGTATTGTTGGAAAAGGAGATTTAATTGAAGTTTTTAAAATGACTTATTATAATGCTAATGGATTATTAAAAAGACAAAATAGTAGATCAAGAAGTGGAACTATAAATAGTATTACATCAACTTCTGAAAATCAAGAAATAAAATATCCTCCCATAATAAAATCAATTCAAATTGTTTGTCGTTTTAAAGGACATACAAATATGGTTAAATCTATACAATTTTTAAAAGATAATGATGATACTTCATCAATGTATAGATTGATAAGTTGTGGATCAGATGGTAAAATATTTGTATGGGAATTTGATTATAAAGCTATACCGAAAGTTAAAAAACCTATAACTCAAACACATCAACATCATCATTATCATCATCTGCATCTGAGACCTAGAGAAGGTAGAAAATCAATACATGAAAAAAAAAATAGTATACCTATAATAACTCATAGCCCAAGTCCTTTACCTCATACAAGATCATCATTACATAAAAGAACAAAATCAGAAGATCCAATATTTAAAAATCCTTCATTAACTAATTTATTATCTACTAAAAATATTAATCTAAATAGTGTTTTACAAGATGATGAAAATACAAAGCAAAACACTGTTGGTGGAAATCAAGTTGATAATGTAATTGCATTATATAAACAATTATTAGATATTAGAAATAAAAAAGATTTACAAAAAAAATTTGGACAATATGGTACAATAATTTCACCAATTATAAATGATAAATATGTTCCATCTATTTCAATACCATTAGTAACTATTGATTTATCATGTATTATACCAGATGGAAAAATTGATAATTTTATTTTAAATAAAGATTCATTTTGGTGTTTTTGTAAAAATGGTGATATTTTTAAATATAATATAGCTCCTTAATTAATTTGTTTGAAAATTTTCAAAAATATTTCCATCTAATCCAAATCCTAATTCTTCTTCTAATCTATAATAATCTTGACCTAATGAAGAATTTTGAAATTCTGTATCATTTATTAACTTTGTATGTTGTTGTTGTTGTTGTTGTTGTTCTTGTTGTTGATAATTTTGTTCAATATTTGAATATGAAAATTCATTTAATTCTTGAGGTTTTGGATAATCTTCTTCTCTTTGATTATTTATTCTTGATGTTATATCTATTATATCTTTATTTCTAAATTCTTGATATTGGTGTTGTTGATGTTGTTGTTGGTGTTGTTGATGTTGTTGTTGATGTTGTTGTTGATGTTGTTGGAGTTGATTTTCTTGTTGATGATGATATTCTTGTTGTTGATTTTCTTGTTCTTGTTTTGCACGTTGTTGAATTTGCATTTGTAATTGAATTTGTTGTTGTTCTTCAATAGGTTTTCTAACAAATTCTCTAAAATTTTTAACTTCTTCTATAATTAACAGTTTCATATCTTGAAATTCTTCAAATTGTTCAAAAGTTTTAAAATCAAATTTAATTTGACATTCTGGTTCATCTCTTGGATCATGCCATACTTCTAAATACTTATGATTTAATGCTTCTGAAACACTAATTCTTTCATTTGGATCTAATGTTAACATTTTTTCTAATAAATCAATTGCTAATGGATTTGCTTGAGGAAATAAATTTTCAAATTTTATTTTTTTCATAAATGGTAATGATCTAACATAATTTTGAGCTCTTGTTGAACCAATTTTACTTAATGTATCTTCAGAAGGTGTACCTAATATTAATAAAATTTGATTTAATTGATCAACATAATCTTTACCTCTGAAAATTGGTTTCCCACCTAATAATTCAGCTAATATACAACCAACTGACCATACATCAATTGCTTTTGTATAATTAGTAAAACTTAACATAATTTCAGGAGCTCTATACCATCTAGTTGCAACATATTCAGTCATAAAACCTTGATTTTGTTCAAAATCTTCAGAAAATCCTCTTGCTAAACCAAAATCACAAATTTTTAATTCACAATCTGCATTAACTAATAAATTCCCAGGTTTTAAATCTCTATGTAATACATCAGCAGAATGAATATATTTTAAACCACATAAAATTTGATAAATAAATGATTGATAATGCAGATCAGTTAATGGTTGACCAGATCTTATAATTTGATGCATATCACATTCCATTAATTCTTCATAAAGATAAATTTCATTAAATTCTCCACTTAATGGATTGGGGATTATATCTAAATCATAAAGACATGTTATATTTTTATGACCTCTAAAAAATTGTAATAATTTAATTTCTCTTAATGCTCTTTTACATAGTATTTTCTTGTTAAAGATGTTTGTTATTTTTTTAATGGCTACATATGATCCATCAGCAGATGATGATAAATTTGAATCTGTGTTATTATTATTATCTAGATTATTTGTTGTATTTGTATTTCCATCATCATATTTTGCAGAACATACAATTCCATATGCTCCATGACCTAATTCTTTTATTACTTTGAATCGTTTATCTATTATAAATTCTTGATTATAAACTTTATTAACTGTTCTACCATAATATAGATTATTTTCTTCTTGTTGACTCATATGAATATTTGTAATTGAATAAGTTGAAATAATAAAACAATAAATATGTGAAATGAATAATGCAAAATTAAGTGTATAGATGAATAGTTGAAGTTGATGCAGGTGGTATATATGAATAGGTTGGTTAGCTTAATAATTTGTTTGCTAGGGATTAGATCTATAGGTTTTTGGTCGTATAGTGAATATAATAATTAATCCGTATAGATATTTGATTCAGTTTCTCTGACTAAATGATCTCATTAAATAAAGAGACAAAGAGAAAAAAAGACAAAAACAGAACGTTATACAAAAAGATAAAAATAGAAAATCAAAATAACATCATAAACAAAACAAACAAAGAAGGACAAGATAAAATTTAGAAAACAAAAAGAATGCCTAACCAATAGCTGCATTATTTGGTTTGTTAAATTAAAGGTAAAGATCAAAAAAACACTTTATCATGAGGCGATAAATCAAATCCGCATATTGATAAACCAAAAGTACAATCAACCTCGAATATTCAATGAAATCATACATGCTCTTATACTAGTGGTTTGGGTCTTCTCTGTCTAGTTTTGATCTTACAAGCTTGATTAGACCTCAGTATTGATATAAAGAAAAATACTAGTAATATTGCATTGACGTTTTTTACCTTCCATGAGTTTTTCCTTCTTCAATTCCGTGTTTCAGTTTAATCTCATATGTACTTATCTACAATAACAAAATAAGGAAACACAATAGGAACGGATAAAGTATTATCTAATTGATTCCATTATGGACTTCTCTTGATTATTAATTCGCTAATGATCTGATCTGATCTAATCTATCATGTAAATATTATTAAAAATCATAACACATAAGATATTCCACATTTTTGTTCTCTGCCAAATTTTTATTACGTACATATTATAATAATTTTTCTCCGAAATTATTGATAATGCCGTATCATCATTTTTTAGTACCTAAATCCATACATTGATTTCTGAATTATAATTGTTTCAATAATCAGGGTCAAATATCAATAAATTTATTAATATTTCTGCTTCTTCTTATATGTACCTGGCTACATTTTCTGAAAAGCTCAGGAATTTATTGGAGTAGATCTTCATATATTGAAAGATCATATATTGAAAGATATGAATCAGTGAATTGGTTTTAGAATAGTGTGACTCTGAAAAGCCGATCATAGCCTTGTTAAATTTTTTTTGAGTCGTAGCTTCACATAGTTTGACTTCCATTACATAGTTCAAAATCTTCAGCTGGGGCCTAAGCCTAACAGATATCAGATCTAATCAACTAGCCACTGCGGAAACATCTCTAATAGTTTATCTCAAAATATACAATAGGTAGGTCAGAATTCCGAACCAATGTAACAAATACGGTTGTATTATTGATTTGAATGGATGGAAAGTTGAAAATTTTGAGTTTTTGATAACAACAACTTATGGAAATTTGATTCACTATCATAGGATTTATAAGGTCGCTTTTTAAACTTTTTTTTTCGTACCCACTAGTTCATGCAAGGGATGAGGTTAATTTTTTGAATAAGAATAAAGTGTATTTAAGTTTATAACTTCAATAAAGTTAAAATTTAGCTCAATAATATTTAGTGATAAAGTTATAATCATATACAAAGCTTAATCTCCCGGAAATGTGCAGAGTTATATAAAAGCTTTTTGATAAATATATTTTGTAGCCACATATGTCATTTTGAAATCTGAATGAGATTTTATTGATCGTTTTGCAATCTATGTTTCAGATCTGAGATCTCGTATATTATGAAATCTTTTTTTTTTTTTCAGCTTAGATCGTCACTGTACTGTAAGAGAACAAATCTTACTTTCAATTCTCAAAACCATCAAAAATTGGCGATTATTCCTCGAGCAACTGGGTTTTAATGCAAGTAGAACCGGAAATGTAGAACTGAACACTTTTAAATAAAGTCAATCCTAGTCATGTTTGAGTATGTACAACTTTTGAAAATATAACCATGTTGTACTGCAAAGCGGTTATAACGACATTGAAACAAAATATAAAAAAAAGATATCACTAACAAAATCAGAAGCAGAAAGATAGGACGTGGTAGTGAATTGATGATAACAAAAGCAATAATCACCATTTAAAGCTCAAAATTAGTTAATCAATTGCTCAAAGTTTAATTTAACAATTGTGCAAACCTTAAAAGTTTTACAAAAGGGGGTGAGGGGATTGAAGATTTTGTATGAAGGATTAAAAAACATGAAGTCAATACGTTTCGTGCTAGCAATTGAAATTTTTTTGCTAGCTAGTGCAAATGCAGTAAGTACAAATCTAAGATCTCGTAACGATCGTCGTATCTACCAAATCCTGTTTCAGAACTAAATAGAAGAAGATCAGCAAATTTAGTTCAATTCAGAAGTATATAAGATTCAAATTAATTGATGAGGGTTAATTAGCTTACAACTATAAGCTTAAACTTTTTGTAGAACGTATATGTAGATTTAGCCGATTATTATCTAAAACTTTAAAAGATTCAAAAAAGCTTTATTGAAAGTATAAAGTTAACTTTTAACTTTTTCTTATCACCAAAAAATTGAGATCTGATTTGTATTTGCAGTTGATTGTATAATTTTGATCATCCAAAGTTCGTAAATTATCAAGTTCAAGATCTAGCAGAAATGATAGGAAAAGGCGGATGAATTATGTTGTCGGTTATGATAATATTAGTTTTACGCCTTGATAGAATATTATAATCTTCAAAAATATAATATTGGATTCTTGATCTAATCCGGTAAATTATTCTTTGAATAAGCCATACGTTTAAAAAATTCTTCATTCATTTGCCTCTCCTCAAATTAGTACAAATTTAGATTGCTCTATTCGTCAAGAAGTAGCGAAAGAAAAATTAGAGTTTGTAGAATTTTTACTAGTAAGAGTAAGAGTGAGGTTTTAAACTAAATCAAACTTTTTTAGATTAAATTTTTAGTTCAAAATAAAGGATTTCGTAAATTTTGTTTTAGTTTTAGTTGATTTAGAGTACCCAGTCAATGCCGATTCATACCCGATTGCTTTGACTGGTTTGTACCCCTATGCAATTAGAACCATAATCTATGACAAGCTCCTCCGAGAAAATCGAGTTTGTTGTGTCATTAGAAGTGTTTAATTCCAATAGCTCAGAGTAAAGAAAATAATTAATTAAATTAAAAAAAAGTTAGATCTGCGATTTTATGCAAGTGAAAGATCTCTCGTATCTGAAGAAAAATATAATAATTTCAACATAAAAAACTGATATCAATAATCGACTTGATAGGTCATGGTATATAAAGCTTATGGATGACCAATAGATAACAATCATTTCAACTGAGTACTCGTAAACAGATAAGTATGTCTTTTTTGCAAGTTATGCCTTTGCTTGCTTTATCAATAAATGTAACTTGAACACTGATATACAAATTAAGTAATTTTGCAGTATGATATAACCTTCTTTTGTCTCACTTTTATTTGGTCTACTTCATCAAAATAACAATATATTATTCATGATAATTTTACTCTCTTGCATGGTAATACCATGAGGTTACAATTGATAAACAACTTTATGGATATTCATAAGACAATGAAGATTAGAAGAAAAAGCCTTGCGTTGTATTTATTATTAATCAATTATATCAGATTTTCTTCATTTAAGGCGATTTCATTTCAACCAAGACCGATTATCCTGCTTTACTTTGTACGATCTGTGACTTTAGTTAAGTTCTCGCATCAAAACAAACCCTACATTTTTTTGACTAAACTCGCTATCTATTTCATTGATTTTAGTTTGAAATTTTACTATAATTTAAACTAAACTCGCAATTTAATTTAAAAGTTTATAAAACATATTAATGGCACAAGAAAAGTTTAAATTGATTAACTTTCCATATATTTAAACTTTGGAGCTTATTCAAATTTCCTTAATCCCAATATCAAACCTTTTTTTTTATATAATAAATTTGACAGATAAATCTATAAACTTTATCTTAATAATATATACCGTATTTGCTTTCTTGTTGTTTTAGAGTTATAATAATTTTGTCATTCATTATTTTTTGGTGTGTCAAATTACTTATAATAATTGTTCGGAATAACATGGTTCGAAGACTAATAGTTATATAATAATATTCTTGTTTCAAGAACCGCCTTTAGCAAGATGATTCTCAACAATTTTAATTGAATGATCTAGGATGATCGATCATCTGCTTGTGTTTCTAATAATGAAGTGACACAGTTCGTAATCTAAGTTGATGATTAAATTGGAAAAGTAGATTATCATACAAATATCATAGAGTAGTAATGTACAATGACAAAACCTTAATTTTCAAAAGTACATATCCGTAATTAACAACTGGCTCTTATGAATTTTTGAATTATAAACATAGACTATATAATTGAATGATATTTAACCCAACTGACATACAATTACCCAGATTTTAACTAAAATTTGTTTTAGTACATTCCACTGAAATTACTTAACCAAGTTAATAAGCTCAGTAATAGTATAAAGAGGTTGATGAGTTAAAATTACACAAATGAATAATCTGAACGTATTGTGATACAATTTCATCCCTAAAAATTTATTTAAATTTGTGTTCCCCAATTTTAGATCTGAAACAGTAAACTAAAAACAAATTGGAATTTCTACAAGTTTAAATATGCTCCTTTTTTCAGCCACATCGACATTAATATAGTCTATTTAATCAATATACCATACAGTAAGCTCTGGCTAAACATGATACATAAGTCATATGTTTATCGAAGCCATTTATAATTCTATAAGAAATATTATAATCAATATTTGAACCAAACTTTAAACTTTTTAAACTTAAAAATATTTCATTAACTAAAAAATAATAATCAAAGTTAAATTATTATTAGCCAAGGTTTTAGATTGTCTGTATTATTATTAGTATTGAAATTTTGTTGACTATTAAAATTTATAACCTGATTTTGAATCTAAAACATGAAAGACTTAGCCTAAGTAAATACATCTGGAATTGGGACCGAACGTCTTCCCTTATATAATATTCACAAAAATTTCGACAATTTCTCTATAAGTTAATTGTATAATTTCATATTTAATTTAAGTTGATAAATAAATTTTTTATTTAAAGTTATTAACCCCCCTAGAACTTATTTCAAAGAAAAATCAAAAAAGAAAGGAAAGAAGTGTATCATTCAACTTCAAATTAACAACAACACACTTTAAAAAAAGTTTAATCTGACTTTTTTTTTCATTATCAATTACTCATTTTCTTTTCTGTTATCAATCTAATAAACTTTTTACAATTACACATTTTTTCATACCACTATATATTAATTAAACAGGGGATTAAGAAAAAGATTACATTTAAGTGGTAATTTTTTAAAGTTATTAAATTCAGGATTACTTTATAATTATTTTAAAATAAAGCATATAACAATAACGTATTTATTTATTTAAATATCAATTCAAAGATTAAAGATTATAAATATAAGCGCTTTGGTCACATTTTTAAAAATTTGTGTTTCACTAATTTCAAATATTTTATTTGTATTTGTTTCATACTTTCTGATTTAACTACAAGTTTTTTAGAACAAATACATCCAATAAAATAAACTAGTTCAAAGTCATTTATATACAAACAATCAGTTGGCACGTTCAGAGACGATCAATTGATTACTTAGACTAGTTTCGTTCAACTACATTCATTCAATAATCTTCCCCAACTTTTTCACCCAAAGTTTTAGAAAAAGTACGAGAGAGACAAAACACAGACAAAAAAAAACAAAAATATAAATTTGTATTTATTTATTGATAACTCAAAATCATTATTAAGATCTCAATTGAAGATTAATATCATAGATTTACGCGTTTAATTGAAGAGTCTACAATACAACCAACAAAGAACTATGCAATTATGAGTTCAGGAAGTAAGGGGGATAGAACTGAAGATTTAGCTTCCCTATTTTTACCAGAAACATTACAAAATTTACAACAAAATTCAAATACAAACTTAAATTCAACTACAAATACAAATACAACATCAACATCACCAAACAAGGCCAATGATGATCCAAATGGTATAGATATAAATTTTAATAATTCACTTGGAACAAATAATCAACAACAACAACAACAGGATAAATCAGGAGAAAGATCAGATTTATCAAAAAATGAAATGTTATCAAATGATAATGATTCAATAAATTTACCAATATCAACAAGTTATCAAGATTTTTTAAATAGTAATAATTTTATAAATAAACCTATAAATGATGAACCAGAACAACCTTTTAGTCATTCTAGTCATTATGCTCAATATATGCAATTTGATCCATCAAATATGAATATGATTCAACATTATTCAAATTTTCATAATCCCATTTATCAACAATTATATTCACAACTGATACCTGGTCAACAACAATCTCAGCAACAATTACAACAACAGCCACTACAGCAATCACAACAGCAACAACAACAACAACAATTACTACAACCTCAATTCAATCCAGATGGAAATAATTTATTACTACATTCACCTTCACCATTTCCACAACAAATGAATTATAATCAAAGAAATTATGAAGATTATGAATCAGAATGGCTTAATTCACAATCACAAATACCTTACCAATTTGATCAACAACAATTACATTTACAACCACAACAATCACAACCACCACTACAAAGTCAGCAGCAACAAATTCAACAATTACAATATAGACAGCAGCAGCAGCAACAACAACAAATACAACAAAGACAGCAGCAGCAGCAGCAGCAACAACATCAATTCCAACAACTACAACAAAATACCCAACACAATTCAAATTCCAAACGATCTCAATCTCCACAACTTCAAGAGGATATCAAAAAGAAAAAACCCAAGGGAAGAAAAAGAGATAGTAAACAAATATTTGATTTTCAAATTGATTATAAACCAACTAAAATGAAGAAATTATTAGATTTTACACCATCTGGTATTACAAGTATAAATGATTATAAAATAATTGATAATAATAATAATGAAATTAATGTTGATTTTAATGGGTTTTTTAATGGTAGATTTTTTACAAATGATACTGATAATAATAATTATATATTTACCAAAAATGAATTACAAAAAAATAATAAAATTTTAAAATATAATAATCATGAAAATCATCCACAAATTGAAGATCCAAAAGTTGTTTCATGTTATAGAAGAAATTATATTCAAATATTATTAAATATGAAATTAAATGGTATTAATAAAGATTTTAAATTATTAAAATTACAAACAAGTGAATATGGTTATACAACAACTAGAGTTATAAAATATTTTAAAATTGAAATATTAGCAACAACAAATATATCAAATTCAAAAAATGTTCCCATAATTATAAGAAATGAACCAAAAGATGTTGAAAAAGAAAAAGATAAAGAAAATAATAAAAAAATTAATTATTATGAATCCAAAGAAGATATTATACAACCACAAGCAATTGGATCACAAGAACATATAATAGTTATAAATAATGAATCAGAATCAATTATTAAAAATAATGAAATGGATAAATATTTTATTATAAAAAAATTACAATTTAAAAATGCAACTCCAAATAATGGAAATTTAACTTTTCAAAATTATTATCATTTAAAAATTAAATTAAGTTGTATTGTTGCTGATATTTATTATGATGATTATATTGATGATATTGATCCAACAGAGATCAATAAAAATGGTTCTACTAGTAACAATAATGGTAATAATACAAATGAATTTTTATTAACTGAATTAATAAGTGAACCAATAATTGTTAGAGGTAGAAATCCAAGTTTTTATGCTGAAAGAAAAGATTTATTAATTAAATGTAGACAATTTAATTCAAAAAAGAGTTTTCAATTAGCTGCTGAATCAAATTTAAAAGATGATGATAATCATAATAATGGATTTGAAGAAAATGAAAATGACCACCAAGATCATGATCATAATGATCATGAGAGTGGTTATGATAATGATAATGATAATGAACATGACAATAATGATAATAATAATGATCATGATCAAGATATGGATTCAGGATTAGCTGAAAATGATTCAAATGATGAAGGATCTCCTTATACTACAAAAACAAATAATGACAAACAAAATGATTATGGAATGTCATATAATAATTTTAATTCATCAAGAAATAAAAGTTTCAATAATAATAATGAAATAAATCAAAATTCACCAATTGATGATTCAATAAATAAAAAAAAATCAATAATAGATTTAAATTCAAAAATTTTTGAAAATGATACTAGTGGTAATCTAAATCCAACAAATTTATCATCATCATCATCATATTCAATAAATCAAAATCACACAAATCCAACTTCAACAACATTATCATCAATAGATTTAAATTCAATAGATGGTTATAAATATTTTCCTATATCACTGCACTATTATTTACCTCCAGTTAATGTTGTTTATTTTCCTCATAGAGCTCATCATCCTATTGAAAAAGATGAATTCGAAAATAATAATAATAATTTAGAATCAAATTTAATTGAAAGAAAAAGTTCAAATGTTTATTTTAAATAAATGTTTGCTTGCTTTTTTCAATTGTTAAAATAGCTAAGTTTTAACTTATAATAATCTTCTGTAATACCCTTCAATAAATGAATAAAAATAGAGCTAGATTTACTAAGTATATAGTTTGTAACATTTTTAATATAATATATATTTACATTTCCTATGACAAAAAAAAAACATTATAAAAACCTATCTTATAAAATCTATTCTTTAACTAAAATTGAAGCAGCTCCCATACCTGTACCAATACACATAGAAGTTAAACCAATTTGTCCTTGTTTTAATAATCTTAAAATAGTAGCATATTGTCTTGCACCAGTAACTCCTAAAGGATGACCTAAAGCAATAGCACCACCATTTAAATTTAATTTATCTTGTGGAACATTACATTGTTCTGCACTATAAAGACATTGAGCAGCAAATGCTTCATTAATTTCAAATACATCAATATCATCAATTGTTAAACCAGTTCTTGCTAATACTTCAGGAATTGCAAATGCTGGACCAACACCCATAATTTCTGGTGGTACACCAACTGATACAGCAGCAATATATTTAGCAACTATTGGATAACCTTTTGATTCAGCTAATGATCTTTTCATTAATAATACAGCTGCTGCACCATCACTAATTTGTGAAGCATTACCAGCAGTAGTAGTACCTCCAAATGCAGGTGGTAATTTACCTAAACCAGCAGCATTTATACCTTTTCTTGGACCTTCATCAGTATCAACAATGACTTCTTTTTCAGTAACATTACCATTTGAATCAGTAGTTCTTATAATTGATTTAATTGGTAAAATTTCATCTTTAAAAGCACCAGATGAAATAGCTTTTTCAGCTTTATTATAAGAATTAGCACTAAATTCATCTTGTCTTTCTCTTGAAATATTATATTCATTTGCAACATTTTCATTTGTAATACCCATTGGAATTAAACATGAAGCAACTTTTTCATCTTCACCTAAATGAGGATCTATTTGTGGAATAGTAGATTTATAATATTGAGACATTGATTCAATACCTCCACCAATACCACAATCAATTTCTCCAACTGCAATTTTATTTGCAATATCTGAAATAGCCATTAAACCTGAAGAACAAAATCTATTTATACCAATAAAAGCAGAAGTATAAGGAATACCAGCAGCTAAACAAGCACCTCTATGTTCAGTTGAACCAATAGCTTGATTTAAAACATTACCCATAGCAACATCTTCAATTAAATTTGGATCAACTTTTGTTTTAGCCAAAAATTCTTTTAAAAATTCAGTTAAAATATATTCTGATCCAACTGATTTAAATGAACCTTTAAAACCTTTACCAATAGCTGTTCTATATGCTGCAACAATAACTACATCATCTGGATGTTTTTCTAATATATCTTTTTTATTATTTCCTTTAATATGACCGTTTACCATCTTTGATTATGTATATATGTATGATATTTGAATATGTAAGTGTTAAATGTATATATATGACGATTTGATAAATATATAATTAAGTGTGATTATACTTTATAATGGTTAAGTGGATAGTTGATGTGAATTAAAAAAAACTGTTAGATAACTGAAAAAAAAATGGCAAATTGTTGATATATTATATTTTAATAGAATAAAATTTGAAATATGGAGTAGATAAAAGCTTGTGAATAATTAACTATTGTATTATGTAATAATTTATGTAAGATTGTCTAAATTAAAGAGAGAATTAAAGCGAGGTTTAAGAATGATTCGTACGAAAGTTCTAGTCATACATGAATTTTTATTTCAGGGGGGCCAATAGTACAACACACTTCCTTCATCGAGAGATACATTCACATTATGGACTTATTGGTCATTACCTCTACACTTGTTCTTTTACCCGAACAGTTTTGTTGTTATCATTCACTATCTACATCGGTTCAGAATTACTTATATTCTTCCTTTTTTTTTCCCCACATAATAAATATTTCTGTAACTTTGTACACTACCAAGTTTTAATACAACGGTTTTAAAGTGAATCAGTAATTGACCAATTTACACTATTAATAGAACATACTTCTAAAGAATTTATTAGTCAACATAAGAATGATTGAATGGTTTCAACGAAGTTAATCATTGGCTAGCGACCGGTATAGTCAACCAAAACGACTAGCTTAGTAGGATTTATGCAACCGTATTTGCAAATGGCTAATATTCTATGTAACAATCAATTTTTTGTTAATTCAATGCTACTACTTACTACTATAATTCTTATAAAAAGTTTACCGAGGCTTCTGATTTTTAGTGCTACCAACTGTATTATGGTGTTAAAAATAATTTAAAGGCAAACGGTAATTAAAGAAAACAAACGGATTCTTACTCTTTTTCTAAAGGCCGATAATTTAAATTTTATCTACTTGTATTGTCTTGTATTGTATAGACATTACTTTAACACTTACTGAAAAAGAGTTTTGCTTTTGTTGCAACACTCCTCGAATGAAGGATTTAAGTATGAGCATGGGAAGATATTGAAACTAGAATTGAGCCAAATACAGATTTAAGTCAATCATGAACAAACATCAACGGAGGTCGGTAAATACAGATCAATAAAGTGTTGAAGTTAGCCGAGTTATCACAACATCAAACTATGTTTGGATATGCTATACCATTTTAAAAAATACGGTTTAAAATACTCAACCGGACTTGAATCAATCATTATTATGGAGTCTTATATCATTTAAGTGGTTTTGATATCTTATCAATGAATCACAAATATATTTAAATCCCATGAGTTAACTTTTTATCATCCCTAAGTCCAGTAAAACAATTGGTTTAAGTTTAGGAAAAGATTTCAAATTAGCTGGGAAAGAGATATAAAGGAACAATACTAAGTAGTTCGAGTCATCCCGAGGATTATTTTCATACACTCATTATGTTTTTCATAAAACAAGATATTTGCTAGGTTTATTGAATGACTTTTAAAATTTTGCCCAGTTTTGAAGAAAAGAACAAAGAACAAAACAATTTGTCTATTCAGATAAAATATCTATGTTCCTTTTGTTCAAACTGACTGCGTTGGATTCTAAAGGTCTTTCAATGAAATAATTAGAAGCCTAAGATTACACTTATTAGAGAGCAGAAGTTCACATCTGAACTGAAAATTACTTCAAATCATTGGAACTTTTGATTGAATCAAATAGTTACTTTTGATTGTTTCACTGATATTTGATTTTGAGATATGTTCAAAACTTTGTTTATTTCAATACTAATTTTAATAGCTCACTGAAATTTCGTATCAGTATTGTTGGCTCTATTGTAAGAAAAATAGAGTTTCAAGCCAATGTTACTTCGTCGTTTTAGACTATACCATTTGTTATTGCTGGTTTACTACTTTCTTTAATCATGATTCTTCTTGATTCACGTTTTCTACAGCACTTGAATTCAATGTTAACTTTCTCAAGTTAAGCTACTCTTTTTTTGGATTCAATCACTCCAGAAATAGGAAGCTCATAGCATTGTGATTAACAATTACGAGTCCTCGTAAGCCAGATAGGCTTTAAGTACTTGTTGACATGACAATATAAAAATCATCTTATAAGCAAGAAAAAGCGCAAAATTCTGATCAAATTTTTGCGTATTAGTTTAATAAAATGTTTCATAGTTTATCTTCGTAAATTTGTTCTTTAATTATTAGAGATCTTACGTATTTTGAAAATTTATTTATTTATAGCATAGATAGAATTAAATACATGAAATTTTGATCAATTTTTAGTATCTAACTTACAATATTACTTGAAGTAAGGAATACAACTCACATCTTGGATATGAATTTGATCTAATCATAGGAAAGCAAGAATCACAAATTAACAGCTGTCAAATATATATTATTTCAAATACCACATAACTTTTCAATAAAGATGACATCAGTTGCATCATCATCATCATCATCAAATCCATTAATATCTGATCAACAAGTAACTTTCCAATATGCAAATGAATGTGATTTAGAAATACATTGTTCACCATTTGGTTTAAGTGGATTATATATGAGAATTGGAGGTGCAAATATAATGGGAATTGGATCAACAATGGGATTAATAACAGGTAGTACTAAGGGGCTAATACATTATAATAATAGTAATGATTTAATTGATCAAAAATATAAAGCATATGTTGTTATAGATGAAGAAGGAATGTTAAGAATAGATTTTACAAAAATTACTATAGATAATAATTCAAAAGAAGGTAATAATAATAATAAAATTGAGAATAATGTATCTAATGCGTTTGAAAATGATGATAATTTAGAAGAAGAAATACCTACATTAGTGTTTAAAGGACCTTGTCCTGAAGGTAGACCAGATGATATAGAACCTTTTATTGGAATTTTTTCATTTGAAAAAGAAACTTCATAATAAATAAAAATAGAGCAGAAGAATCGTGATTCTGAGGAGGTATTAATCAACTTTAATTGGCTTTAATTAACTCTAATCAGTGAATGTTGTACTCTACATTATTTCATGCATACATCGGAATTAAGTTTAACAGTATCGTAGTATCTATCGTAATTATTTTTTAAGTATTGTTGCGCGATACTTTATCAGAGATATCGGATCTACATAAAATTCAATTGATAACAAAAACAAACAATAATCAAAAACAGTTTTATTTGTATATATCAAAACGTTTTAATGCATAGAAATGGAGAAACCATACCTGCCATTACTGGTGATATAGACTATAAAAATGCAATTCATATATTTCCTAAAGATTTATTATATCTACGATCAAGTATTATAGCATATGGATCATCATTAGTTTCAACATTTGTTGGATTTCCATTAGATACAATAAAAGTTCGAATGCAAACTCATAAAGAATTTACAAGTTATTATGATTGTATAAGAAAAACATTAGCAAAAGAAGGAATACGAGGGTTTTATAGAGGTGTTTGGGCACCATTAATTTCAACATCTTTTTCAAAATCCCTAAGTGTATCAATTTATTCATTTTCAAAACCTTATGTATATAATAGTTTATTTAATAATTCAATTTATCATAATATAAAAGAAGAACATCCATTTATAAGAAATTTACCAGTTTGTTTCATATCAGGTTTAATTGCAGGTGGATGTGTTTCAATATTTGCATGTCCTTTTGAATTTATAAAAGTTTATGCACAATTAGAAAAATTAGTTGGTAATAAAGTTGGTGCAAAATTAAATGGTTCATCAACTATTCAAATAATGAAAAATATTATAAAATATAAGGGTATAACTGGTTTATATTCTGGTTTTAAATTACATTTAATAAGAGATTCTTTATCTACAGGTATGTATTATAGTTTTTATGAACTGGTTAAATTATTAGTTAGTGGTACTCAATCTTCACCATTTTCAATATTATTAGCTGGTGGATTATCTGGTGTTATAAGTTGGATTATAATTTTCCCAGTAGATACAGCAAAATCAATTATACAAAATGATGTTGTAAAAAGTATATTAAGTCAACAACATGGTATATCAATGAATAAAATTATAGATGATAACAACGAGAAAAAACCAAAATTTTTAAAAAATTCTTATAGAGGTTTAGGAATATCTGTTGCAAGATCTTTTATTACTAGTATGGTGTTTTTCGGAACTTTTGAATTAGGTATGAAATATTTAGCTTGAAAGAGTTATACAAAATATTTGGTTCCTCATAATTATATTTACATTATACATTATACATTACACATCATAAATATTTATTAGATAGATTAAACTAAAAATTGTTTTATTTTTCTCTTGATCTACCTCTATCTTCATCTGTTCTATAAGCTGGTGCAATCAGATCAGATATTTTTCTAATTTTTCTAATTGGACTTGAATCTTCATTTTCACCATTACTTTCATCATCAAGTAGTCTTTTCATTGGAGATTTTGATCTTGTTCTTGTTGCAGGATAATCTTTATCATCTAAAATTGGTATACTTTCATTTGATAAATTATTATGTTTATTATAATTTGGTCTTGAAGAAAGCTTTTGATCAATACTTCCATATTTATGACCATTTCTTAAACTTCTTGATTCAAATTGAGCTATTTCATCTAAATCTAATCCAAGAACATTTCTTCTATTTGTTCTTTTACGTTTTTTTGATGAATTAGATGTTTCAGTTGATAAATCTTCCAGTTTTGGTCTTATTTCAAGTGTGTTTTGTTTGATATCTTCTACTTCAGTTTTAACTTTTTCATTAAGGTCGTCGATTTTTTCATATTCAGGTGAATCAACTTCAGTATTTAATGATTCCAATACTACTTCCTCCTCTTTAACCACCAAAGAATCCTCCTGAGTTTCAGGCAGTTCATGATCGTCTTCATTTACTTGTTCTATAGGCTCGTCAATTTTATCTACCGTGATCTCCTCAAATGAAACAATCTCTGACTTTTCAATACCAGATCTGAGCATTCTTCTCTTCCTTCTTCTTCTTTTTGATGGACGAGTGTAGGAAATTTCAGTTGTTATTGTAGTATAGTCATCATCGTCATCACTTTCATCAGAGTCGGTTTGATCTCTTTCTGCATTTGTTTGATGACTAAAATTGAATGATATATGTGGAGTTTTATTTGATACAAATTGCTTAAATTTAGAAAGTTGAAAAACATTTGAAATTGGAATTTTATTTTCTTTAATGTAGTCTTTCATGCTTGATACTCTGTTTTGAATTACATTTTTATAAATGGATATTGAATTATCGACAAGTTCTTTAGATTTGTTTTCGACTTTATGCAAGAAAGATGGAACTGATTCTTTAACCACATCCACAGTATTAGACACCTTATCTTCAAAATCGTGTACCTTGTCTTGAACAGCGATGGTCACTCTTTTATCAACATCAATTTCGTCATCTGGGTTGCTTTCATACTCGACGTCCTGCTCTACAAATTTTTCAGCCGTATGGTAAATTTCAGAACCTAAAACTTGGGCTTCTTCAGCTAAACTTGTAGCCTCATCTTTAATCGCATCACTTGCATGTTTTGTAGCTTCTATAATTTTTGAATCAACATCTACAGTTGGTTCTTCAGTTTCAACTGTTGGGTCAATTTTTTCAACAAATTTTTCAGCTGCATTAATCACTTTAGTACCTGACTCTACTGCATTCTCTGTTAGTTTTGAATAATCAACTTCTTGTAGCTTCTCCAAAACATCTTCTGCGATCTCTTCAACTTTTTTATCAACATCGACAGTTTTCTCTTCCTCTTCCTCGTTGTATTTCCCGTCAGCATCAATTTCTTCTACAAAACCTTCAGCCGCTTCCAATATTTTAGAGCCTCTTTCTTTTGCTTCATCAATTGCACTAGTAAAATCAATTTGTTCAATTTGTTCAATTTTGTGTTCTACCAACTCCTTGACTTTACTGTCAACATCAATAGCTTCACCGTCACTACTATCAATTGCATCCATTTTCTCAACAAAATCTTCTGCAGCATTATTGAATACACTGATCTTTTCTTTTGCAACATTTAATAAATCTGAGACGTTTATTTTTCTCAAATGATCAAACGCATTTTTGGACTTTTCAATTAATTTTTTATCAACATCAATTCCTTGAACAGTTGGCTCCATTGATGCGTCCATCTTGATTACAAATTCTTCTGCTGCTTCTAAAACGTTGGTACCTATCTCCTTTGATTCTTCGAGATGACTCGACACATCAATATCTTTTACTCGTTCAACCACACTTTCAGCAAGTTCTTTAACTTTTCCATCAACATCAATTCCTTCAACATCGCTAGAATTATCCGGATTAAATCTTTCAGCAAAATCGTTTACAGCTTCAGCTATTTTTTCACCTGTATCTTTGGTTTCATCAATAATACCTGACACATCGATTTCTTTTATTTCATCTAAAACAACCTCTGCTTTATCTTTAATCTTTTCGTCAACATCAATAGCTTCAGTTTCATTGTCATCAAATGCATCCATTTTATCAACAAATTCTTCAGCAGCTTCAATAATAGTTGAACCTTTCTCTTTAGCTACATTGATTAATGATGCAACTTCAATATCTTTCACTCGTTCAATACTGTCTTCAACTACATCTTTTACCTTTTGATCGACATCTAACTCATTATGACTAATTTCTGCTTTAGATTCTTCACTTACAAACTCCTCTGCAGCTTCAACGATTTCCGAAACTGATTCTTTAGTTTGTTCAACAGATTTTTCAAAATCAACTTCTTTTAATTTATCATCTGCTTGCTTAGCAAAATTTCGTACCTTTTCATCAACGTCTATTGCTGCATCTTTAGCACGCTCTGGTATCTCAAGTTTTTCTACAAAACTTTCTGCAGCATCTAAATTCTTTGATCCTGAATCTTTTACATCTTCAACAATCTCCGAAAACTCATTTTTTGTTTGTTCTTTAGTTTCACATAACTTGTCATGCACATTACTCAAACCTTCTTCCAATTGGTTTTTAGTTACTTCCATTAAATCGGAACTTATAGTAGCTAATTCATGAGATTTATCAACAACATAATCAGCAACTTGTGTCGATATGTCCTTAAGTTTTTCAAATTTTTCCTCTACTTGACTTTCTACTATAGGTTCGGCATCTTCCATCTGATCATCTACGGGAAATTGATCTGCGTCATTTATATTCTCAACAAATTGTTCAGCTGAATCTATTAGTGAATTAGTTGCGTCTGATACAGATTTTTCAACTGAGGTAATCTTTTCTTTTGAGCTTTCCACGAATGGTTCAAGTTGATGTTTGAAGATTCCAACATTAGGAAATATGTTTAATAATTTTTTATGTAAATTGAATGTTTCGGTAGTCCCAGGTTGTGATTCACTTGTGTTTGAGATTTCCTCTATTGAATTATTACTAATACGGTCCACCTCTGAAGCATCAATTATAAGTTCTGACTCGTCAATGGCATCTAATTCTGGCGGCGTGACTTCTTCAACTTCTAATGTTTCTTCGACAGTGGTATTATCCACCGATTCAACGTCATGAGGATCTTCTTCATTAGTTCCAGAAGATGGTGAGACATTCTCTGGAAGAGACGCATGTTCAGTCTCTTCCAATATATCATGAGTTTGAGTGGTTTCGTTTCCAACACTCACTGGTTTAGTATCATCTACTTCCATATTTGATGTATCTTCAGCTGTATTAGTCATTGGGGTAATATCATTTAATGTGTCAAGTTCAGGATAAGTAACTTCATTTAACGTATCAAGCTCTGGTGGGGTTATTTCCATTGTATCTACTTCAATGTTTGATGATGACGCAAATTCTTGTGGCTCAGTGACTTCCATTTCTGTATCACCATCTTCATCAACGTTCTCACTCAATGATTCAACGTCATATACTTCTTCGTTCTGAAAAACTTCATCTATATGATCAACAACATCAGTATCACTGGATAAGATGGTCGTTTCATCAGCTACCTCTTGTATTGGGGAAGATTTGACTTGATTTTCAGTACTGGTGTCGGTCCCTTCTTCTACTTCAGCATCATTTAATTCTTCCTCCACTGATTGTATCGATGTAGTTTCTTCATTAATTGTGACCTCATCTGATTCACTTCCTAAGCTATCCAATACTGGTACTTGAATTGGTTCAAGTACTTCTTCAACCACTTGACTTGATAAATCATTTGGTGCTTCAGATGATCCTCTTATGCTTCTCTCTAAATCCTCGACAGCTTCGATTTTGACATTATATTTTATTTCAGTTTCTTTTAACTTTTGTAAAGTAACTTCAGGATCTTCCTCTTGAATTGTTCTAAAAATAGGCATTGGTGGTTCTTCATCAGCAGATTCAGCAATGTTTGATTCCTCAGTTACTTCAACTTCTTGGGCCGAGTCATTTTTTATATCATCTTTAAGTTCTTCACTATCCTCCTCTATTACAATTGGATCATTTTCAACATTTGATGAATGAATATCTCTTATATTTGTATGATGATAATCACTTTTCATAGATTCAAATTGACTTTCATCAGCTAAAGAAGCATCAGATCTATTATCATCTAAATCATTAATTTTAATTTTTTGATCACTTAATTCATGAGCATAAAAGGCATCTGGTAATGGTGCAAAATCTTCAGGTCTAAAATTATTTTCATTAAAATTTGAGTCAGATTCTGAATTTGAATTTAATTCTTCTTCATCTTCTTCTTCTTTGATTGAACTATATTTAGCTAAATTATTATCAGTAATTTCTGAATCTGCCATATAACCTGATTGAGAATGAGTTCCTTTAAAATTATGAATATTTCTTTCTCCTAAAGCACTTGAAGCATATTGCATTAATGTATTAAAAGTATGTGTTGATGGTTTAGGTCTTTCATCAGTATCATCTTCTTTTTCTTCATCAGCATAATCATCAACTTGTGAATCAAAATTTAAAGGTTTTTCTGAAAGTTCTGGTGATGAAATAGCTTCAACATCATTTTCATCAGTTTCACTAAGATCAGAACTTATTTCTTCGACGTCATCTTCTGATATAGCTTTAACATTTCCCTCATCATTGGATTCACTTTCAACTCCGCTCCAACTTTCAGCGTCTGATGATACATGATTTATTTCGATTTGTTGATTGTGATCTTGGTTTTCATAAAATAAATCATCATTAACATCTTCATCCACATTTTCAGTAGTCACTAAGTTTGGATCAAAACTTTCATTCTTATCTTCATTGTCATCGACAATAAATTTTTTATCCTCACTATCAGGTTCTTCTTCAAATTCATCATAGCTGTCTAATGCTAAATCTTCAGCTTCGATATCTACACTGTCTTCTGAATTGTCATTATCTGAAGCATCTACCGGTAAATTAACGATCTCTGTGTTCGTTTCAATTATTTCTTCATTAATTAATTCCTCTTCCGCTTCTTCCTCCGCTTCATCAACTTCTTCATCATGATCCATTTCTTCATCTTCTTCATCCCAATCCTCTTCAGCTTCATTCTGTATAAATCCATAGCCATTTCTATAAGGATCAATTTTGGTATAATTAATATGTTGTTGATGATGATGATGTTGATGTGAATTATTAGTTAAAGGTTGCATATAATTTTGATTTAAATAATTTAAATTTTGTTGATCAAATACATTATTTGTAATTGCTTCATCTTCTTCATCATATGCTTGTTCAACATCTTCAGATTCTTCTTCTTCGTCATATTGTTGTTCAATATCCTCTTCTTCTTCAGACCCAGACAATATTTCAATTGCTTCGTCTTCGTTTTGACCTTTATCTTCATATTGTGAAGGATAATTATTGTAAGACAAACCTGATGGATATTGATAGTTTTGACGATTTGGTATTATGTATTGATTATTATCCGCATTCTCCTCTCCATCTTCTACTTCTTCATCCTCTTCAACTTCTTCTTCTTCCTCCTCTTCTTCATCTTCGCTATCCAAATCTTCTTCTTCCTCATCATCATCATATTGCACATTATACTTAGGTAAACGTTTTCCACCAATATGCGCTCGTTGATCGTTATTTTCTATATTCTCATATTCTTGTTGTCTTCGTAGATTTTCAATCTTTCTTTCTTCAATTAATCGTGATTCATTTTGTTCTTTTTCTTTCAAATAGTCACCTAATTTATTAAATTCTTCATCAAAATGTTTCCTTTGTAAAATCTTTTTATTTTTTAAATTTTCAATTTCTAATTTTTGTTGTTGTTTTAATGAGTTAATTTCTTTGGAATGTTCAAATTTTAAATTTTGATATCTTTGTTTTAAATCATCTATCCAATCAATTACATCTTCTGCATCTTTTGCTTTGAATTGAATTTGATTTTTCGAAGAAGAGTGATTTGAATTTGAATTATTAATTGATGTGTATTCTTGAATTGAATTTGTTGATGTATTATTATTATTATTATTATTCCTGATTGATCTAGTATATAACTGTCGTGGTTTACGTTGTGGTAGTCTTTGTTGATTATCTCGTATATTTTTGGATTTATTATATGGTGAGGTGTAATTGCTACTCATTATAAGTTGAAGATCTTATTGAGCATTAATATTTTGGATGATTTATGATTGATGATGCAATAACCCCGTAATTGATCTCATAAACATCTTAAATCGTTTAATTGTATCAAATTTATTATTTGTAACGAAATGGTAGTGTGTCGCATAATTGGTTTGTCATAAAATTATTTATGTCAAACATCTGACGTTTCAAATTATTTTCCGTCTTAAACCGTCAATTTTAACACTGAATAATAGATACATGGAAATAGTGTTATACGATTCGACAAATATGTTAAGGACCGCTTAATTTCACATCTTTCTAAAAAATTTTATGTAACTTCTAAATTTAGAAACTTTTTATGATTTGAAATTATCATTCGTATAAATTTTAGATTATGATTCCTTAAAAAAAAGAAATATTAATAACCTAGTTTCAAGTTTCGAAAATTTCATGATTTTCTTTCTAAATGAAAAAGCTTTGTGTGCCAACCTAATATTTGTAAAGATCTCATATTTTCACACGGCTTTTTGGGCTTTTTGAAAGTGTTTAAGAAACGATTACAAAACATAATTTTCTTTGAATTAACTTTGTGCAAAATCGAAGTTTTTCGTAGTTGAGCTTTGATTTTAGGCTAGAAGTACCAAATATTTTTCGGATATGAGTTTTAGCATTACTTAACAACTAAATAAACTTGCATATTTAAGAAAGTGTACATTTGAAAAATAATAAAAATCAGGTTTTATTCATGACTTTGCTTCTAGGCAAGAATTATCCACGAAGGCTGTACTCGATGTTCTACTAAGAACCTTGAATCTACAAAGTATCGCAGAAAACTCTTATTCTTAACTTGTCAAAGCATGTGATCAATGATTTTTAAAATTTAAGTCTGCTTTTCGTCCTATTAATTGCAAGGATGGTATATAGCTAGGGACCAAAACTAGTTGAAAACAATATATGAAAATGAGTTTCAGATTAAAGAACGTTTGCATTTTAAATATAGTAGATCAAAAAAAGTCTCTATAATGGTCATTTTTGGTAAAAATTTTAAGGAACTTGAAACTCAGGGTAGTCCAATTAAATTTGCAAAAATTGATCAATTGAGGAGATGATGAGTTTAAAATGTATGAGTAGATGTAATAACCTTCAACAAAATACTTTTCGTATACTATTTTTTCAATCATTTACTTGTATTACTTCTTGAAAATTGCATTACTTCTTGAAAATTGAAAAATACTGGTCATCAAGACAAAAAGAAATTCTATGCCTTTCGGGGAATTGAAAACAACTGGAAAGCCATACGGTTACGGTTAACCTAAAAGTAATTCGAATTATGCAAATGCATTGGTTAGGTAAACTGTATCAACAAACAAATAGGTTTATGGTTAAATTCAAGATAACCCGAATTAAATAACGGAAGCTGGTTAAAAAATTGAATGCGCTATTATTAAATACAATTCATTTATATGTTGATAAATTTGCAAAGAAATAAGTAATAAGTACTTCCTTAGCTCATGAACGTTCTATAAGGGAAAATTGGCTAAAGGGCTTTATAATTAACCTCAAAGTGACATATTTCCATGAAACAACACAAATCAATGGAGTTTGGAAGTACAAAACTTTTTGTTTAATACAAATATTTTATACAATAAGAAATGCAAGTAATTTATGAAATGATTTACACTTTTTTATTTCTTCTATGCAACAAATATTAAATTCAAGAGTATTATCATGAACTCAAAAGTCCTAATTTCCATTCGCTCTTGAAAATGGTTGAGTCCAGCTCGAATCAAGACGTCTGTGATGCTATAATAATAAAGTTTTTCAATGATATGCCAAAAAAAACTTTAAATAATTTGGGCTAAAAAAGTTTTTATGAAGTCGAGGCTTATGTGTACTAGTTTATCCTTACCCTCGTTTCAATTCTTAAATTAGTTTCGTAGTGACTATTTCATACCATAACTCAAATTTGTGATTATGAAATTTGTTTCAAATCCAATTATGATAAAATTTTGACATTTTTCCATCAAAAGCCTTTCAAATTTTTATACCTAATTCACAGTGTAGTTCCAAATGGAGAATTGAAATTGGTTTTGTTTTAAATTATTATATTAATGTATAATCTATTAAATTAAATAATTTTGCATGACAATATTTCACTCATTCATTAAAAAATTATTTTTACAATTATAATATGTAAAAATTATTATAATATTAATTTGATAGATGATACAGAGAAAGAAAAAAAAAAACATATGATCAAACTAGACTTAATTGGAGTAATGCTAATTAAGTTTAAAATGAAAAATTGAACCATTTGTAAGTTATATTCAATACAACTTAGTTTTTGTTTACAACTCCATATATATATATTTATAATATACGAATTTTTAGTATTGCTATATTATTATAGAGTATAGTTTAGTAAGTAAAGTACTAGATTCACTACTAATTAGAGCGTAAAATAATATTAAAATTTCTTTTTCAGTTCTTCAAGTATGAGATCTTAACTTTTGGTATGAGCTAGATTTTGTGTCATTCCAAATTTATAATAATAAAGTAGAGAGAAAAAAAAAAAAATTCAAAATTCCTTCTCTCTTTATTATTATTTTAAACTAAACAATAAAACTACCAAAATAGTAACACAATTTAAAATTTCATATATAAATACTTAATAAATGATACATTAAGGATATACTAATACAGAAAATGTTACTATTATTATTAGGTAAGCTACGAGTGTTATAAGTAAAAATGAAATTTAAAGTTTAATTTTGAATTTCAAAATGTAACAAATTTTTTTTTTAATAATATACGTACGTACATACTAATGGTATTTACATTTGAAATTTGAACTATAAATAACTCATAATCTCTCCATCTTTAAAATTTTCTATATCTCTTTGATTGATAGTCTACCATTCATCTTCACTTTTGTTTCTAATTCTTGCAATTGACAATATCAATACCTCATAAACTCAATTGAATCACAAAACTACAATAAAACAATAAAAAAATGACTAAAGAAGAACAAGAAAGTCAAACTCCAGAATTATCACCAAATGAAATTGAAGCTCAAAGACCATTATATGAACCAGAATATGATGAACAATATACTAATTCAGCTTTAAAAAATCATTTAATTGCATTTTTAGGTGAACTTTTTGGTACATTTATATTTTTATGGACAGCTTTCGTTATTGCTCAAATTGCAAATCAAGATCCAACTATTCCTGAACCAGGTCAAGGTTCAAATCCAATGCAATTATTAATGATATCTTTTGGTTTTGGTTTTAGTGTTATGATGGGAGTTTTTATGTTTTTTAGAGTTTCTGGTGGTAATTTAAATCCTGCAGTTACTTTAACTTTAGTTTTAGCTCAAGCTGTTCCTCCAATTAGAGGTGTTATTATGATGATTGCTCAAATGATTGCTGGTATGGCTGCTGCTGGAGCTGCTTCAGCCATGACTCCTGGTAAAATTGCTTTTACTAATGGTTTAGGTGGAGGAGCTTCAAGATCAAGAGGTGTATTTTTAGAAGCTTTTGGTACATTTATTTTATGTTTTACTGTTTTAATGATGGCAGTTGAAAAATCAAGAGCAACATTTATGGCACCATTTGTTATTGGTATTTCATTATTCTTGGGACATTTAGTTTGTGTTTATTATACTGGAGCTGGTTTAAATCCTGCAAGAAGTTTTGGTCCTTGTATTGCTGATAGATCTTTCCCAAATTATCATTGGATTTATTGGGTTGGTCCAATTTTAGGTGCTGTATTAGCTTGGGGTGTTTGGAGATTATTAACCTTTTTAGGTTATAGATCATGTAATCCAGGTCAAGATGGTGATGGAACTGATTAGGGAGAATAGATGATGCTTGTTAAGAGGAATTTGGATATCAATAGTGTTCTTATCACTTTTTTTTTTGACAAATTACGGGTATTGGGGTATTTAGATATATTTAATGTTAAATAATAATATAATAATGATTAATAATGTTTTTAATAAGAATCGATTGAATGTAAATACTACATGACAATCACAGAAGGAGGTTCAGATAACGTAGATACAACACAACACGACGATCAGAGAAAGAAGTTTAAAGACTTTACATGCACATTAAAATCAATATATTGGTAATATATTTCTTCTTTTTACAAGTTAAACTCATGGGTTAAAAATTTCAAAAAAAAAACCTTTGCACATATCTATCTCGACTTCATATCACTCCATTGCACATATCTATCTCGAATTCATATCACTCATTGGAAATAATAAATCATCCTTTACACCAGCATTAACACTATCACCTAATTGAGAATATTTATCTCTTAAATTTTGATATTTTTGTAATTCTCTACTTTCTATATCTTCTAAATCATCATCATCTATAACTTCTTTAATTGGTTTATTTTTAAATGATTCATTTGTATTATTACTTCCACCAGATAATTTTAAATCTGATTTTGAATCAATCATTCTTACAAAATCATTTATATCATCATCCATATATAATCCACTTAATGCTGCATCAACACTATTATTACTTTGATTAAAATAATCAGACAGTGGTGTATGTTGACGTATACTTGTATTACTAAATCTTCTACTTGCTCTTGAACCAAATGATGATGAAAATCTTGGAGTATTATTTGTTGAATCAGGATTTTGAAATATTGAATCATCATTACCAGTTGATGAACTAATTGATCTTGGGAAAGAAGAACTATATGGATTATTATTATTATTATTATTATTTATTATTGGTATATTATTTGTTGATGGTGTATTACTTCTTGGATTTCTTAAAAATGCAGCTAATGAAGCATTTGAAATTGATTTACTACTTGTAATTGAAATTTTTCTTTCTAATGATGTTGATTGTTGAATATTAGAAGTAGGTTGATTTTGATTTTGATTTGGGTTTTGATTTGGGATTTGTTGTACTGGTACAATAGGTACTTTTTGTGCAGGAGAAGTAGATGATCTTTTTGGTGATGTTGAAGTTTCTTTTATAAACAGTATATTATTATGATCTTTTGAAGAATTTAATGAAGAACATGGTGATAATGATGATAATTTATTTTTAATATCTTCATCATGTTTTGTAAAATGAACTGATAATACTTCTTCATGTTCATGTAAATTAAAATCATAATGATTTCTATAAGCAATTGAAATTTTTAAAGTACCTAAACTTGTATTTATTGGTGTAAAAAATTTTTGAGTTGTATGTGATTCATTTAATTCAATTATTGGTTTAGATAATCCTATTCTTCCCTTTGAACTAATTGGTTGATTACCATCTAATATTTTATTTCCTAATGATAATTTATTAGATTGTTTTAATTTTAATTTATATGATGGCATTAATCTTGAATAACCATAAATTGTACGAAATAATATAATAGCTTGTTTATAAATAGTTGGCAATTCATCATTTATTAAATTAGTTGGTCTTTGATCAAATTCAATTAACCATCTTTCTAATACAACTTCTTGTTTTTTACTATTTGATTTTGCTACAGTCCATGGATGTTTTTCATCATCAAATAAAACTAAAGTTTGATTAGAAGGTAGTTGTCTTAAATCTAAATATGTTTCAATAATCATTGGAGGTATAGAAGTTAAATCTGAACTTTTCCATAATTTTAAATCTTCTTTTGTTGAAGATATCATATGAAGATTAAACCATTTATTAATTTTATGATGAATTTCATCATCATTATAAGGTGAATGAATTTTTTTTGAATCTGATCTTGAATCTAATATAATTTGAGCAGCTTTTGTGAAAAAATTAATTAAAACTTGAGTTAATTTAGCTGTTTGTTTCTTTGCTGCTGCTGATTCTGATTGATGTTTTAAATTTTGATCAACTGACATTTATATGATTTAAGATTGTGTGTAATAAAAAATAGGATTTAGAGGTAGAAGGTTAATAACAAAAAATTGTGGCGAATACTTTTGACTCGTGTAATATCCTTTATATCACAAGTTCCGTATTAGCATAATAAGCCTGATATTTGTTATAGATTGTATTGATGAAATGAATGAAGTCCCCTGATTATACTTTGATAATAACTTTAAAAGGGCAATAAATTGATTATTAAAGACGTGTTGGTTGTGATGATTTATCTTAAAACCGAAACTTTACGAGACACTTAATTTGTTGAATACAGCTGAATTAGCTTTAAAGTGAACGTGTCTTAGATGATCTTTGATTGAATTTGAAACCTTTTGTTCAAAGTAGTATTTAGTGAACGTGTTGTTGTAAAAAAAGAAGGAAGTTCTTAATAACTATACTTTTGTTATGAACTTTGAATTGATCTATCTGAAGTTTTAGGTATAACTTCTATGTTTTAGTGATTAGTTGTATAAATAGACTAATCCTATATTATGATAAGATTATACAACTCTCGATTGATTAATAGTCTTGATCAATATTGGTTGTAAAAAAAGTAATTGATAAGTGGTTAATAATAAATTTGTTAAGTACTTTAAATATTTTTTTCCTTATCGATAAGAAAAAGATAAAATCTAATTCCGTACTAACAGAAGTTTAATAAGTACTTAGCCTATATAAAGAAAATATTATATAATACATCAATCAACAAAGATAAGATGAAATAGTCATATATACAAAGTAAAGGAGAACTAACAAGACTATACACGTGTAATAATTAAATATTTTTGTTATTGTATATGAGGAGAGTTAGTCATTTTAATGATTCGTATAAACAAATAAGATTTTAATCAGCAAAATCATTAAATGACTACACATCAAAATATGCTTTTAGTCATTACTATCATAAACTAAACCAAATATAAACATAAGACCTAAATGTAGCAACATTTTGAAACAATAATCAAGTCATTGAGATATTAACTCTAAAAATGATAATTTTGCCCCGCTTAATGATTAATGATCTTGTTTGTCAGTTTGAAACTCGTATATGTAATAAATTTGAAACATTGATGTCACTTTTGTTATTTGGTTAAACGTATTAAGGCCAAACGTACAGTAGGAGAAATTACGTTTTTATATATCGTAGTGGACCGACCTAAAGTTAGCACGAAGCCTCGCCCCAAATTAAAGTGGATATTCTCTCTTACACAAAACTAGCCTCTCAGCTCTAAAATATTTTTTTTCACCAACTACAATATCACTGTTTGATAATATTTACAACCAGTTTAACCAAAGTATACCAAATCTTAGTCTGAATTGAAATGAATAATCAAATGAAATGGATGATGATAATTTTGATATAGTAAAAGCTCAATCTCCAAAATCTTATTTATATTCAATAGTAGCATTAAATCATTTAGGAGAAATAGCATCCAAAATAATAATAACATTAATATCAAATGGTAGATTAACTTCAAAAGAAATTAGTAATGAAACAAATCTTACAATTAAATCAATAAAAACTTCATTAGTTTCATTAATTCAATTAAGTTGTATTAATTTTTGGTATGATGAAAAAACAAGACAAACTTTTTATTCATTTAATGAAATTGGAATATTAAAATTAATTCATAGTGGTGATATATTAAATTATATAACTCAATATTATGGAATTGAAGAAGCAGAAATTATTCAAAATATTTTAGAAATTGGTCATATAAAATTAGAAGATTATTTAAATCAATTTATTGATAATGAAAAATTAAAATTAACAAAAGAAAGATTATTTTTAAAATTATTTAATGATGATTGGTTAAAAATTTTAAAAATTTATGATTATCAAGATATAAATGATATATGGCAACAAATATTTGATGATACAATGGCTAAAACTCCAAGATCTGCTACTACTTCAGAAGTTAAAAGAATTGCAGAAGTTACAAGTATATGTAAAGAAAAATTAATAAAATTATTAGAATATCAACCTATTGAAACTTTTATAACAAAACATGGTTCAAAAAAATTAAATCCTAAATTGGTGCTAACTTTCAATTTAGAAAGATATTTAAAACATTCAAGAACTGAATCATTTACAAATTTATCATGTTCAAGAATTGGATTTATAACTTCAAAAATTTATGAAGCAGGTTTAAAAAGTATTGAAACAAATAGTCCAAATTTATCATATCCATTTTTAAAAATTTCTGGATTATTAAATTTACCAGGAGATTTTAAAGAATTTAAATTAAATATTGAAAGAAATTTAATATCTGAAAAAAAAATTATTTTTACTGTTAAAGATATTTTGAAATATTTACCAAAAGAAATTGATATTAGAAATTCAACTGTAACTTTTAAGAATACTTCCGAAAATGATGATGATGATGATGATGAACCACCAACAAAAAAGATAAAATTAGAAAATGGATTTAAACATAATAATGATGATGAAGATGATGAAGAACTTATCAGTACAATTAATCAACATTTAAAATTTTTAGTTTCTAGTAAATTTTTAATTGAAGTATCTCCAGGATTTTATAGTGTACCATATTATCAAATGTCTCATACTGTACAACAATATAATTTTGAAATGATTATAAAATCAACTTTAAGAGAACAAGCATTTAGAATATTAAGATGTATAAAACAATTAAAATTAGCTGATGAAAAAGCTATATCACAACAAGTTTTATTAAAAGAAAAAACAGTTAGAAATGAAATTTATCAATTAATAAAGGCAAATATAATTGAAATTCAAGAAATTCCAAGAAGTATAGATAGAGCAGCATCAAAAACTTTTTATTTATTTAGATATAAGGAATTTCAAACATTTGAAAATTTAAAAAATTGTTTAATTTATGATATGGCTGAAATTTTAAATCAAATAATTTTTTTCCAAAATGAAAATAAAATTTTGTTGGATAAATGTAATAGAAAAGATGTTGAAGGTCATGAAGAAGAATATTTAATTGATTCAGAATTAAAAATTTTACAATTTTTACAAAATCGTCAAATTAAAAATATTATAAAATTTAATAGAATTGGTTCTTTATTAAATATATTTAATTTATAAATATAATATATAATATAAGTAATTGTTTGTACTTTTTTTCATACTTTTAAAATGTTTAATCTTCATCTTCAACATCTACATCTTCTGCTTCATCATCATCTTCTTTATCAGGTTGTACATAAGTTTGTGGTATATCAACAACAGCTTTATAATCATTTAATCCAACTTTTTCTAATTTAACTTGAGCACCAGTATCATGAGGTACATGATCAACAGCATCTGAACCTTTAACAGTTAAATAAGGACCCCAAAATAATATACCACTTAATGCTACACCCCAACCAATTAAACTATAACTTTCTTTTCTAAATGTAGTTAAAACACTTGATAAATTTGGCCAAGTTTTTTGATCTGCTTGACCATTATTTATATCTGTTGAAATTTTTCTTATGGATTTTTGAAAATTTATTGATCTTTTTTTTAAAGTTAATTGAATTGATCTTTTAAACATGTTGGAAGGAATTGTTGAAAATTTGACTTTTATAAAAATTTGGAAGTGAACAGAGCTTCGATTAACAAATAAGAATTCGATTATACAAATTTAAATTCTACGTTCTATATTAAATTTTTTTTTAAGCTCCATACTACATTGTATTTAAGATTCAGCAATTTTATATTGTGATTCGTTTGAAACTTCTAGTAAAAATTTAATTTAACTCGGTTGATGCAAAAGGGGTTAAATATTAAATTTTGTTGATGAAAAAAAATCAAATTTAAAAAATTGAATCTATAAAATAAAGAATAAGTTCATACCAAATGTATTTATCAGTAATGATATTATAAAACAAGTTCCATCATTAAATTTGATAGGCTTCAATCAATAGAGATCAATAATTATTCTAATTTTTTTCAGTGCAGCTGAACGAATTTTATCAGTTAAATCAACTTAACCACTTGAAAATTTTGATTTTTCCATTGTTGCAAAATGAGCCTCATAACTCATACAATAACCCACCAATGTGATATGAAAAGGGGTTTTTTCTTTTTCATGTCAAGTATGACAAATGTAATGGAAAACTAGAGCCATTGACCATTGAACAAAGGCTCTCGTGAATCCAAAAATGAAGGTGAATCAAGATGCAGTGTGAGATTTATGGATCAGCCTAAACAATCGAATGAATGAGGGAGGGCCAGATGCTCTAGAATATTTTGAAAAATCAAAATGATTAGACGTTTTTTACACCGGTGGTCCAATTTGAATGGTATTTGACAAAATGTTTGGATAAACAATAATTCATTTAGTTTGGTATGAATTAAAACGGAACCACGGTGCTAAATAGGACTGAGAACTTTTTTTACTGGTATGTTTAATTGCTTTGCAAGTATGAAAAAGAAAAAATATTAGACTATCATAAATTACTGTTGGTTGAATAAGATTTCACCCTGATTTTAGTTTTGGTCAAACGTCCTTCATGGTTCCGTTTTATTTCAAATCCAACTAATCGAATTATTGTTGATCCTGACGTCTTGAGAGATACTTTTCGAGACATTTGCAAAGCTTCATACATATGAATTCCTGATAACAAGTTGTTTTGGTAAGGTTTTTGAAGTATTTTCCTGTAGTTTTCAAACCTTCTATTAAATTGATCCATTATACTTAAATAACATGACAGACTATCATTAATAGTTGCATCCAGCCTATGCAGTTAATTTAACCACTCCTTGCTTGAGTCATTGTCTCACTATCAACTACCTTTAAATTGCAAGCACTTGTTTTGAAATGATTTTCCAACAATAAAGCTAACATTGTATACAATTAAACTCACTAGTGTAGTCAAATATTTGATAATCAGCTTCCACACAAACGTTGCTCATCTTATATTGAGTCAATGAAAATATGAAAAGACAAATTTTGTAGCAAACAACAATTGACTTATGTAATCCACAAGCAAGAGATAGGGTTCAATAACGTCTTAACGAAAGATGTTTTACCAAGTTGGCTCGTATCTTTTTAAAACTTTCAAAACAGATTCGTCAATGCATGTTATAACAAAAAGGTCCATGCCAACAAGTTCTTGAATCGAATAATTGTTTTTTAAAAGTATATCTAAGCTTTTCGAATTTTGTTTATCGTCTATTAAACTTTGATTTTGAGATGTATATTCCTCGTTTTCAATTGAGATAATGTTACTTCTAAAAAAGTATGAGGGCCATTGACAGGATATTATTTGAAAATAGTCAGGTGTGGATAATTGTATATTATCAGTTTTTGCAAATATATTGAAGGCATGCAGATTCATAAATCGTGGCCACCAAGATAATCTCAAAGTTGGATTCTTGAAATAAAGTTTGGCAATTTCATTAACAAAGTTATCGTTAGCAACATCAGTACATATTATTAATTTATGTAATTTTGATACATCAATGGATTTCAAATCTAAAAATTGTGAAGATAGAACTAAATTTCTCAATTTTGATAAATTGGCATTGATTAATATCTCTTTAAACTCAAATTTTTCATAGATAAAATATTCCTTATCAAACATCTTATTAAAAATGTTTAATGCTAATGATGTGATTTCTTTTGTATCAAAAAAATTATCCAAAGTAAATAACCATTTTTTAGGTTTTGGTTTAATGCTTGAGGTTTGCTTTTCCAAATATATATCTTCAACAAATTTGATTTTACCCCAAAATAACAAATCAAGCTTTTTTAACTTACAATTAATTTTATTCAATTTTTCAATTAATACTGGGTCCGTTAAATCAATAAGAACTTCGAATCCAAGATGTAATTCTTCAAGGTTTTTGAATAAATTGATTTTATTGAACAATTTAATACTTTTAAATAAATCTTTTTCACAGCTATACTTTTTTACGAAATTGTGAATTGGACGAAATTCAAATTTTAAGCTCTTAAGATTATTATATAAAAAATCGAATGACCCATGATCATCTTTTTCCAAGAACAACACATAATCATAAAATTCAGGAAGAATAGATATATTAAAATCGATACCGTTTATTACATCATGAAAATTATCTTTATTAATTTTTTCAAATTGGTTGTTTGATATTGCAAAACTAACATAATGTATATTCTCAAAATATTCGAATGTTTTCCTAAAAATCTCTGGTACTCCTTTTCTGTCCCAAAAGTTTAAATGTCGGGCATAGTTTGAATGGTCAATGTCCTCTATACTAAGATGATGAATATGTTGATATCTATTCATTTTTTTCTCAATCATATTGGTATAAAAACTGCATAATGAAATTATAGTATACTTTTTGGTAAAGTCATTCAAAATGTTTTTATGAGCCCTCCACCGATTGCCCTTCCCCTTGTATTCTGATCCATCTAAATCAGAAGAAGGAGGTATCATTATATGATATTTTGAATTAAGATGTATATTTTTGTACAACTTTTTCTGACCAATCTCATAAAATTTGGAGTGCAATGGCATCGAGGATATAACCATATGATGATTTATTTGTTGAAATATCATTTTTAATACCTCAATTGGAAAATGTGCTAACTTTTCCATCTTTTAAAAATTAATGGATTTTCATGATTCAGTGGTGCTTAAAAAATATTTTTTAAAGTTTTACCTCTTGAATTTATTTTGATCTTGTAGATAATCCTTTTAGATTTTTAGGAAACAGTACTGATATATAAGTCTTTAGAAAATTATGTAACAACGTTTTTGTGTATGTTTTAGGACCCCGTTTTTTATAGTTTTTCATAAACTTGGTTACTAATTTCACAATCATCCACATTACTCATCATAAATGTTAATAATTTTTCTGTTTGAGGTTTTTTCCTTTTGATTGATTATTAATTTGTTAATATAATTGAAGGTTTTCCTCGACACAAACATGGTGTTATTTTGTGTTACTATAACCTTATATTTTAGTTGGTGTATAATTCATTCAATCGATACAAAATAAATTTAGTTCATAATTGGTGTAAGCGTGATGAAGCGATTTAGTAATCCCTGATGTGAGAAATTTAAACAAGTAATTGCTCGAATTAATTCATCGGAATCTTCGAACAGTGATCATCATAAGAATAGTTTATCTTACACATAATGAGAGCATTTAAAAAGCATGACAAAAATTATAAACCCTTTATATATTTGAAGATTATCTATTATATTGTTTTATTAAATCCGCTAAAATCAAATTGATCTTCAATAAATTCATTATTTAATTTATATTTAATTTTAACTCTTAATTTTAATTTCGAACCTTCTTTACCAGTAATTTTTAAATTTTGAATTATTGAACGATTTATATTTAAAGAATCACCTGATGTTGAAGTAATTATTAATTTTTGAGTTTTTGGTACAGCAATTAATAATTGAATTTGTGTTATGGTTTGTGTTGATGTTATTTTTGTTTCAATTATTGCTTCACCTGATGATATTTTTTTTGGTATAAATGAAACTTTTAAATTTGAATTTTCAAATGCTTTTATTTCATTAATTGATGATGATGGTTTGTTAGTTGTTGTTGTTGAATTATCTCCAAATATATCTGATAATACATCATTATCTTGTGATGTTGGTGGTAAATCATCTATATCTATTAAATCTAATAAGTTATTTTGTGTATCACCAAGGTTATTATTATCAATTCTTTTGTTGTTAGTTGTTTGATTGTTACTAGTGTTATTTTTATGTAATTTTAATGATTCACGTTGTTTTATAGGTGGTGGGGGCATTTTTGATAATAAACCCTTTTTCAAATTTGAATCTTGACCAAATATTTCTTGATATTCAACTGCTCTTGTTTGAATTTCTAAATTCGAATCATAAGTCTTGGAGGATATTATATTTCTTAATCTTTCTATTGTTTTTGGATTTTTAAATTTTGATGATAATTTTAATACTGCTGTTAATATAAATATAGTTAATTGAATTATCTCATTTGAACTAAATGTTGAATTTTCTAATATATTATCAAATAAATCAGTTATTGAAGATTCAGTTATTTCATTATTTAAAATTAAATCACCATATTCTCCAAGTGCCCAACTTGTAATTAATATTAATCCAAATTGATTATTATCTTTTAAACTTGATTCATATAATTTTAAAACAACATGTTTTTTTAATTCTTGATCTTCACACTGTAGAATTAATGCTAATATATTTGACATTATATCATTAGTTAAAGCATTTCCTCCATGTTCTAATACTCTAATTAATGTATCAAAATGCCATTTATCATTTGGTGAATATTTATTAGCAGCTATGGTTATTTGTGAAGTAACATACAGTTTTAATTCAAAATCTGTACAAGTTTCTAAAAATGTTAAAATTTCTCTTGTTATAACTCTGATGTTTTGTTCATTTATAATTCCAAATGCTAATTCTAAAGCTCTTCTTCTAATCGAAATATCACCATCAGTTAAACAATTTATTATAGTACTTCTATGTCTTTGAACTGCTAATGGTTCAATATTTACAATACTTAATAAAGTATCTAATGCAACATATCTTGTATTATTATCTTTTGTTGATAAAAATTTACCCAATATGTTAACACCTAAAATTTTTAATGATTGATCTGAATCAATTGTAAAAATAGTTTTAACACATTCATATAATATAGCATTTGCTGAATTTTTACCACTATCTAATGAAGCTACTTGTGTTAAAATATCATTAATTTCTTCAGATGATCCACCAAGAATTCTTAAAGTTTCTAAAAGACTAACTTGTAAAAAAGGATCAGTTGTTCCCATAACATCATAATCAGGTTGATAACCACTTGTTGAAATTCTTTTTAAATGATTTACAATTTTAGGTATAGTTGAATTTATACTAGTTTCTCCAATTGAATGTAATGATTGAATTAATCTTAAAGTTCCTAATAATACAGAAGGATTTTTTTCATTTATTAAATCTAATGCTTTTGGTAAAAAAAATTCAGATAAATCTGGCTCTTTTTCAATTAATTTAGCAGCAACAAAACATGCTTTTTTTTTCAAAAAATTATTTTTTGAATCTAATATAGTTTCAACATTTTGATATAAATCTCTTGCTAATTCTGGTGATGCTATATTACCTAAACAACAAAGTGCTAATCCTACTATATAAGCATTTGGATGTTGCATATCATTATCTAATGAATTTGTCAATAATGTTAAAACTTCTTGATTTTCATCTAATATTAACATACAAGCTAAATATCCTAATCTTTTATCAGCAAATCTTGGTGATGCTAATAATTTTAAACATTCAACTTGTCCAAAATGAGTTTTTTCACCCATTATATAAAGATATAATAATTTAGATATATTAATTCTTCTTGTTGTATGATCTAATGAAACATCTCTAAATGAAGTTCTAATTGCTGCTGATTCCTTTTGAATTACTGCTCTTTCATCAGCAATTGTTTTGGCCTTCCTTACGGCTTTGATGAATGATCTTAGCGATCCCATTCTTGGTTAGTGTAGTGATGATAACTTTGAAATTGAAGTTAGTTGTAAATATTATTGTCGGTACTTCATTTTTTAATTTTTCAAATCAAAAACACGTACTAAATTTTACGACAAAAATTTAGGAGATATAAACAAAGAGATTGATACACACCATGGTCAATACCAAATATTAATTAATCTTTATATTTATTTATGCCATTAAACAATCTTCAACACTATCAAAAAAATGATTATTATTTAGATATTACTTAAATTACCTATAAAACAACACATTTCTTTTTCTTTTCTTTTTTATCTTTAGTTTTTAAAGAAGCTCTTGTTGCAGCTTCAAAAACTTCTCTAACACCTCTACCAGTTTTAGCAGAACATTCTAAATAATCAGCAGCACCAATTCTTTGAGCAACAGCTTGACCTTCAGAAGTTGAAACTGGTTGTTGTTGTTGTTGTCTTAAAGCTTCAATAGTATGAGGATCATCTCTTAAATCTGATTTACAACCAACTAAAATAATTGGTACACCTTGACAAAAATGTAAAACTTCTGAAATCCATTTTTCTAAAACATTATCTAAAGAATCTGGTGAATCAACTGAAAAACAAATTAAAATAACATTTGAATCAGGATAAGATAAAGGTCTTAATCTATCATAATCTTCTTGACCAGCAGTATCCCATAAAGCTAATTCTACTTTTCTACCATCAACTTCAACATCTGCTACATAATTTTCAAAAACTGTTGGAACATAAACTTCTGGAAAAGTTCCTTTTGAAAAAACAATTAATAAACAAGTTTTACCACAAGCACCATCACCTACTATAACTAATTTTCTACGAAGTTCAGCTGGACCATTAACCATTATGTATGACTATTTGTATATGTGTATATGTGATTGATTGTATTTGAAATATTGTAATATATGTAATATTGAATTGATTATCAAAATTTAATTTTAAATTTATTTGATTAAAAGAAAATTTTTAATGAATGAATATATTTGAAAGATATTTGTATAAAAATGATTGATTAAGATTGGGTTGTATTTGGATGTGATTGAGATTGGATTGTATTGAGGTTTAATCGATAAATCAGTTAAGTTGATTGATTGTTATCTATAATAAATAAATTGTTGTTTATTACTCTAATTATGAATAAATAAATTTTTTTGATCAATTTCAAAAAATCAAAAGCAAAAAAAAAATAATAAGTAGCCTACATAATAAAAATTAGAATAATAATAAGTAAGATACTAGCAGATTCAAACTAAAGCAACAAGACATAAGATAAGTAACTACGTTTATAACTACAACTATAAGACTATTAAGACTACGTCTGTCTTTCTCTCTATTTCTCTCAATCTCTGTACAGTTTTCCAGGCTATTATCTCTATTTCTCTCTATATAACTATCGTCAACCGTATTATTTTTCTCGCATTCTTTTTTCCTACTTAGCCTAAATCTTACCTCAACAATCTTAAGACGCTACTGATTTTGTTTACAGATATACACTACCCTATTGATAAACTAGTCTCCGAAAACAAAAGAAAGAGGCTGATTTCATGTTGAAGTAAGACATTAACAATTTACGTGATTCTTCTAATAAATTTCACAATAGTATTCATGTATTATTTGTATCTATTCAGTTCCATTGAATACTCAATAGAAGAAACAAAGTGGAGTGAATAATACTCAATCAACTATATTCAAAATTTAGTTAAGTATATATATTGAAATATCTATAAATAGAACAGTTCTTCGTATGATTCGGAAAAAAACAAAATTCACGAAATAAGGGGGTTTGAAATCGGATTTTAAGCATTTTTTAAATTTATACGAGATTATAGAATATAAGATTAAAAGAGTGAAATTGTATATCATATCATATAGATTTTAGAATTATAGAGTCTAATAGGCTATAACCTATTTGAGTTGGATGATGAAAGAAAGTTATTGTAGTATCTAAGCTTGTCTCAACATATATACTTTACGTATTTCCCCTCGTGTATTATTATGAAATTTTCAAGAACACGTAAAGTTTTTCCTCGAAAGGGTTTTGAAAATTATATAATAAAATTAAAAGTCACACGAAAGTTAAAATGATCCTAAACATGATTCTGAAAACATGTATTGGTGAACATTTTCATGCTGATATGAATAGTGTGGGATTGTGAGACGATGATCATTACCATCAGGAACTTCTACTGAACCATCTCGTGCACCACGGTTGAAGAAGTTCCTGATGATAATCATCATCGGCTCAAAATTCCACACCATTCATTTATATACATAGTTAAATGAGTAAAATAAGTCTCATGATCAATTCTTTCCCTTCTTCTTCCCTCTCCCATTGACAATTGTATGAAAAGCATGCGAACCTGTTGGATGTATCTCTTTGGCTTAATTAACTATTTGAGAATATTGTCCCTTGTCAAGTAATTATACTAAGAGACCAATTCCACCTATTGAAGTAATATATTGTTGTCTTTTGTCTCTGTGATTGCATAACTTGTTTGTGAAAGTCACGTACTAAGGTATTACCCTTCATCTGGTCCCAATCGTTGTACGACCAAAATTGTCACATCTGAACCAATGAGCCGGATAAAGCAGTTTAAATTAACTTCTCAATCAAGTATATAAATTAAATTAACATACTCTTTAAGGTTAAAGTTTTATCTTTAAGTCAAACAAAAATCAACCGGTAATATTTCATGAACTAACGACCCCTTCTAACCTGTATAAATGAAACAATTTTAAATATTAACAGTTGAGAAACTAGTTTATTTAGTGAAGACGGAACCAAGTTATTTCCTGAATCGTTGTTGAAAGTAGTGATTAAGAAAAAGATTAGAAAATTATGGTTGTAAAATATTTTCTATTAAATTTGGTTGCAAAAAGTATTTTAATTTTTTATTTGTTACAACCAACTTTAATTTATCCAAACCTTTTTTACAACCAATTCTAAATCAAAATCAAACAGATATTAGATGTACACTAATTGTCTTTGAAAAGAAGCATTTCACTAACTGAGATATATAGAAAGAAAGAATAATGAATCGATGTAATTTCGGACAGGAAACGGGCCTTTCATCAAGAGTTCTATGTGCTGCAAATTTTAATTTTTGAATTTTGCTAATTCTCAAATTCTCACACATTTATGACCCAACATCAATCGATTCATCAAGGTTGATAAGGAGTTGAAGTGAAGTTTCACCACAAAGTTTTATTATCATCAAATTCTTCTTCACTAATATTTGAATGTAGCAAGTTAAGTTAAACAATATTGAACATATGTACACGTTTAATTTGTAAGATACACTATACAATCTAAACTTACATACATTAAAATTAAACTTTTTTTTTTGAATCAGATTACACTACTCTCCACTTTTTAGTTATTTAATTTGGTTCTATACAAATCATTTTGATACAGTAGTATGAAAATTGTTTGATGATTTTTATTGATGACAGACAAGATGTAGAATTGAGCTACAATAGATATAGAGGATGTATCGGAAGCAGTACCAGGGAATGCCAAATTCTCACCCGCTATCTTCATATACTATACATATATATATAGTATCACCTGTTTTAATACTATTAAGCGTGTATGTACCAATTTGTTATCTTTTCTAAATGCTCATTATCTAATCTCTACTTAATAAGATGGGAATAAAAAATTTTGCATAGATAACACAAAATTAAATCTTACTTACTGCTAATAGAAAATTTTTCAATCTTTCAATTTCTTTCTTTTTTTCAACAGAGATAAATTTTTCAAATTAAAAAAGATTAGATAACAAATAATATTTCATCTATTAAAAAGTAACAACATTCATTCAATTATTTTTACAAATTAGTTTTTATAGATTGATTTCACAACATCACATATCATCAAGACATTTTACTTGAACTGAACTAATCCATATATATCTTATTATTTTGTTGACCTTATCATTAATTCAATAAATCAATTCCAATCAACAAATATATTCTGAAAAATTTTGCAATCTAATTTAATTTTTTCAACCAAATTATTTTGATTAATTTTTCACTCGTTTTTTTTTATCAATTTTTCATATCATATATATATTTGTTCATCTTGTTTTGATATTCAATTCATATTGTATTTATAATTATTGATTTAAACCCTACTACTACTTCAACTACATCCAATATAAACAAACAACATGGCAATTATAGAAGTACAACATCGTCCAACTACTGTTCAATTAAATAGTCCACCAACCAGTGCAAATAATTTAATAACTTCAAAATCTTCATCAACTTCATCAAATAATTCTCAACAACCTTCAATATCTGAACAACACCAAAGTAGTCAAGCACAAACAGATGATATAAAATTAAAATTAAATCAAAATGAAGGACAAATCTATAATTTAAAAAATAATTCAATGAATTTATCATCAAAGAAACCATTTTATCAAAATGGTGAAATTATAAATAATCAAAATTTACCTCCTACTCCTCCATCAAAAGTTAGAAGTGAAGAAAATATTGGAAATAATAGAATATCAAGTAATCCTCAACAACAGCAACAACATCAACATCAACAACAACATGACAAACTGAGTAGCAGTAGTAACAACAATATGGCAAGTCCTGTATGTCGAAATTGTCAAACTCAAACTACTCCGTTATGGAGAAGAGATGAAACTGGACAAGTATTATGTAATGCATGTGGATTATTTTTAAAATTACATGGAAGACCAAGACCAATAAGTTTAAAAACTGATACTATTAAATCAAGAAATAGAGTTAAACAAAATGGAAATCATAGTAATAATAATAATAATCAAAATAATAATCAACAATCTTTAAATAGTCCTTCTGTTTCTTCAAAATCATCAGTTTCAAATACTCCTGAATTAAAATCAAAGACTAGCAGTAATAGTAATACTACTAATAATAATAATAATCAAGTTAAAAAATCACCAAAATTAAAGAAATTTAAAAATTCTGATTTAACTCCAATATTACCAGTAAATTCTCAACAACAACAACAGCCACAACAAGCTCATCTTCATCAACAACCACAAATTCAATCCCAACATCAACATCTCCAACAACATCAACCTTTACATTTACCAAATCATGTATTACATCAAGTACCATTACATTATCCATCATCTACTCCAACACAATTTGCTCCTGGTTTAAGAAGAATAACTTCACCATTATTATTATCAAGTACATCTTCATCAGCAGTAAGAAATGAACCTATTTCAACAGTAGCAGCAGCAGGAGTATTAGAAAATTTATCAAATGAATTAGGTCCAAGTGCTACATTTAAACCTTTTTCTTCTACTTCATCTTCAACTAGTAGTAATAATGGTATTTCATTATTAAATAAATCTGATAGTTTATCAAGTAATTCAAATTCACTGATTTTTTCAAGTGTTAATACTAATATTAATAATCAAAATAATATACAACCACAACCACCAAAATTACCTGCATTAAATAAAAATTCACCAGCTTTTCAACCATTTTCAAGATCTTCAACTCCTACTTTACCTCCATTATTTAACGTTGCATCTTCACTTTCAAAAGATCAATCTCAATCACAACAACAACAGCATTCAGTATCTTCAATAAGTTCTGAAACTTCCAATACTCAACAAAATAATGAAAAGGATAAATCTGAACAAAATAATAATAATCAGAACTCATTAAATGGTAATGGTGATAACAGTCATGAGAATAACAGCAATAACAACAACAATGATGATAATAATAACAATGAAAATAATAATCAATCACAATTATATTCTCAACAAAATCAAGAAATAACAATATTAAAAACAAGAATATCAGAATTAGAATTAGTAAATGATTTATATAGAACAAGAATAATGGAATTAGAAGCAATTGAACAATCTTCAAAAATTAGAGAAAATTCAATGAGAAAAAGATTAGAAGAAATTTTAAATTTTGATAATAATAATAATAATAATAATTCAAATATTAATTTAAAAAGACAAAAATTAAATTAAGTTGAATTTTTGGTAAAATTGATGTTTATTTGATTATTTGAATAGGTTTATATAATTAATAAATGTATTCATACTAAATTTAATTTCTTCTCACATATCAAATGTATGAATTGAAGGTACCTAAAAGTATTATAATTTCTCTAAACTTATGTATGTAAGAAGATACTGCAGGAGTTCGTTTGCTTTTGTATTTTTTTTCTTTAAGGACTACTGCAATACCATGAAAGTGTAGATAGAACTCTTATACAATTTGCAATTATAATTGGCACAATATCCTGTTTTGTAGGAACTAGAACCACCAGAAGTGGAGTACTTATCTTTTTTTAATTTGTAAACCCAACTTAATTATTTTTATACCAAAGATAGTTTGATATGATCTTTTTTCTTTCGAGTTCCTATTTTCTTAACAACTCCTAATAGGCCAGAAGTGTGATTATTGGTTTCTTTTCCATTGTAAAATCCCCATTAAAATCCCCATTAAAAGACTTTTCTTCAAGATAATCTGATGAGGTTTTTTCTATTTTTTTGGTATTTAATTGCGCCAAACACAATATCTAGTAAAATCTGAAGCAGATATCTCTTTTCAAATTTGTAAATCCCATCTTGAAATACTTTTGACAAGATAGTTTGATATGATCTTTCTCTTTCATTATCCAACTCTCTAAACAACCAATTATTTCATTTTAAACGAATCTGAAGATTTTTAATATTATACTACATTTTAACATCAAGATTTTTAAATTTCATTTTGAGGTTCAAGTAAATTTCCTTAATCACTTTGTGTTGAAACCTTCCTTTTCATTTATGATGTAATCCCCCATTTAGATGACATCACAATTTTAATAGATTGTTACTTTTTCATACTTTAGCTGATTTTAAGCATTATATCATCACACTCTAGATTGATTTTATACGTTATCATACCCTTTTAAACATTATCATCATGATATACAAAATTAGAATCTTTTGGATCAATCGGTGCATGTCTTACATATTGAGCATCATCGGGTGGTCTTTCTTTACTTGTATTTCTTTGTAACATACTTTGAATACTTAATAATATACTTTGAATTGTACAAGCAGGAGTCCAATCTTCTCCTAAAATCAGTAAACATAAATGACCATTTGAATATACATGATTATGTAAAACTATTTTATCTGAAGGATTCAATTTAATAAATTTAACAGATGGTGAATCAATTGGATAATCATTTGTTATTGTTATTGATAAATAATAATTTTCATTTTCTAAATATATTGGATTATCTTTTATATTCATTTGAAATAAAAATTGAGTTAAATTATCTTCATTTGTGGAGATTAGTTTTATCCCTGGTAAATCATTATTTGATATTTCTTTATATTCTTTGAATAATCGTTTATAAAATGGATGTCTAGACATTGAGGGTTGGTTTAAAGTCGGATTTAATAATTGATGATGTAGCACTTTTTCGCTTAGATCTACCCTGTTTACTTTGATCTATCATTTAACGCGCGTTTTGCGTGATACTTTAATTAATTTACGAATAACCGCTGTGGCTGCAAATTTACTTGATTGTTTACTAAGAGTTGAAAAAAATTTATTACTTAACCAACAACAATAAATACAAACAATATTACTAATAGAGTTTCAAAATCATATAAAGTGAATGAAAACCACCAAGACCAAAAGGGCTCTGGTTGCTTGTAACACATGCAGGGAAAGTAAATTAAAATGTTTAAATAATTGTGACTTATCAAGTTGTCAACGTTGTACTTCATTAAATATAAAATGTACTTATACTTTAAAAACATCACAATTAAAGAAGAAAAAACTAATTAATAATCATCATTTTATAAAACCGATAATTCAGAATCAATCAGTTCTTTTACCTGATAAAACCCTTATAATTGAAGTTGTTACAATATTTTTTGAAAATCAATATAAAGGTATATTTCCATTATTTCATAAACCTTCATTTTTAACATTTTTAAGATCAGATTCTTTTAATCCTGAAACTTTCATAGATCATCCACCAAATACTTCATTATTACAACCTGATCCAGTTGTATTATTAGCTATATTAGCATTATGCGCAAGATTACATCCAGAACTACCGAAAATTTATGGAGAATTTAATGAATCAACAGCAACTTCTTTTCAACCTATTTTTACAAACGTTTTAAATTTGAATTCTGCATCAAATGCTTCAAATTATTTTGGTTGGCATGCAAGAAAATTAATCGGAGAAAATTTTGATAATCCTTCTTTAAATCGAGTACAAGCTTTATGTATATTAAGTAGTCATGAATGGGGAGAAGGTAATGCTTTAAGAAGTCATATGTATAGTGGATTAGCAGTTAGAATGGCTATGCTTTTAGGATTAGATAAAGAAAATGAAGAAATTGAAGAATTATTTTTAGAAAAAGAAGTTAAAAGAAGAGCAATGTGGAGTGCTTATATGATGGATAGATGTAATGCAAGTGGAAGAAGATGTAAATCATGTATAAGTATAACAGATGTTAAATTAAAATTACCATGTGATGAAAAAAATTTTATATTTGGAGCTTCAAATAAAGAACAATTATTTAGAAATGATTTAGAAATTAGTATAAATAATGGATTAATTAAAGATGTTTCATGTTGTGGATTTATGATTTACTTATTTGAAGTATGGAGAAATATATCAGTTTGGGTTGGAGAAACTGGTGGGAAATTAGAAAGAATTGCACCATGGGATGAAAAATCTCCTTTTGATAAATTATCAAAACAATTAGATAAATTTGAAGATTGTTTACCATCAAATTTAAAATTTAATGAATTTAATATTTCAGCTCATATTGCAGATGGATCAGCAGCAGATTTTGCTTATTTTCATGGATTATATTTTTTATGTAGAATTTTTTTAAATCGTGAATATTTTTATTCATCACCTGATGCATTTCCTAATGGTTGGTGGAAACAATTAGCTATACAATTATTTGAAACTTTAGATAATTTAAATCTGATAACTCAAACTTTAAAACCAATGAATTTAATGGTTATTGCACCTTTTACTGGATTTCAAGTATTTACAACTGCTTCAACAAGTTTATATATTGCAGCATATCCTTCAAAAGTTTTAGATCAACAATTTTCATATGATGTTACAAAAAAATATTCAAAAATGGCAGAATATTGTTTAGAAACTTTAAAAAGTTGGCTGAAATCTTGGGGTTTAGGTAAAAATTGGATTGAAACTTTATTAAAATTAAAAACAACATTTAGAGAAATTTCAGATTATCATCAAGATGATGAATTAAGACATAAAATGCATGATTATGGAAATATTGATCAACAAAGTACAAAAGATTCAATGCAAATTCTGAATCTTATTACTGAAGAAAATAATTCTGAATCTACTTTAGATTTTATGAAAAATTTAGATTTAGCTAATATTTTCCCAGATTGGACTATTGCAATGACTTCTTGATTGATAGATTATGTGGAATTATTAAGATTGAGTTATTCTAAGAGGAAAGATTCAGAAATTAGAACACCTGTTGCAAATAAGTTCAAAATAGCAATAGATTTATGTTTTATTGAGTTAAGATTGTGACAAAGTACTAGATCTATAGCAAATTTATATGCAATTCCCAATGTTAAGATTCTACACATCTTAGAAGTATAAATCTGATCTGAAATTGAGTGAAATAATAGAAATCATCTTGGACTTACTGTTTTGTGGAAGATTAGACTGAGGAATAATATCGGTGGAGTTAAAGTTTGGATCAATACAGCATCAAAGTTCAAACGTTACAACAGAACAATCTTGATTACATCGTTTATAATTACTATTTTTGATCAAATATATCACTATCTTTAAATACTATTTTATTGATGGAGAGATTGACTGAATTTCGTTCCACCCAATACCCAAGTATAGCTGGTGTTAAATAAGTATATATCTTGTCGAGTCTCAAAGAAAAATATAGATTCTTTCAAATTCAAGGATCAAATTATTTAATTAAGAAAAATCAAGAGTTGAATAACTTATAATTGCTAAATAAACTAATGCAATGAATATATAATTAAATGTATATACTCTATAAAATGAAAATAAAAGTTATAAAAGTCATAATTAAAAGGTATCCTGGATGAAATGATGTAGCTTCTGAAGAATCGATTATATTATCTCTTTTGAAATATGCTGGAGGTGAAACAGTTGTTGTTAAAGTTATATATGTGGTTACTTCAACTGCAGCAATTTGTGGTGTTGGTGTTGGTGTTGTTGGAGCAATTTGAGATGTTGATGTAGCACCACCAAATAATCCAAACCAGTTGAATTGTGATGATGAAGATGATGGTTGTGGTGGTGATGCAACTGCTGTAGTTGTTGGAATAGATGGGGCTTGGGTTACGATTTGTGGTGTTCCAACTGATTGAATCCAATTATTTGATGATGAAGTAATTGCTGGAGCATAATTATTTGAAGTGGTAGTTGGAGTATTGAAAAGTCCACCTAACCAATTGAGGAATCCACCAGTCGATGACGAAGTTGTTGTTGTTGTTGGTATAGCAGATGCAATTGGAGAATAAATGACAGAATTTGATGGAATTGATGAATGAACAATTGGAATTGATGAAATTGGTCCTATTATTGAACTTGTTGATAAAGTTGGTGCAACATTACCACCACCTTGTAAAGCTTGTTGAATACCATTTATAAAATTATTTGGAATTGAAGAAATATCCCAAATAGACACACCACCAAATGAAGAATCTTTACTTATACTTGAAATTGCATTTTGAACACTTGAAAGATCAACATAACCTGAACCAGCAGATGATGAAGAACCAGCAATACCTAGATATAATTTTATATTTTTATTATTAGCATATTGATTCCAAGTATCCCAGTTAAATTGTTTATCAATTGAACAATAATTATTATAAAATTGAATAAATGCAAAATCTAAATCAACTTGTGACATTAAATCACCAACTGATTCATCTGGATAAGGACATTGGGGAGCAGCTGATAAATAAAATTTTTTAGATGATTTTGAAAAATAATTTTTTAATTGATTAGCTAATGTAACATAACCTGTTTGTTGTTTATTTTCAATATCAAAATCAAATCCATCAACTATTGCATCATCAAATGGTCTTTCATTATCTGAACCTCCTCCAAATTTATTCCATAAAGTAGTTGCAAATGAAGAAGCTTGTTGATCTGATGAAAAACCATAATTTCCAGTTGCTCCACCTAATGATAATAAAATAATTTTACCTTGTGATTGACATGATTTTATATCTTGAGCAATTTGTGAACAATGTAGTAATCCATCACCATAAGTTTGTGAACATTGATTTGCAAAATTTAATTCTAATTGTGGAAAATTATTTAAAAATGATAATATTATAATTTCAGCTGGTGATGTTGAACAATAATGACCTAAAGATTGTTGATTAGAACCAGCATTTTGACCCCAATATGCTGCTATATTAGAACATAAAGTATATTGTAGTATGAAAAATAGAAACAACATCAGATATGGTATGATAATTCATTGGAAATCTTTTTTGAAATCAAACTTTTATGCAATGGAGAAGCTTATATATTTATATGTACATATGTATGTATGAAACATTTATTGTATTCATCGTAAATATTCGAGGTTGCAAAATATTAATTACTGTAAATAGAAAGGGGGTATTTTGTATTACTATAATTAATTTACATGTTTTATATGTTTTCAGTTAAGGAGGTATTTTTTTTTTTTTGTTTACATAATTAAGAAAAAAAATGAAAAAAAAAAATAAATCAAAACACCAACACCAATAATTTGGTGATGAAAGAAAATAAAGGAACGCTTTATTCATTAATTATTTTATTTCAAATTACGAAAGGTAATGGATCGTGATTGTAGCTAATTATATAATACTAAGACTATGACGCGTTAGAAATTAATATGCCCTTCATTTTATGTTTCATTCCCTTTTGATTCAAATGTAACATTGAAATTTCAGATCATGACATATTGCTACTTTCTTTTATTCGTGAAATAAGTTAAAATATTTCAGTTGTTGTTTCATTCATATTATTTTCATCAATCTTTTTTTTTTTTTAATTGATTCAAAAATTTCCATAAACAGTAATAATATTAAAAGTATTTACACAAAAAATTTTATGGGGTTGTTCTCTTTCTACAAGTGATCAGTCAATCACATTGTAATTATTTGACCCACAACACTTGTAATAGCACGATCATTTCTATTAAAATATAAAATCTAAAATGTCAAGAGATTTGTAGATCCAGAAAGAGATTCTTTTGAAGAGTTATTTTGTGTAAAAATATGATATTTTATTTAACTTTTGGTTACGATTTTAGAACTATAATAATGATAATAAAATTAATGAAATTAATGAACCACCTCCAATAGTAGCAGCGGCAGCAGCATTACTTCCTTGACTTGATGAAGCTGATGAACTTGAGCTAGCTTGTGAGCTTGAACCTGAACTTGAACTTGAACTTGAGCCTGATCTAGTTGAAGAAGATCCTGAAGATTGAGCAGTTGCTGATGATGATGAACCTTCGGTGGTAGAAGAAGCAACTGCACCAGCACCTCCACTACTTCTTGAAGAGCCTGAAGATGATGAACCACCAGTTGATGAGGCTTTAGCTTCTGATTGAGATAAAGCTGATAAGGTATTAATAATAGCTTGTATTGCTGATGAAGCATCTTCAGTATTTGTTGAATCGAATGAAAAATCAGCTAAATTTGAAAAACTTTGAGCAGATGGAGCTTCAGTTGGGAATGCATCTGGATGTTCTGAAGCATATTGAGCAGCTTGACAATATAATTGTTTCAATTGATCTGGACTATAATTATTATTTTGACTATCACATCCTTTAGCACAATCTGATACTTTATTCCAATAATCATCATCTAATTGACATATACAACTTAAAACTTCATTTCCACTATCGTCACATTTATCTGATATAATATTACTTGCATCGACACATGGTTGGATATCACAGGAAGTAGCTCTTTTAAATAACAATTCTGGTGTTGAAGCTAGAACAGCTGAAATAAAGATTAAAATTGAAAATTTCATGCTTGATTTGAACAAAAATTTAAATTAATATTGAGTGAATTGAAAGAAGGAAGATTTGTTGAAAAGATTTGACTACAAATATCAAAAAAAATTTTAAACAAAATGAGTACATGTGTTTATTTATATATTTACCCATGTAAGTTTTAATTTATTGATCATCATATTGTTCAAAATTTCATAACCTTTTATTACGAGAAATAAAAAAAGTCGAAAAAAAAAAAAAAAAAAAGTTTTCGTATTTTAGTCTAGTAGTACTTTTAAATGAAACCACCATATTATTGAGCCTCCAACTGTTGTTCAGTATATAACGTATATGAAATGAAGCTCGAAGTAGGCTAGTTATTGATCGAAGATCAGAGAATATTTTAAACAATAAAACAGTCATTTCTTCGTTTTATGATTCAATCATTTTATTAATTGTTCATGCAAAAGTGTTAAATAATTAATTGGTCGAGTAAATTAAATTAAGGGTTAGACAATAGATTAATTTTAGATTAATTAGTTCATGCATTTCAATTTTATCCGAATTCAGTTAAAATCGATGTGAAATTAATGCATAAAGTGTTATTGAATTTCAATTATCTTTGTTTTAATTTAATCATAATAATAAGTTAATATAAAGAGTAGGAGAAAAAAAAAATTTTTGCTGATCAAATGAATTATGAAACATCATTTATTTTAATAGATTTTTTGGTCTCTCTTAATAAATAATATTAACAGTTAGATATAAAGATAAGTTCTGGACGTTTATCGTCTGCTACTATTACTTAAATCTTAATTCTTTTTAAAAAATCTTATCGATATTAACAGTATTATTTTAATTTCACAATTACATCTCTATTGGATATAGTTGTTTCTTTGGAACCCATTAAAGTGATGCCACTGTTTAATGAGTCGTTAAGTTTGAGATACCATTGACATGAGTAGGGCAAGTCAAGGGTACTGATATTTGATTTTAATAAGATCAAGTTGCTAGCAAGATTTATTATTAAATACAAATTTCAGTTCGGATCTAGTAATTTCATCCCCGCATTAGATACGACAAAAATTTTATCTGCAGTACCATAGATCTTTATTTTTCAATCTCAAAAATTAATTTAATAAATTTTTAAATCGCCAACAAATATTTGGAACCCTTACAAAATCTCAACCATATCTACTGGATATGCATTTCTAGGGGCTTTATCTAGAAAATAAATTAATCTTCATATAACCTCAATATCAACAAACCAAAATCACCATACAAAATCATATCCATATAAAACACTCACACAAATTAGAAAAGCACCACAGATGCTATTAATGATTGAACATTTGATATTAAATTTCGTAGAAGAATCAAAATTATATCAACTATTCAACTTCGATTTATGCAAATAAAATTCTGATCTGACCTTGAACCTCTTCTCCAATCCATAAACTTTATCTAGTTTATTAACATTCTCTAACTAATTACGTTTGAGCGAATTCTTGTTGATGAAATTTTGTCTCAAGCTGAAATGAATTTGAGGATAATAATAACTAAACCTACATAAATAAGTTTTACGGTAACATTCAAAGTATAGATTTTACAGAATTATTGTTTTTCAGGTGCAATAACGTCAGCTAGATTGTCATCTAGATGTAAACTTATACCTTCTTAAGCATTTATTATGTCAATTTCGAACTATTGCTTAGGTAATTTTATAAATTAACTGAAAAATAAAATTCAATCATTTCATTTACATCGAACTCGTTGAAAAGGACATTTAAAGTCCTATCAACATGCAGAAGACTTTTACGTGGAATTTTGGTGTGCAATCGAGGTTTAAGAATTTCAAATAGCAGTTGCAACAGCTAAAGTACTCTACGAGAATTCAATTTATGGATACATACTGATATTAAAAGCTTAATTAATTACTACCTACAGATGAAAAATTTTACCAGTCCCAGTATTTCACCTTGTTATAGAAAACTTCTGGAAGGTCTTCGTCAATTTTCGTTGTATCGAATAGATCCATGCCATAAAGTTCTTCAATTGAATAGTCGGTTTTTAAAACTATATCTAATTTTTTTGAATTTTTTTTATTTTGTTCATGAGAATTTGACCTTCCTTTCTCAATGGAAATAATATCATTTTTGAAAAAGTATGATGGCCATTGACAAGATATAATCTGGAAATAGTCAGGTGTGAATATTTGTAAGTTATCAATTTTTGAAAAGATATCTGAGAAATACACCTCTATAAATCGGGGCCACCAAGATAATCTTAAAGTCGGGTTTTTAAGGTAAAGCTTAGCAATTTCAGTTGCATCCTCATCATTAGCAATATCAGTACAAATCATTAATTTATGTAATTTTTTTACCTTAATCGCTCTCAAATCTAAATCATGTGAAAATAAAGCTAAATTTCTCAAATTTGCTAAGTTGGCGTCGACTAATATTTCCTTGAACTCAAATATATGATAAAAGAATCCGATTTCGCCAGGCCCATCATTTTCGTAATATAATGATAACGAATTTATATGTTCTGTATCAAAGAAGTCCTTCAAAGTAAATAACCATTTTGGGGTTGGCTCACCGTTGCAAAATTTTTTCTTTTCTCCAAGCTTACCCCAAAATATCAAATTAAGTTTTTTCAATTTGCAATTTATCTTATTCAATTTTGAAACAAACAGTGAATCCGTTAAATCAATCAATGCTTCAAATTGTAGATGTAAGTCCTCAAGGTTTTTGAATGAACTGATCTTGTTGAACAATTCGATTTTTTCTGATAAATCATCATTGTGCCTTCTTATGGTAGAGCCTTCAAACAGAAATTTTAAACTTTTGAGATTATCATACAAAAAATCAAATGGCCCTTGATCATTTTTCTCTAAGAACAAAATACGTCCATAAAAGCCAGGAATATATTTTGGAACTAAAAATTCTAAACTTTTTAAAACCTCAACTGAACTATTTTCACTTTTCATTTCGAATTGGTTGTTTAATGAAGCAAAACTAACATAATCTATATTTTTAAAATATCTAAATACTTCTTTCAATAATGCCGGTACCCCGTTCCTATCTCCATATAACATGTATCCAGTATACTCTACAGGGTGAACCTTTTCAATACTAAGATGCTGAATATGTTGATTTCTGATCATTTTTTTTCTAATGATATTACGAGAAAAAGTACATGATGAAATTACGGTAAACTTTTTAGTAAAGTCATTCAAAATGTCTTTATGAGCTCTCCACTCGTAGCCTTGTTTGTATACTACATTATTTGTTTTACGCCAGTGAGAAACCTTTTTACCACGACCTTTCATTGGTTTGTTTACTTCACGACGGTTATTTTTCATTAATTCATCTTTGCAGTAAAGATGGATATTTTTGTATAGTTTTTTTTGACCAATCTCATTAAATTTAGAATGTAATGGCATCAAGGACAATGCCATGTGATGATTTATTTCTTGAAATATCATTTCCAAAACATTAATTGGAAAATATATTAATTTCTCCATGATATAAAAAGGTGCTGTTGGTAAAACAATCTAGTCTGATTGTTGCTGTTTCTAACTTCATAATTTATTCAGACTTTGTAAAAATCTCCTGAGGATATTTAGGAAGGGACACCGAAAACTATGTTCACCCAATCTCATCAAGCTTTAAAACAACGTTTTTGTGTATGTTTTGGTTTTATATTCTCGGGTTCGAGGTTCGAGCCCGGGACTAGAAGTTTAGTTCAAAAACTGGTATGACTTTACTTTTAGAAGTGCTGTATTAGTGCTGGTTGGTAGTGCGGGCCGTTGTCGCATGAGACAAGCAGATCGTTAAAAAGGTAAGCTGTCGGTTGCTACAGGGTTAATATAGCTGTGGAGGTTTTCATCCTTTAATTAGGGTTTCTTGCAAGTTCAACGGAACATATATTTTGCGTACTATAAATATGAAGTATAGATTATGGGCAGGGTACAAGTAGCACAGTTTTTAACAAGAGCTGAATAATTGAGCAAGGATTTTTAAAACCTATAAATGTATAATAAAACCAAAACTGTCTGGTTACTCAAAGTTTATCGAATAATATTGGTATGAGTAATGTTGATTAATTGTAAAAATTAAAGGTTGTAGAAAGCTGAATTTATCATTTGATGTACAATTACTTTAGGACGCATATAAATAATTTTGTGCGGCTTGTTTTCTACTGGCATACTTAATTCTTGCCTCTTTTTTCCTAAAAATTATATTGTTCAGAGCATTTATAAGTAATTCTCTAACGAATTTGTATGAACTACAACAATCAAGTATAGATACTGCTTAATTTCTGTAAGAAACTTTTTCGTCGATTTATAACACTCATTTTATGTACTGTAGTTAGGTAGTTTTTTGGAAAGTGTAAATCTTACTTTAAATTATTTAACTGGGTGTCGTATGCAATTATCTGTAATAACTTGCATAATTTATGAAAAACAAATTTTTAGACTTAACCCAACCTCGAGAATTTGTTCAGTCTTTTAGGGGTATAAATAATTGAGTTGTCTTAACAATTACTCCGTTTAGTCTGACTTATTAGGCCCTTATAAACTCAGTAGAGAAGCCACTTAAAGTTTTCTTATTACTGTAAATCAAACTAAAAGACTTGTTTTTAAATATTACACAAAATGAAATTGTTAAATATATGCACAAAAGATTAATTTTAAGTTGTACAGTATCAAAAATTAAATGAGTCCTGACATTCAAATCAGAAGTACACAAATGACTTCAAATTCTTATATTATTAGCTCAACTTTCCTCTTTTTTTAAAAATTTATTTTATCTTTTTTAAATGTTATCAACTTTTTCAGCAGTTACCTTTCAATACATCAATGCTTTCAGATTTAGATACAAACAGTGATGACGACTTTGAAACAGGTTATGGCTTTTGTGTTAACAGTGATGATAAACCAACAGCCCCAGACGTATCAAACTCGGTCCATCAACCAATAATTTCAGTTAATTCTACCATAAACTCAAACATTCGAAGAAGAAATCAAACATCCATATTACCATCAACTAATGATTCAAACATATCAGAAAGCTCAAATACTTCAACTGCACTCATCAGTGGGTCAACTATTCTATATCAAGTCAATAGTGCAAACAACTGGACAATTATAACAAGAAACCATACCATGGAACAATTTGGAGATGAAAATGTATCTTCTGTTACAGATATTGATGGTTTTGGCAGTGACTCGGAATTACCAAGTCTGGATCTGGACAGAATTCTGACTTCTCGTGATGTAATTCAGAACATGGTCCAGGGTGTGGAGGACGAGACAGGTGATGGAATAATGAATAACACAGGAAAACTCAAGGATAGCTCAATTGGAGAGGAATCGCAATTATCTTTTCGAAGTTTAAACTTGAAAACTTGGGAAAGACTGTCAGATCCAACAGGGTATTACTTCAAAAATTGTAGCATTCAGGAGCTAGAAAGCTTCTTTTGGGAATTAACCGAATTTGGAACTTACAAGTTGAAAAAGCTTCTCAAAAAATCATGCTTCAATTGCATCCAACCCAATTGTCTTGCACACTTCACTGTTACAAAGAATAACGAAACTAATTGTTACCTACAACTATATGATACTCACAATCACCCCTTTTTTGATGATTCGGTTCAAATCGATGAAGATAGAGCTCAAATGATTGACAAGGTACGAACGGGAAATATAAATGGAACTGCTTACGCTGAAAAGAATTATGAGGAGCTTAGGAAGGAGATTTTGGCAGCAAAATTGGATATAGACCATTTTGTACGAAAAAATTCACTAGTAACAACTGAGTGTTTGAAATCGTTAGCGAATCGCAGCAATTTGCGTCCAATTCCAGTTCTGAAACTCATAGGTAGCGCCATAGCGTGTACTTTTTACCAATGTGATCGTGAATGCGGCGCTGCAGTTTTATTAGGTGACCCGGTTTTATATAATTATATAGATAACGTCTGTATATTAAATAAATACTGTGTTAAAAAAAACAAAAAAAAAAAAAAAATGAGTTCTGGGAGCGCGAAGTTTTTTTTTTTTTGAGTGAGAAAAAATCGAAAAAACGCAGTCCTCGTAAATGAGCTACCAAGTAAGTTGAGCTCGTATTTTATTGAAGTAGCTGTGGTATTGATGTAACAATAACTTATAGCTCATAATGATTTCTTTTGATGATGTAGTTAGGAATGGAACTATTGTGGATTTATGGAATTGTTATTGATTTGGCTATGATTTCATTATAGATTATATATTTCATTATAGATTTCATTATAGACTTCATTATAGATTTTGTTCTTGATTTATTGATTATTCCTGTTATTATTTTGGTTATTGTTTCAGTTATTTTTCTAGGTATTAATTCACGATACAATATCAAGTAATTTTAATTTTTTTCGTTGTTGTTTTACTTGTCTTTTTTGTTACTGTTTTATTTATTAATCTAGTTTTTGATTAGGTTATTGATTTAGATATGAAATCATTTATGAATTCTAGTTATGAGTTTAGAAATGAGAGCAAAGAATGCATGATAACTAAGTATTTGTATATCTTCTTCATTTTGTTTTTGGAAGTTATTTTGAACATAGTTATTATTTTGATTATAGATTTAGTTTCGAATTTAACTATTATTCTAATTTTGGTTCTACTTAATGTTTCAATTATTATTCTAGTAATTGTTTCAGTTATTACTTTAGTTTTAAATTTAGTTTTGTTCTAGTTATTTTTTACTTACTGTTTTTGTTACTGTTTTAGATAATGTTTTTGTTACTGTTTTAGATACTGTTTTAGTTATTAATTTGGTTATTAATTTGGTTATTAATTTGGTTATTAATTAGGTTATTAATTTGGTTATTAATTTGGTTCCAGTGATTATTCTAGTTAGGATTTCAGTTAT